>NW_006921722.1:4904785-4949347 GCF_000298275.1 Orycteropus afer afer
AGCCACTATGCTACCAGAGCTTATTCAACAAATATTTATTTGAGTGTCTCTTTTGTAGTAAGCAGCAGTGGAGAAAATAGCTCAAATCCGTCTGATGAAAGGAGAAAAACTGTACAGTCAACAGACAGTATCTGACACTGCTCAGTGCTCCAGAGAGAAGCACAGCAGGGCACTTGCAGGCAGAGATTTCAAGCTGAGGTGTTCTAAGAAGGTAGTAACTGGAGAAAGACCTCAGGAGATCAGGGAAATTACTGGGAGAAGAGTAGTCCAGCTAGGGAGACCAGCAAGTGCTGAGAGCCTGAGGCAGAAACAAGCCTGGCCGGAGAAAAACCACCGGGAAGCGCAGGAGTAGAGCGAGTGGAGTAAGCAGAGCCTGGGGGGCAGGGGACACAGCGCAGGCCGGGCAGGCCACGGTCTTGGCATCCTGTGCTACTGAGGGAAGAGGCAGTGTGGGAACCGAGCGGCCACGCGTCTGACGTGTCATTCTCACAGGAACACTCTGCTGAGAATAAACCGAGGGGCAGAAGAGCAGAGCAGGGAAGGCTGCTGTGATACCGCAGGTGAGAAAGCACACCACCTGGAGACAGTGGGGAAGTGAACGGCAGACTCGGGAGACATCCTGCAGGGGCAGCAGAAAGGATCAGGGGAGATGGGGGGAGAGCGAGAGAGGTCGTGCGGACGCCCAGACTGACGGCTCCAGGGGAACCGCATCAGGAGACAGTGATCAGAAGAGCAGATGGGGCTCCACGAAGGGGCTTCTCAGAACAAGGAGCTGAAGGCCAGGGCTAGAGACTCAAGGAAGCTGCAGAAAGTTGGAGGCTGCAGCACTAGGAAACTGAGGGACACGCAAAGGATAAAAGCAAAAAGGTGGACAGGAAGCCATGAGGCTACAGTGAAATTCAAAACATGAACTTGTATAAAACTAAACAGTACCCTGGACTTTCATCTTTGTTTAATTTCTTCAACAAAGCTTGACAGCCTGGAAACAGAACAGGCAAACAGAAAGACGCGCTGGCAGAGAGAAATACAGGAGATGAAGGCCGGCAGACATTATGAAAATGGCACAGAGGATATTTTTTAAAAAGCCGACTGTGGCAACCAGGCTGAGTAGGAGTGAGGGAACCCAGTCTGGGCTCCTGGTCTGAGGGACTCGGGGGCTCTGAGATGACAGCAGGCTCACTGCTTACTCAAAATAAGGAAACACAGGCATGAAAAAGAACCAGAGGGCAGGGCCAGGAAAGCGCATGTCAACTCTGAGGATACTGACTGCAGGACCGAGACGGCTGGAGCTGCGGCTCTGGAGCCAGATAAGGGCCCTGCCGGAGAGCTCAGGGCTGCACATGCAGGGCAGGGAAGAGAACGCGAGCTGCACACCAGAGAGCTTCTAGGGGACACAAGAAACAAAACGGCGAGGAGGGAAGCGCGGGAGGGAGGACAGAGAGCAGAAGAATCCAAAGCAAAGGGCCATCCTGACCTCACTCCAAGTCCAGGTCAGCTGGGGGAACGGGCTCAAAGGAAGACGACCCAAATGCACCATGACCAACATGCCACATCCGGACCCAACAATTACATCAATTCCTGCAACAGACAGCCTGCGACCACACTCCCTTCCTCAGCTGGCCTTGGCCTCCATTTCTTTTCTTCCACTACACATCAACTCAGTTTGCAAAGATTCTGTGACAATTATTACGCTCTAAGAGAGTATCAATGAGAACAGACTTTTTCAGTCCTGTGTGTCCCCACCGAGACTGGTGATGCACACAGGTCCAGTCAACTCTTCAGAGGACTTAGGTTCTCCTCCTCTGTACAGGTAACCAAGAGGGCAGAGTCGAGGCAGGGCTTCTCAACCTCAGGCACCTAAAATTGGGGGGAAACCCCCCCCGGGGGGAAGCCGGCCCAAAAAACAAAACAAGGTTGGCAGCATCTCTGACCCTGACCCACTCACTACAGGCCAGCAGCATCCTCCCAGTCATGACAATCAAAAATGTCTCCAGACATTGCCAAATGTCTCTTTGAGGGGCAAAACCACCACTCATTGAGAACGACTACTCTAAGGGTCACAAACCTTGCGGAAAGGGGGACAGACCACATAGGACTGCCTGTAGCTTTAATGTAATTAACCATGAGGCAATGGAGAAGACAATGGGAGTGAGAGAGAGAGTAAGGGCTTCATCCTCAGCACACAGGACGCCTACCAGAAAAGCTTCCCGGCCTGCGCCTCTCCGCCCCGTATGTAGTGCGTGATTTCTTTGGTGAAATTCCACTCTTCTTCTAACAGATTTTTTAAACTATGGGATGCTTGAGGTAACTGCTGTAGCATTTGGATCCAGCTTCTCATGTAATCAAAATAGACCTGAAATACAAAAATGTAAAAGGAGATCACAGAGCAGAAGTCAGTAACTCAAACTGCCCCCCATGTTCCCATGACAGCTCCACGTCATAGGGAAAGACTGTTAAAAAGCATGCAACCCTGAGAAGCAAATTCTTCGCTGCTATTAGCTGATGGTCACATGAGCACATGTTAAATTACAGGACTCCTCCGGAACTTGCGAACTCTGGAGGCACAGTGCCTAAGGCATTTGACTGCTAACCAGAAGACTGGTGGTTCAAACTTCCTAGGCACTCCTTGGAAGGAAGGTTGGGCAATCTACTTCCAGGGAGATACTGCCTCAGAAACCCAAAGAGGGGTCGCTATGAGTTGCAATGGACTTGACAGCAGCGAGTTTGGTTTTTATTTCTTTCTCAGCAACTTAATACATTGTTCACAAATCCTTTGGATTCTGAAGCAAATAACTTAGTAATCACAATGTACAGAAAAGTACCACTTAAAATTTAAAAAGGCATCACAATAATGTTGTTGTCGCTAGGTGCCGCTGTGACGTTTCAACTCACAGTGACCCTATGCACAGCAGAATGAAACACCTTCCGGTCCTGCGCCAGCAATAATACTGTATTATTATTACAATAACAGCACCCAGAAATAGTCATTATTAATACACTGAGCATTATTTCTTCACGAGGTTGGAATCATTACTTGTTCAAGTTACATGTGTTAACATTAGACAGTATATTATGTGCTGACAGAGGAAATGAAACACTTCTTCCTACCTCCTACACATACAGATTTCTGTGACATAATTTTTATATTATTTTATTATATAATAAACTTATTTATATAATAAGATTATGATGTAAAATATACCATAATATATTTACATGTATTAATTATAATTATTACATTATAAGGTGTATGATCTATAAACAAAATACCCAATCGTTCTGAAGTGGGTTCTGTGCCCACCGTAAGGTTACAACCGCTTTCCCGGTCCTGTTTCTTATTTTCATTTCTCTGTTGCTTAGAACATTTTAACACCTAGGAGTTGTTAGGTTTTTTTGTTTTTTTTTTAAATGAACAGGTTTTATAATTGCTGTATCACCAAGAAATGGGGGGAAGGGAACAACCAGTAACTATCTATGAACTTCTACTTAAAGGATAACATGACAGGGTATAAAATGTGTGACTCCCACGTTCTCTCCCTAAGAACTTCTGAGACATCACTCCACTGGGAAGGCAGCCAGCTCTCCAGTCTCTCCTCCATGTTCAGGGGATCCTGTCACTGTTCCAGATGTCAGTTACTTCATCAGCTACATGTTCACTGTTAGGAATGAACCATTTCTGATATCCAGTAATAACTACCAATACATAATTTTGAATCTTTTCAGGAACATTTTCTTCTGGGTCCTCCATCTCTAGGTTGGGCAGTGTGAACCCATGGTCCTAGGCCCATTATGAACTTAGCTGTGTGTGGGGAGCCAATGATCATTGGGTCCGTGTTACCCAAATGATACAAGTCTCTTAAATACCAGGCCCAGGGCCTCCCTCCTATGTCTTCCATTGTTCCCCCATCTCCTTGACTTCTCTGAAAGCTGGCCTTCTGCTGTTACTACTACTCCCTCACAGTCTTCTCCAGGGACAACTGTGGCTCTTACTGTATACCCAACATCTGTGAATGGCCAGTACAGTCTTGCTCCCTGCTGCCAGTTTCAACCATTACATTTATACATTCTTAAGAAACACAACCAAACCAACCATCTTTCAGATCTATGTTACCACATGGATCACTGTCCCCCTTTATACCATCATCTGCTGACTTGGTCAGACTCTGGCACCTGACTTACAGGCTTCTCTTCTCCCAGGTTCAGTCATCATGCTGTGGACCTTCATATCCATGGCCGACCCATCATAGGCCATGTCACTTGAGTCCCTGGACTGTCTTCATTTCCAACACTTCTGCCCAAGTTTCACGTTGGATCGTATCACTCTAACTCCTTCAACTCCAAAATCACCAATTCAAATGCCCTGATGCTAAACCCTCTCTTCCTGCTTCCAGCATATTTGTTCAACTGCTACCACAACAGTTCTCTTAACTTTGTGTGGCTTTCCACTCCAAAGGTTTATTTACTTCTCACGTCTCCTACTCTTCCTTTTTTCCATTTCCTTCATACTCAGTTTAGATTCTATGGGTTTATCAGTTCTACAGAGGGACGGCCCTCAATGAGATGGACTGACACAGTGGCAGGAACAATGGGCTCAGGTATAGCAGAGATTGTGAGGCTGACACAGGATGGGGCAGTGTTTTTTGTTCAATTGTACACAGGGTCACTATGAGCTGGAGCCAACTTGATGACACATAACAATAACAACAGCAGCGGCGGCAGCATCCTTATCTTATGCTAAATCACCCCATCACCATGCTGTACTCTGCCACCCTCACTGCCTTTTCACCTCAGCTGTCAGTGAAAACCCCGAAGCCAGATAAGCCCAACTATCCCACTCACCGCACCCACACTCAAGAAGCTGCGGGTCACAAGTAAGTCACATGACAGGGAGACATGGCTATGCTACACCATCATAACCACCAATCCCATGGCTGCTGAATTTCTGCTCTCAGCCTCTTCAATTTAAAAACTCTAATGCACCATTGAGTCGGGTCTGACTCGACGACACATAACAACAACAACAACAACAACAACAACAACAACAAATGCACCATCATCTTCACCACTCATCTAGCTGCACAAGTCAAACACCCAACAGTCACTCCAAATACCTCCCTCTCTAATCACTGAGTCTAGCCAATCTCATCTTCTAAATTTGTTCTGAATCCTGACATTTTCCTCTAACATATGACCTATCACTCTAGTCCAAGGCCCCTCCGTGCACTACGGAAACAGCATCTCATGGGTCTCTCACATCTGTTGCTCACACTGTAGCAAGAACGAACCCTTCAAAAACCTTTCATTGGGACTTTCATTCTGGCCATGCCCCTTCCCAGCCTAGCAGTATGTGTCAGAACAATGCAGCACTAATACAGTCACGCTCTCCTGCAGTCCTCTCCACGGTCCTCTCTTCCCTCCCTCCCCAGAGGCAACCATTATGAGTTTAATATGCAACCTTCAAGTTTTAAGAGAATCTGTTATTATATAAATTACAATACATAGTATACTATTATTTGGGGCAAGTTTCAAAATTTTACATAAACTGGATCATAACATACATATCAACCTTCACATAAACGCCAATGCCCCTTCCTCAAAGAAGCTATCCCTAAGCTCCACATGAGCTGAAAGCTCACCGGGTGTCTATAAAGGCTGGGCCTCTCTGTCGTGTTCTTCACAGCTGAGGTTGTATGTCTGTATGATTACTTCATTAACAGCCATCTTCCCGCTACTCTTAGACCCCATACGTGCGTGAGGCTCACCGTGGAATCCTCAGCACCTGTATGGTACCTGGCACAGAGCAGGTCCTCAGGAACCTGCGTGACAGAAAGCTGTTTCCATCTGCTGGTTGTTCCTTCTTTCCGACAGGAGCACTGGTTACACATATGCCCACTCCGCCCTCCATGTGGCTTCACCACCACCATGGCTGACAAGACCCACTTTCATAGTCTCATTCTTTTGAAAAGCTTTAGGTGGTTTCCTGAAGTCTGTCTGCCACGTGTTCCCACATTATATAGTATGTTTATCGTTCAGCTTATTTGGAGGCTGAAAGCAGGAAAACGGGCTGAGATAGCTCCCAGCTTCAGCTACGTTTCCTGCCTCAGCTGCTCGCCATGTCTGTTCCTTCCTCTATACTGTGGGCATACAGGTCTGAGATTTTTGAAAACAGAAGGATGATAAACATAGTACACGATCCCTTACTCATAGTCTTTCTGCATCATAACTTACCCATCATTGCATCTTCTCCCTCTACCGGTACTCTCACCCAGCAGTCTTCCTGGCTAGTAGCTTAGACTGCAGACAATAAAAATGTCTCTACTTATAGCCCTTCTGCCCTGCAGCTGTGTAGCTCCAACAGGATGTCTGCGGAACTCTCCTGACACCACAGCTGGACTCACTGCTGCTGGCCCACCGGTCTAATGGGTGCGTGGAGAGCTGTGCCCATCCACACTGCAGTCTCACCTTCAAGGCAAATGGCTGCCATGGTTTTATTGCTTGGGGCCTCACTGGTACAATGAGTTTCTTCAGTCTCCATTGCTTCTGCTGCTTTCAGTGGGCTCCACGGGAAGGGTATGGTGGTGAACCTAACGGGACTGCCTGCTTCTAGGCCACTGACCTCCTTCCTACCGAACCACTGACTTTGTTTGACTATTCCCAGTCCTCAAAACAGGCCCTGCCCTGGTCCTTCTAGGGCACAATGGGGCAGGATTTTAAAACCATGGGTAATCCCTGCTGTCTGCATCTGTGAGATCACAGAGATGACACCGAGGGAGACCATCTTATGCAGCTCATCGGGAGCACAGCCAAGCTGCATTCAAAGCACCTTCAACACTGACAAGCTGTGGCTTTTGGTAACTCGCACCACCTCACTTCAGGACGCCCACAGGCACAGCGAGGGCACTGAACAGCATGACCACAAGGGCCTTTCACCTGCCTGATTCCACTCCTGGACACCTCGGCCATGGCACAGGAAGAGCTGCTGCACGGGCCCCTCTAAGCCCGTCTGTCAACAGTTGGCAGAGGAAAACCATCTTAGCTTGTCTCTCCACACCTCCAGTTTAATCATCCATCAAGTGAGAGAGAAAACACTTGTTCACTGTTTTCTACCCTAACTTTTCCATGACAAAGATTTTCATGACATAATGTACATTTCACCCACTCTGGTGCTCTAGGCTCCCTCCCCTAAATAATTATGAAATAACTTCAAGCTCGCTAACATGACTTCTCCAACATGCTGGCTGTCAGAAGCCCCACTCTGTCACATCCTTCCTGCTCTAGCTTCACTCTAGCGGCCAGAATGGGAAACATGTGTGCTCTCAGCCTCCACCACAGCTCCAGCAGAGGCCAAGAAGCGGGCTGCAGAGTCTGCTGCTGGGGCCTGCAGGGGCACTCTGGCTGCCTGTAGCTGGGCTGGTAAGGTCCTCTTCCCCATCGCCCTTCCCCTTTCTTCCAGCCTAGAAGGTGGGGGGCGAAGAGGAGGAAGGCAGGGGATGGCATCTGAAAGGGCCACAGTCTCTGTGGGGCAGGGGACCACGGAGATGACCAACAAGGATGAACGCATTCCCAAAGCAAACACCTGTGCGTGCTGTGGTTTCTGTATCATTCCCTCAACCTGCCCTATTAGGTAACCACACACACTGATGAATCTGCTCACAAGTATTTACTGCACAGTAACACTTGACCAGATCTTGTGAAAGACAGAAGAATTTCTAAACCTCACCTCTGGCTCGTGAAGCCTCAATCTAATTAGGGAAGCCTGAGGACAAATCAGTGGCCTGTCATTAAGTGTTATATCTGAGTTCTAACTGCTATGAGAGAAAGGACAGGCAAACATCAACTAAGCTTTTAAAAAGTAAAATAAAGCTTCCTACAGGAAAAGAAAATTTGAAAGAAGTCCTCAGTGGACAGAGGAAGAGAAAAGAGGACATTCCCAGCAGGAAAGAACAGTGAGATTCTGCACAAGTACAGACGCTGGGAAGCACAGGAAATGGACACAGCCAGAGAAAAGACAAGCAAGCCTCTGCTCAGGGAGAGATCCTGCTAAATTGAGCTATTCCTGACTCTTAGAAGGTGCCGGGCCCCTCAGTGAACTTCTAGCTTGTTCCCTGCGATCCAGCTTCCTCCTGGGAAGAACTTCCGCACTGTCCCAGGCTAGCTCGGGTCTCCCTGGTAACCCACACTCCGCGGTCAGATTGTGCACCACGCTGGACGAGGAGCCACTCTCGCGCACCACTGAATTCTCAGAGCCCTGCAAAGTCCCTAGAACATCCCAGGTATTCAAAACATGGCCCTCAAGAGATGACCAGATAAAATGGGCCGGATTACGAGTCCACTCTAAGTCGTTCTGTTCTAGGACAGACAACTGCATAGTTAACAACCAACTACAGTAAGATGGCTCAACATTCCTAATTTAAAAACAACGGGATAAAAAATACCGTGGACTTAGGAAAATCAAGTTTAGTCTAATCCTGGATGAGAAGAAGCAGATGACAGACACCCCCGCCGGGCCCGAACCCGCGCACACAGGGAACCGTGCTCCCCTCACCATCAGCATCTTGTGCAGGTCCTCCTCGAAGGCGTCCATGTTGCAGTCCGTCTGCCCCAGGCCGTCCAGCAGCTCGCGCAGCATGAACTGGTAGTACTGCTTCATGAGGAGGCCGCCCTTGAGGACCTCCTTACACTCTCTCACCAGCTGCGGACAACAAGGACAAGGTCTGTCATCTCCCACCTCGGCACGTCGCAGGGCAATTCTGCCACCTCCTTCCTCGAGACCATCAGGGAAGCCTGCCTCTGAAACCCTGAAGTGTTTTCCAGATTCTTTACCAGTTCACTTCATAGGAATGTCTCCGTGGTCTCAAGGGAGTAAGAAAAAAGCAGCGAAAATAAAAACATTTCATATTTTAGCATCACTACAGGGAGCTCTGGTAGCATAGTGGCTAAAGCACTTGACTGCTAACCAGAAGGCTGGCGGTTCAAACCCACCAGCCACTCCTCGGAAGGAAGGTTGGGCAATCCTACTTCCGTAGTGATACTGCCTCGGAAACCCAAGGAGGGGTCGCTATGAGTCGGGGCCGACTCGACGGCACATAACAACAACAACAACAACAGAAAAAACATCATATGGGCAACCACTGGTTTGCTACCATATATTCTAGGTATAAATTTACAGGGAAAATAAATTTCTTCAAATCAAATCTGCTTTTCTACTAATTTATATTATAAGATGAAATACTACAGGAAAACATCCTAATGAAACTGGCTATTTTCTTTTAATAAAAAATGTAATAAAACGAATATTTAAATATACTTACACACCACAGAGTACGGCTGACTTTGTAATAATTTAGCATAGTTCACCCATTGTGATTTGGGGTTTCTACCTCAATAAAACTCCAATAATAAGAAAAAAAGTGCAATTTAAAAAATGATGCATTAACACACCAAAATTAAAATAAAATAATTAACCTGATGAAATTAAATGAAAGCCAGGGAACAAAACAAAATGAAGGACAAAACAGCAGTATATAGGCCAGGATGTAAGGTTGCAAAGGAAAGGAGGCCAAAAGCAGACTGCCTGCGAGGTGTCCATCAGTCACATTTGGAGATACCATTCCCTTAAAACTCGTACCCTGGGTAGGAGATGATACTGTTACATTAGGGTTTTCTTGTGTATAATCTGGTGAAAGTTCACAGAGCAAATTTATTTTCCACACAGCAGTTCTTTCACATTTTGTTTCATGACATTGATTGTAATCCCCATAATGTAACAGCTCTCTTCCCACATCCTCCCTGTGGTTACCTTTTCCCTGTGTCCTTCTTGTTAAATTAAAGTACAACAGTCAAAACACAAAAGGACCTCAACAACTGTTGTTGAGAAAGTAAACTGGTACAAACTTTCTTTAAAAATATAAAAATGTACGACTCATTTACTTTCATGATTTTATAGTCAACATACGATCAGAGATGCAGATGAGGATTTATACATACAATGAAACCTGCAACAGTTGGAACCTGTGGAAGGCAGACACTGATAGAGGAAGGAAACAGAAACACTTTCCAGCGATAGAGACAGAATAGTGGTAAGAGTGCATGCATCCGTCCAAGGCAGAAAACTTGTGAGACCCGAGTAACAAAGCAGTCTTGTCAAGTTGCAGCTCTCACAGGTTTACCAGACACCTATTTACCACTACTATTTAAAACAACCAAACCACACCCATGGCCATGCAGTCGATTCCAACTCAGAGCAAGCCCCGTAGGACAGAGTAGAACTGCCTCCTCGGGTTTCCAAAGCTGCCTCAGCAGGTTTCGTTATGGAAGCAGAACACCACACCTTTCTCCAAAGAGCAGCTGTGGGTTCAGACGGCTGAGCAGCCAGTCTTCACACGTAGCCGGGCGCTCAGCCACCGTGCCACAACCTGGACGCACGCCTCCACACTGTGTTCCGACTGCACAAACATTTCTGTATCAAAGATGTCACTCAGGTATTTATTAACTCAATCGATGAATGAATTCAAGCGCAAGTTTCCATTCTGCTTCTACTCTTAGTTATGCTACATTAATCTATGTATTTTTTTTTTCAAAATGTCGTTAACACAAATTACTATTTAATCCTCACAATACACCCATCAGGCAAAAAATAAACTCTGTCTTGTTTTACCAGTTACATTCCTGAAGTATTGGTTCTGTGGGAAAAGGAATAGTAAGTATCTCTCTAACTACTATGCCCTATAACAGCTGTGGTGTGGATGACACGTGAAAAGCATGGTCAGAGTGGCAGGTGGGCTAAGAACCAGGACCAGGCAGTGAAAGGGAAGTAGAGCTGAAGAGAAAACAGAGGTCTGGTCAGTGCCCAGTGGGGACCGAAATGACCGATGAGGTAAGGGACCCCGTTCCACGTGACCTCCATTAATCACCCTATTCTATTCTAACGAACCCCTCCTCCCAATAAAATCCTACTTTATACTTGTGTTATGATCTATGTGCCCCATCACTCCTCCATCTCTACCCCCACGGATGTCCTTCTCAGATGCAAGCCGCCCCAAGCCCTAGAGGATGGGCAGACATTCTACAAACAACATACCAACATGACTTCATAAAAAGTCAGAAAACTGTATTACAGGCTGTAAATGCCAGTAAGACAACATCACAAAGCATAAATACAGACCCTGTCACTGCAGTTCCCCTTGCAGGATCAAACTCCCTAAAAAGATCCCTTCCAGAACTAAAAACAACTAAGAAATCAGAAGCTGGCACTCCTGCTCACACCACACCACTGCTTCAGCAAGCAGGAATCCCACACGCTGCCTCTGTGTATGCTGAAGACACAGTGCTGCTTACACGGAACTCAAACAGGACAGAAAACAAAACCAGAAGAAACGTGAACCGCATCCTCTTATGAGTGAAACCCAAGTTCGTACTCATAGACTGGTATTCCCAGCACATGGAAGGGCCTCTATTATATCCTGTCAGAAGAAAGCAGATGACAGAAAGCCTGGCTGGTAGCTTACCTCTGAGGCTACACGTGACGAGTTTCCAGTACCTGAGAAGGAAAAGCTTGGACACCCTGCCCTACACCCATTTGTCACTATTTGCAAACATTCGAAAAACAAATCCTCAAAGTAAAATGTATCAGCCCGCGGGATGACGCAATAATCACTACAACCGCCACGCAGCCTGAGACCCACCTGCTTGATGCTCAGGAGGGATGGCTCCCCAGCGGGCCTCTGCTCCAATCTCAGCTTCAGACACTCGTGGATGACGTGGAGGAGCACGCGGCACAGGACTAAGAAGGCAGGTTCAAACGACGGCAGGTCCATGGAGCGGAGCTCCTCCCAGGAGACAGCGCTGCCCTTCTGCTCCCGGGAGGCAGGGGTGCTGGACAGCTGCACGTAATCCGAGCCCCACATGGGGTCTGGGAATTCTGAAAACTTGCACCAAAGTTACAGACAGATA
The DNA here is from genome assembly GCF_000298275.1 of Orycteropus afer afer. Taxonomy (NCBI): domain Eukaryota; kingdom Metazoa; phylum Chordata; class Mammalia; order Tubulidentata; family Orycteropodidae; genus Orycteropus; species Orycteropus afer. The sequence goes on from NW_006921722.1 coordinate 4,916,738, forward strand.
GGGTGAGAATGCAGGAGGCCGGCCCAGGGTGGTGCTTTCAAACTATCAGTATCTACAGTTTGCTGACAAAACTATGAAACTACCGTTTTACAGGAAAAGAGATCATCTTTACAGTAATTCAACATTTTCAATACAGACCCAAAAAGTTTTAAGAGTGTTAGAAAACCTTAATAAGAAATCAAATTGCAATATTTTATCAAAAAGTATATTATGAAATAGATCGAGTCAATCTCTAATATTTTTCACAATTAATTTACTATAAAATACGTGATAATTAAAATGATCACAACATTTTTACAGTTACATGCAGTATTAGCCACATCTCCAGACTGAGAAAACCACAGAATTATTCAAATTTGAGAGGAGATTACAGAATCCAGTCACAGCACACCCTCAACCCATTCTTTTATCCATCTGCTCTCCTCAGATCACGGATGAGGCTGATAAAATCCATCAATCAGTCAATCACAAAACTGAGCCGACTGGCACCCCTCAGGGCTCTGTGATCCCATGCTTCTGCGAATCCTGGTGTTGCTCACCATTCTCTCAGTTACCTTCGTTACAGGCTGATCTCCTTCCCACAAAGCAGGGACGCTAACCCTTTCCCATTGTTAAACCTTCCAGCAGCACCACCCTCGATCCCATTCAAAGGCTTCATCTCCTTTTACTAAGAGGCCATCAAAACTTGAAAACCTCAACTGCCTTTCAACTTAAAGTATCACCAATTATAGCTGTTCTTCTTCCTAATGCCACTCGTACCTACCCTCCCTAACATTTAGTGAAATTTTGGAGAAAAGATTGACGTTGTCAAAGATTTCGTATTACCTGGTTCCATAATCACCATCCTTGGAAGTAGCAGTGAAGACATCGAGGACATATTGCACTGGGCAAATGTGTTCCAAAAGACCTCTTTCGAGTGCTGAAGAGCAAAGATGTCTCTGTGAAGACTAAGGTGTGCCTAACCCAAGCCATGGTATTTTCAATCACCTCATATGCATTTGAGAGCTGGATAATGAACAAGGAGAACCAAAGAAGAGGTGATGCTTTTGGGTTGTGGTGTTGGTAAAGAATACTGAAAGTACCGTGCACTGCCAAAAAGAACTAACAACTCTGTCCTGGAATGGGTGCAGCCCGAAGGCTCCTTAGAAGCGAGAAGGGGTAGACTTTGTCTTACCTATGTTGGTCATGTTGTCAGAGGGATCATTGCTTGGAGAAGGATATCATGGTTGGTAAAGTGGAGGGTCCAAGGAAAAGGGGAAGACCCTCAATGAGATGGACTGACACAGCGGCTGCAACGATGGGCTCAGGAATGGCAAGGACTGAGGCTGGCACAGGACCAGGCAGCGTTTCATTCTGTTGCACACGGGGTCGCTATGCATCAGAGCCGACTCAACGGCACGGAACAACTACTAACGGATCCTCCTGCTCCTACCCTCACCTTCTCCAATGTGCTCTTCACACAGGAGCCCGGGATCATTTCACAACACAATGACCGTGCCGGGGAAGCCCTTGGAGGGGCTCCTGGAGACTGGGAAGACATAATTCAAATCTCGGCCTCTGAGGGTCGCCCCAGTCCACCCAACGTCCAGAACGTCCATGGCAGCACGGCCCTCGCCCACCCCACCTGCCCAGGCGCACCGGCCCCTCAGCATCAGCACCACTAGTGCTGCCTGCGTCTCCCCTCAGCTCTGCCACTCACTTCCTGTGAGCCTTTCCCGGCTCACCTTCCCCTCTAGCAATTCCTCACCAGCGCACCCCACTCCTTGCATCCACACTTTGCAAGCACTTGTTTGTGGAGAGCTTCATGAGGGCAGGGGCTTCAACTGTCTCACCACTATTTTCTGATGACATCTCATGCCTGCCATTTAGTACAGGCTGTCAGTGAATGTGTGCTGAATGAACTAACCAACAATACCACCTCTGAAACTGTCAAGGACTCCCCCCACCTGCCCATTTACAAAGTAAAATCCAAAGAACTCTGCTGCACATCCAGACCCTCCAGGGTCACTTCTAACTCTCCTGAGCGACCTCTTCAACCGTGACATTCCTCCCCATGACACCTCCAGCTTCACAGGCCCTAGGTACACACCCCTCCTGAACTCCTGTGCTCAGGCTCACGCCAGTTCCTCATCTGGGCCTGCTCCTCTCCTCACTCCTCAAATCCCATCTTACTCTCCAAGGCCCACATCGTGATGGCTGTCTGATGACTCTGTCCTGCCCCATAGCACGCTGAATACAACTCTCTCCACCCTGAGTTCACTCCGATTTTCCTGACAGTTAGACATGGCATGCTTCAATAAGAAAAGAAATCAAGGACCCCACATCAGTAAACCTGGTTTCAAGTTTGCTATGATTCTGGAAACATTACTTAGCCTCTCAGGTTTGATTTCTCCATTTTAAAAATAAGGCAGCCTCTAACCATACTGTTACTATAAAGATTAAATGAATGAGTATGTGAAAAAAGTGCTTTGAAAACATTACCTGTTTGGATAATTACTGCCATTGACATATCCGTCTGTCTCCTGGTCATTTGTTGGTTTAGAGCAAGTGCCAGTGACCTCATCTTGGGTCGCACGTGTGCCAAGCCCACTTCGGGGATCTGCAGAGGCCTGGGCCGCACGCAGGGCCCTGCTCTGACGGCTCCATGGGCTGTGCGGTGCTTCCCATCTCCAGCCAACGGGGGTGGGGGTGGGGGTGCATCAACACCGCACGCAGAGACAGTTCACCAGCCCTCATCAGTTGTGTCTCCCAAAGATTTTGCAAATCCATTTTTGTACTTTACACCTTATCTAAGAGCCCTGGTGGCACACTGGTTAAGTGCTCAACTGCCAACCAAGAGGTCAGCAGTTCAAACTTATCAGCTACTCCGTGGAAGAAAGATGTGGCAATCTGCTTCCGTAAACATGACAGCCTATGAGGTACTACTCTGCCCTGTAAGGTCACTGTAAGCCGAAATTGAGTCAAGAACAATGAGTAGATAGTATACATTACCTGCTTTAACACACACTGCCTTTTCACAATTCCAGCACTTAATCTCTTGACCTGGTGACGCCTCCCAAGGTGATTTTGTTCTGAAAGCGGTGACTTACCCATTCTTCTGTTTTAGGGTACTTTACTGGCACCACAAGTATTAAGCTGTCATTGAGTTGGTTCCAACTCATAGTGACACTATAGTATGGAGCAGAAACGGCCTATAGGGTTTCTAAAGCTGCCATCTTTCTGGAAGTAGACTTACACATCTTTCTCCCACAGAGTGGCTGGTGGGTCTGAACCATGAACCTCTCAGTTAGCAGCCGGGCACTCTATCACTGTGCCACCAAAGCTACATACATATTCCAAAAAGTCTAAATCCACTGCCATCGAAGTGAGTGACTCACAGCAACTCTACAGGACAGATAGAGCTGCCCCAGAGGGTTTCCAAGGCTACAAATCTTTAAGGAAACAAAGCCACATCTTTTTCCTGCAGAGCTGTTGGCAGTTTCGAACTGCTGACTTTTCGGTTAGCAGCCAAGCGCTTAACCACTGTGTCACCAGTATCAGGTCCCTTTATTCAGCCTCATGGTCTGGTCTCTGCAGAAATCTTGACTCTTATCTCCTCACCTCCTCCTCCCTTATCCATAAACCTCTTACAGCACTCTGCTTTCAACAAACATGCCTATGTGCAAATTCATACTTTTAATTATCAGAGGTTATTATCTGCTGATAATGTCCTGACCCAGATAAACTTCCCATGTCTCTTCTGAAGGAAACTCAGATGGCACTCTCCTTGATAAAGCTTTCTAGGATTGCCTCAGATAAGGAGTTTTACCTCGCCCTGTCCTCCCAGTATGTGGGCCTTGGAATGCTTCCACAGCTGTATTTATCAAGCTTTCCCACAATGTTATTTTACTTACTGGATTTCCCTATTAGATTCTTAGCTCCTGAAAAAGCTGGCTGTGTATCACTAGTTAGCTAAGGATTTCCAATACTCAGCTGAGTATCTGGCAAATAACAGGCACCAAACAAATGTTTGATGAAGTGATTCAGAGGGAAGCACGCCAGGACAGTACCAGTGTGTCCACTTCTCTCATTTATCAGCTATCGGACTCTGAGATGGAACCCGTGACCAGTCAACCTGCTCTCAGATCTGTCACTGGACTGCGTGATGACAATGGGGACATCTCAGTGATCAGCAGACAGGGTCAGCAGTTTTAAAGGTGGATGCTTTGAGGTTTTCTTTTGGAATGTTTATATATTTGGTGTAACAGAGACATAATTAATGACAAAAAGCAGGACTTTGTTTTCTTCTTACATAGTGTAACATTCCCAACTACATACTAAACAAATGATTCACGTATGTCCGAGAGGAAAAAATTTCCTTCTGCTCCTTAAAACCTAGACATTTAGTCTAGGTAATGACACTGAGACATCAAGCCAACAAATCCTAGCAAGTAACTACCTGCCAGCATGTACAAGTGGGCGGCCACCTGTGTCAGCACTAAAGACGGCAAGGCTGCTTTATCCTATCATGGTCAACACATATGTTAGCATTTAAATTAGCACCTACTGCGGTTCCCCATAACAGCAAGCATTCCTAAAACAGGCAGATAATTTTTGAAATGATCACTTGTGATAAATGTGGTCAGGGTCAAAACATGCCTATTTGAAGCCTGAAGCACTATAAATCCACCCCCCCACCCCACCCCACCCCCGTTATAGAGAATGGCATCAGATAAAATGTTTATTTAAAGCTCTGTAACACTCAGGAAACCTTCTATAATTCTAAAGAGTTCTTCAGACATTACCTACAGTGCCCATCTGCTCAACCATTTGCTGCAGGCTCAGTGGGAAAGGGAACAGTCCCCTGACCCCTCTCGACCACTACCGACCAGCACTGCTGGGAAGCCCAGCAGGCAGACCACACAGCTGCTGAGGAAATACACACCCTTGGTGGGGCCTGGTAGGTCAATGCAACAAGTCCACACAAAGGAGAACAGACCCTTAAAAATTACTGAGCACTTAAGAGGAACCAGCAGGCTTAACAAAGAGACTCAAAGTGAAGAAGTAGAATAGCTGGCTTGAACTGAAACTGATTTAATGCAGGAAACAGGAGAGAATTGTAAAAATTGTCTACCACAATTCCTCATGAAAGGGCTCTGCCATCAAAACAAACAAAGATCTCTGAAATGAAGTCAATGAAGGCAGTAGAAACAAAAACTGAATCAACAATTAAGACACTAACTGCTCAAAGTATCACTGTAACACAAAGCAAAAGGAAAAAGGAATGGTAACTTTGAGTAGAAAACAAGAAACAAAAGTCAGATCCAAGAGCTCTCAGGAATTCCACAAAGGCAGAAGAAGAGCTTCTGCCCAGTCAAAACATCACTAACACATGAAGAGCCCCACCAAAAAAAGAAAGGAAGGAAAGAATTCTCTGAATGGTAGAACTCAAAAGTAATCATTTATCTTCTCTAAAAAGCTACTTAAGAAGGTAGAGTCCAGTCCAGTCAAAAGAAAATTGATCTCCGGATGGGGAAAGAAGAATTCCTAGGGAAGTGACAGCAATCAATCCAGGGAAATTTACAAGTGCGTCCATTTACATGATAACTTGGTAACAGACTGTACTACAAGTCCTAGAAAGGAATATTTGAAATACAAAAATAGCATGCTGTAAGGAAAAAGCCTGGAACTTCAATTCCCAATTACTTCAAAAAAATTCAGAGAGTGACGAAGAGGAAGGAAGGTGTGATAATGGCATATTTGCTATTATTTCATTTCCATGAGAAATGCAGGATTAAATGTGATGTAAAATCAGGACAGCCAAACTGGAAAGCCTCACTAATACAAGGACATCAATAAAAACACGACTACAACAATAATGCTAATGGTATCTTGTATGGCTTTGACAAACTTATAATAAAGTGAAAAAAAAGTAATGCGTGAAAAGCAGCCTAGAAATCTTTGGAAGGAAAATAGGCAGAATTGTTCCCCTACACGATAAATCAATCAATCGATCAATCCTGAGTCTGTAAAATATAAGACTATAAAACCTCTAGAAAATTACAGGAGAAAATATAGGTGACCTTAGGTTTGGTAATGGGTTTTTAGATACATTACTGGAAGCAATTCATAAAAGGGAAAAAATGTTAAGTTGTACTTCATTAAAATTAATCTACTCGGCCAAAGAGAGTAAGAGAATGAAAAGCCAAGCTACAGATTGGAGAAAATATCTGCAAACCATATTATCTGAAAAAGGAATTCCATCCAAAACACAGAGAACTCTTAAAATTCAATAAGAAAACAAACAACCCAATGTATAAAATGAGCCAAGGATCTGAAGAGACCCCTCACCACAGAGGATATACAGATGGCAAATAAGCATATGAAAAGATAAGTAACATCACATGTAATTACAGAATTGCAAACCATGAGATTCCATTGTTGCTAGGTACCACTGAGTCATCTCCAATTCACAGCGGTCCGAGGTACAACAGAACAAAACACGGCCCAGTCCTGCGTCATCCTCACCGCTGTTTGCGTGTCTGAGCCCTGATTCAGCCACTGTCTTGACCCATCACGTAGAGGGTCTTTATCTTTCTCGCTTACACTCTACACTTACCCAAGCATTGATGTCTCTCTTCAGGGACTGATCCTTCCTGATAACACATCAAACTATGTGAGATGATATCTCACCATCCTTGTTTCTAAGGAGCAGACTGGCTGTAATTTTGCCAAGACAGATCTGTTTTCCTGGCAGTCGTGTTATATTCGATATTCTTCACCAACACCGTAATTCTAAAGCATCAATCCTTCTTTGGTCTTCCTCATTCACTGTCCAGCTTTCGCATGCATTATGAGGCAGATGAAAATACCACTGCTTGTGTCAGGCACACCTTAATCCTCCAAGTGGTACCTTAGCTCTCAACACTTTAAAGAGGTCTCTTGTAGCAGATTTTCCCAGTGCACTATGTCATATCACTTCTTCACTGCTGCTTCCATGCATGCTGACTGTGGACCCAAGGAAAATTAAATCCTTAACAACGTCAATCTTTTCTCCATTTATCGTGATGTTGCTTATTGGTCCAGTTGTGAGGATTTTTGTTTTCCTTTGTGTTGAGGTGTAGTCCATACTGAAGACTGTAGTCTTTGATCTTCATTAGTAAGTGCTTCAAGTCATCTTCACTTTCAACAAGCAGGGTTGTGTCATCTGCACATCACTGGCTGTTAATGAGTCCTCCTCCAGTCCTGATGCTGTGTTCATCATACATCCCAGCTGCCCAGATTATTTACTCGGCATACAGACTGAATGAGTATGGTGAAACTCTCACACACATCTTTCCTGATTTTAAACCACGCAATATCCCCTTGCTCTGTTCGAGCCACTGTCTCTTGTTCTATGTACAGGTTGCTCAGGAGCACAATAAGCGTTCTGGAATTCCCATTCTTCACAACACTCTCTGTAATTTTCTATGACTCACACAGTCAAATGCCGTTGCATAGTCAATAAAACACAGGTAAACATCTTTCTAGTATTCTCTGCTTTCAGCTAAGATCCATCTGACATCAGCAGTGACTAACTCTCATTCTGCTTCTTCTTCTGAAGCCAACTTGAATTTCCGGTAGTTCCCTGTTGATGCACTGCTGCAATCATTTTTGAGTTATCGGAAAAATGTTACTTGTGCCTGATATTAATGATCCTGTTTGATAATTTCCACATTTTGCTGGATCACTATTCTTTGGAATGGGTTCTCTTCCAGCCAGTTAGCCAGACAGTTGTCTTCTAAATTTGTTGGCATAGACAATTCAGTGTTTCTAGTATTGCACCCATTTGTTGAAACATCTCAATGACTTTTCTGTCAATTCCTGGAGGCTTCTTTTTCACCAATGCCTTCAATGCAGCTTTGACTTCTTTCTTTAATATCACTGGTTCTTGATCATATGCTACCTCCTGAGGTGACTGAACATCAACCAATAGTTGTTGGTACAGTGACTCTGTATTCCTTACATCTTCTTTTGATACTTCCTATGTTGTTCAACACTTTGCTCACAGAATCCTTCAATATTGAAACTCGAGGCTTGGCTTTTTCTTCATTTCTTTCAGCTAGAGAAATGCTGAGCATTTTTCCCCTTTTTGGTTTTCTAACTCTAGGTCTTTGCACATTTCATTATGATACTTTACACTTTGTCTTCTTGAGCCACCCTTTGAAATCTTCTGTTCAGCTCTTTTATTTCATTTCTTACACTTACTTTAGCTACTCTACATTCAAGAACAAGTTTCAGAGTCTTTTCTGACATCTATTTTGGCTTTTTCTTCCCTTCCTGTCTTTTTAATGACTTTTTGCTTTCTTCATGTATGATGTTCTTAATGTCATCCTACACCTCATCTGGTCTTCGGTCAGTGGTGTTCAAAGCATCAAATGTACTCTTCAGATAGTCTGTACATTCAGATGTTCTTGGGATATAATCAAGGTTGTATTTTGGCTCTCATGGATTTGTTTTCATTTTCTTCAGCTTCAACTTGAACTTGGATATGAACAATTGATGGTCTGTTCCAGTGCCCCTGGCCTTGTTCACTGATGATGATCCTGGGCGAGTTCTCCTTCATCTCTTTCCACAGATGCAGCTGACTTGCTTCCTGTCTATTCTGTCCAGCAAGGTCCACATGCAGAGTCAAACGTTCTGTTGTTGGAAAAAAGCACCTGCCATGAATAAGTCGTTGCTCTTATAAAATTCTATCATGAGTCCTCTGGTGTCCCTTCCAGCCTCAAAGCCATATCTTCCAACTACAGCTCCTTCTCATTTCTAACTTTTCACAAGTAATGACCAATGCATCTTGAGTTCATGTTTGATCAATTCCAAATGGCAAAAATTGGTTTAAAAAAAACTCTCAATCTTTAATTTCTTCATTTTGGGCACAACTCTCCAAAACATTGACAAAACCAAATGCTGGTGAGGATGCAGGCAACAGGTATATTCATTCATTGCTGGTGGAAATGCCAAGTGGTACAACCACTTTAGAAAGATAATTTGACAGTTTCTTACAAAGCTAAACATAGGCTTACCATATGATCCAGCAATGAGCACCTAGGTATTTATCCACATGGATACAAAGCGGATGTTTACAGAAACTCTATTCATAACTGCCAAAAACTAGAAACAAACAAGATGTCCTCAATAGGTAAATGAACAAACTGTGGTCCATCCATACAATGGAATATTTTTCAATGATAAAAAACAAACGTAATGAGCTATCAAGCCATGGAAAGACATGGAGGAACCCTAAATGGATACTGCTAAGTGAAGGAAATCAGTGTCACACAATACTGTGTGATTCCTAGCATATTACATTCTGGAGAAAGGAAAACCATAGAGATGGTCTAAAAAAAAAAAAAAAAGATCAGTAGTTTAGAAAGAAGAGGTGAAGAGGCAGAGTACAAGGCATTTCTAGGGCAATGAAATTACTCTGCATGATCATGTAATAGTGGATACATGACACATATTTGTCAAAAGTTGTAGAACTTTACAATACAAAGAGTGGTCCCTGATGTGAACTATGGACATCAGTTAACAATAATGGACCAACATTGATGCATCAATTTTAAGAAATGTGCTACAGGAAATCAAGATGTTAATGACAGGTGAAACTGGGCTGGAGAAAGGGGAGTATTCAGGAACTTTGTACTTTTGCTCAATTTTATGTTGACCTAAAAGAAGCTCTGGTAGCATAGTACCTAAGGCACTTGACTGCTAACCAGAACGCTGGCGGTTCAAACTCACCAGCCACTCCTCGGAAAGAAGGTTGGGCAATCTACTTCTGTAGTGATACTGCCTCGGAAACCCAAGCAGGGGTCGCTAGGAGTCGGGTCCAACTCAATGGCACATAACAACAACGACAATAACCACTGATCCTAAGGCCTAATTAGTATTTCCAATGGTCTGGCTACAACTGTGCACATTGGAGGTCTGTCCGAAATGCCAATGCTCAAGCCCTACCTGGGGATTCTGATCAGTCCTGCCCCTTGGCCCCCATACTCCCTGTATGGCACAGGGGTATATACATGCAAAAGCTCCCTGGGTTAGGCTGACATGCAGCCCAGTTTGGAAACTATTAGTACAGCTAAGAGTCTAGAATCCAAGGAACCTGGGTCTGAATCCCTGTGCCAGCACGTGCAGCTCCATGATTTTGAGAAAGTTACCTGCTCTCTCCAAACCAGTTGTCTTATCTGTAAAATGGAGCAATACCTACACTATGCCAGAAGGCTGTGGTGTTTGCCACATGGTCAGGCCCCCGCAAGTGGCAGCTATTGTATTTCCTAGTTTCAACATGCTTTGACAACTGACAGATAGGGCTTATTTTGTTTACCAAAATATTACCATAATTATTTTTAGACTCCAAAGACAAACACTATTACCTTCGCCAGTATAGTAACCATGATCCTTCTTAACACACACAAAAAAAGTTACCAAAATCTTCTCAGGACTTGAGATAACCTGTACTTGTTTGTGTTGTTGTTGTTGTTAGGTGCCATAGAGTCAGCTCCAACTCATAGCGACCCTATCTATACACAACATAACGAAACACTGCCCACACAGCCCGGTCATGCACCATCCCCACAATCCTTGCTATACCTGAGCCCATTGTTGCACTCACTGTGTCAATCCATCTTGTTGAGGGTCTGTCCCTTTTTCCTTTTTCACTGCCCCTCCACTTTACCAACCATGATATCCTTCTCCAGTGAACGGTCCCTTCTGACATGACCAAAAAGTAGATGAGATGAAATCTGGCCATACTTGCTTCCAAGAAGCATTCCAACTGCACTTCTTCCAGGACAGATTTGTTTGTTCTTCTGGCAGTCCATGGTACTTTCAGCATTCTTTGCCAACACCACAACTCAAAAGAATCAACTCTTCTTTAGTCTTCCTTATTTACTGTCCAGCTTTCATATGCATATGAGGTGACTGAAAATACCATGGTTTGGGTTAGGCACACCTTAGTCTTCAAACAGACATCTTTGCTCTTAAACACTTAAGGTGGTCTTTAGCAGCAGATTTGTTCAGTGCAATATGATGTCTGATTTCTTGACTGCTACTTCCATGATTGTTAATTGTGGATCCTGGTAATATGAAATCTTTGATAGCTTCAACCTTTTCTCCATCTATCATGATCCTGCTTATTGGTCCAGTTGTGAGGATTTTTTTTTTTTTTTATACCGAGGTATAATCCATACTGCAGACTATAGTCTTTAATCCTGATCTCTAAGTGCTTCAAGTCATCCTCACTGTCAGCAAGCAAAGTTCTGTTGTCTGCTATCAATGATATGTATAGTTCAATAATTTTCACATTCTGTTGAATCACTATTCTTTGGAACAGGCACAAATATCAATCCAGTCAGTTGGCCAGGTAGCTGTCTTCCAAAGTGAGTGCTTCCAGTACTGCATCCATTTGTTGAAACATCTCAATGGATATTCTGTCAATTCCTAGAACCTTGTTTTTCACCAATTCCTTCAGTGCAGCTTCGACTTCTTCCTTCAATGCCATTGGTTCTTGATCATGTGCCACCTCCTGAAAGAGATGAACATCAACCATTTCTTTTTCCTAAAGTGATTCTGTGAATTCCTTCCATCTTCTTTTGATACTTCCTGCATTATTCAATATTTGGCCCACAGAATCTTTCAATACTGCAACTCAAGGCTTGAATTTTTTCTTCATTTCTTTCGTCTTGAGAAATGTCAAGCATGCTCTTCCCTTTTGGTTTTCTAACCTCAAGTCTTCGAACATTCCATTAGAGTAAGTGACTTGGTCTTCTCGAGCTGCTCTCTGAAATCTTCTTTTCAGCTCTTTTATCTTGTCATTTCTTCCATTTGCTTTAGCTACTCTCCATTCAAGAGCAAATTTCAGACTCTCTTCTGACATCCACTTTGGTCTTCCTTTGGTTTCTTTTTAATGACCTTTTTGCTTTCTTCATGTACGATGTTCTCGATAATATCCCACAACTTCTGTCCCATCTTCAGTCGTTGGTGTTCAATGTGTCAAATCTATTCTTCAGATGATCTCTAAATTCTTGTGGGATATAATCAAGGTCAGGTTTTGGCTCTCATGGAATTGCTTTGTCTTCAGCTTCAACGTGAACTTGCATGAACAACTGATGGTCTGTTCCACAGTTAGCTCTTGGCCTTGTTTTGGCTGAAGATATTAAACTTCTCCATCACCTCTTTCCACAGATGTAGCTGATCTGATTCCATCTGGCAAGGTCCACATGGATAGCTGCCATTTATGTCGTTGAAAAAAGGTATTTGCAATGACTAAGTCATTGGTCTGGGTTTCCAAAGTGGTAAATCTTTATGGCTGGTGGGTTTGAACCACCAACCTTTTATTAGCAGTCAAATGCCTTGGCACTGCACCTATTAGAGCTCCTTCACTTGTTTGTACATTACATTAAAAACAATTTTCATTTTATCTTTCTCTTCTGAAAATACATAAATTTCATAAGGAAAAGCAAAAGAGAAGGAACATAAAATATCACAACTTGTGGCTGGAATATTTTATGGGCATTTAAAACAAACGGACAAAAGCCACAGAATTATATAATACAAAAAGTGAACTTTCTGTTAACGCTGAGGGTGACTTCAGGCTGGAACACAGATGGTGATAAAGGAATTTCACTGTTTGAGACGGGTGTGTCCCGACCTACTTGAAGAGGATGTGGAAGAAACGTGTGTACCCAGTGCTATGAAAAACTGGCACACACTGAGAGGCTAATGGCAAAAAGAACTGTAGTTAAAACTGCCTCCTAGTGGGAAGAAAGGAGCTCTGGTAGTGTAGTCCCTAAGGCATTTGACTGCTAACCAGAAGGCTGGTGGTTCAAACCCACCAGCCACTCCTTGGAAGGAAGGCTGGGCAATCTACTTCCATAGTGATACCACCCCAGAAACCCAAGTAGGGGTTGCTATGAGTCAAGTTCGACTTAACAGCACGTAACAACAACAGTGGGAAGAAACTTCACAACCTCAACAGAAAACTGCACAGTGCCTATAAAATATAAATAGCTGGAGTAAAGACAGATTCAGCAGAAAATGGGAAAAATCAATAAAAATTGAGGGAAGATTCAAAATGTAACAAAACTTCAAAAATAAAGTTTATATTTGACTTGTAAAACCTTTTCCATTTATACAAATATCCTGTCAAAACTCGCAGCAATCCTGCAAGGCAGGGAAAACCCACTGCCATCAAGTCAGATGGCACCCCAGGGGTGCCAAGGCTGCAGACCTTCACAGAAGCCGACTGCCTCACTGTTCTCCTGCAGAACAGCTGGTAGGCTCAAACTGTCAACCCTTTGGTTAGCAGTCAAATGCTTTAACCACTGCATGAGCAGAACTCCTTGTAAGGCAGGCACGAAGGTATTTTATACCCATTTTATAGATGAGAAGACTTAGGTTCAGAGAGATCAAGTCATTTACCCAAAGTTACATGGTAAGAAAGAGGCACGGTAAGAAACAGAACCCAGTTACTCCCTGACACACTTACTAAAAAGATGAAGAAAACCAACCTGGGAATGGAAAGTACACACGTTCACACACACACGGGGAGTATATACACATTCTTACACATACATATTGAGGAATGTACACACACCCATACATACAGACACACACACACCCCTCTCCAGTTATAGCAGTTATGGTCTTGAACATGGGAACACAAATAGAAGGTTACTTTCCTAGTTAGTTAATTATAATTTCAGAACCTCATCTATTCAGTGTGGACTTAGTTACCAATAAAGAAGAATCCCAACCTTGGTTTTCTGCTTCTCTTCCATTACTTGACAAACACATAGCATTTACAAACCAAAACTTAAAACTAAAGCATCTGTAGTTCATTTTTCTGAACAGTAAACAGTCTACAGAAAATGCTAATAAACAGATCGTGTATGTTATAAGCCTTGAATATATCCATTTCCTTTTTTCTACAACCTCTCCAGTTACAACTCAATTGACCAAAAGAAGACAATTTTGATGGACATTCAAAACTATGGATAAACAACCTGGCACAGTATTTTCTTCAACTCAGTTTTAATATAAATGTGAACAAGTTCTCAACCTTTTCCTTCCTCCAACACATCTCTGGGATGCAAAACGCTCTCATGAGCCAAAACCAAAACCAAACTCGCTGCCATCGAGTCGATTCTGACTCACAGTGCCCCTAGAGGACAAAGGAGAATTGCTCCCCAGGGTTTCCAAGACAGTAATCTAAGGAACTCTGGTGGCACACTGGATAAGGCATTTGGCTACTAACGAGAAGGTCAGCAGTTCAAATCCACCAGTTGCTCTGTGGAAGGAAGATGGGGTGATCCACTTCCGCAAAGATTTACAGCCTCGGAAACCTAATGGGGGTCATTTATGAGTTGGAATCAACTCAATGACTACAGTCTAGTAAATTACACTATATGGTTTTTCTAGCCATAAGTCTTTGTAAACCCCGTGGTGGAATTTGCTGTGAGCAACTGAGTAGCTCCTGATTGCTAAAGTTATCCACCTGGGGTATTTCTGTTGACCCATCAGGAAGCAATCTTCTGGGAAGTTCACTCTCTCTCAGGTATACAGAATTCTGATGTTGGGATTGGTTGGTTTGGCCAGTCTGACAGGCTCAAAAGTAGCCCTTCTAGAGGCAAAAGAAGTCTCTCCACTGGCTGAGAAGGAAATGCCACCGAAAGAAACCTGCTCCTGAGAGACAAGAGAGACACATGCTGCTGAGGGAGAGACACAAGAGACACACACTGCTGAGAGAAACATGAGGGACACACACTACTGATAGAGTGAGGTGCTACTGAGCCGGCCGGCTGCTGAGCGAGACGGCCGGCTGCTGAGCGAGATGGCCGGCTGCAAGAGACTGAGTGCATTTCTGAAGTTGAATTGCAGCCTGGTGCTTCCCTGATAAACCCCATAATTTGTGAGTTCTGTGTGGCCACTGCAGCAAATTATTGAACCCAGCAGAGAGATGGTGGGTGCTGCGGGAGGAAAGGCTGGTGTCAGGGTTGGTGAAAGGGCTGGAGGTGACTCTGTCTTCCTCTTGTGGGGTTAGAGGAGGTCAGAAGATGCAGCCTCCTTGCCCCTTTGGCAGCTGGTGTCAGAAGCAGTAGGATTCGTTGCAGTGCCTCCAGACTCACAGAAGCATGGGGCTTGAAAGAAAGAAGGAAGGGGCCTGGGAAGTAAAACGTTGGAGTCTTAGATGGTTACTTTGGTTGATGTTACCTACTAAAAGAGATAATTGATTTAGAGGCTAGGGCTTTGGTTATACCCAGCCAAAGGCTCAAGGCCATATACACAGAATAGGAAGGTAATCAAGGTGAAGAGATGAATGTGGAATTTCTTAAAAAGGATTATGTTTTGGATTATGTATTTATCTGAATATACTATGGATACTGCATGTTCTCTTACCTAGTCGTACATCAGAAATTCTTATGGGTTACGGATAATGAAGAGCGTGTAAGTCTGCCTTCAGCCGATACGTGACTGGATGTGTTAAAAGGGGAATAGAATTTGCCCAGAAAAAAAAACAGGCTTTTGTTTCAAGCCCTGTGTGTAGAGTATTAGGGGCTTAGGTAGAAAACCTGAGCCCCAATCACAACTACTGAGAGAACAGAAGATCTGCATTTGAAGACAGAACCCACAGAAAAAAAATAAAATGACTGCTTGGCTTTTTTGAATTTCAAGCAAGTAGTTAGGCCTTGGGTGCATCGAGGTAGAAAAGTCATGGTCCATGAGAGAAACCCCTCCAGGACTGAAAGTTAAAGAAAGCAGTGAATAGTAGGCTTGTATGCTACTCGCTTTTGACTACCTGGGTCCACTTCAGTGGAAATAGAGGAAGAGCAGCAAAGAAGAAACAGGCTGAGTTTGGTACTCTTTGACCTAGGCCATGGAGGCTGGGGATGAGAGGGAAGGGCTGGCTGGTCTGAAGTGCAGGGAGCTGTGAGCCTATGGGCACTGAAATAGTCCCTGAGGACTGAGGATGTGAGAAAAGGTGCTGACTAGTCTGAAGTGAAGAGTGTGACTCCCAAACTTCTCAGCTGGAACCCATGACCTAGCTGGAATGGCCAGGGCTGAGCTGATCAGAACCCGACCAAATGGAGAGAAAGGTGTCTGACACTGAGCTGGTGTTAAGTTGCTGCAATTTGATGGTTTGCACTGGGCTGGACTTTTGCTCGTTTATGGATGCAGATTCCCAAAGTTTCCAAGCATAACAGAAGATTCTTCAGTGAGAAAGGAACATGCTTATCTCTTGACAGTACTGGTTTGATAGGGACAGGCAAATTAGAAATTGTTGTTGTTGTTATGTGCCATCAAGTCAGACCTGACTCACAGCAACCCCTCCTTCGGTTTCTGAGGCATATCTCTATGAAAGTAGATTGCCCAATCTTCCTTCCGAGGAGTAGCTAGTGGGTTTGAACTGCCAGCCTTCTGGTTAGCAGTCAAGTGCCTTAGACACTACACTACCAGAAATTGGCTATCTAAAATAGGGGAGATAAAGGCTTGAATGGTTGCCTCACATGCTTTCATGGGTGTGGTTGTTCTTAAACTGATGGTGAAAGGGATGTTAATTTTTGAAGTATAAAAGGGATAACAGCTAGGAAAGCCAGGGGGTAGCCTGCGGAGTAGTAAATTACCTGGTATGGCTTTTCTAGCCATAAGTCTGTGTAAACCCCTGTGGTGGAATTTGCTATGAGCAACTGAGTAGCTCCTGATTGCTAAAGTTATCCACCTGGGGTATTTCTGTTGAACCAGCAAGAAGCAATCTTCTGGGAAGTTCACTCTCTCTCAGGTGTATAGAATTCTGATGTTGGGACTGGTTGGTTTGGCTACTCTGCCAGGCTCAAAAGGAGCCCTTCTAGAGGCAAAAGAAGTGTCTCTGGCTGCTGGCTGAGAAGGATGTGCTCCTGAAAGACATGAGAGACACACACACTGCTGGGAGAGAGATGCAAGAGACATGCACTACTGAGAGACTGGCATGCTACTGAGACTGCTAGCTGCTGAGTGAGACGGCTGGCTGCAATAGACCGAGTACATTTCTGAACTTGAATTGTAGCCTGGTGCTTCCCTAATAAACCCCATAATCTGATTTCTGTGTGGCCACTGCAGTGAATTATTGAACCCAGCAGAGAGGTGGTGGGTGCTTTGTGAGGCACGGTTGGTGAAAGGGCTGGAGGGAGGCAGCATGTCTGGCCTCACAGGGATAGGCCTTGGGCTACTGATGGTGATTCTGTCTTCCTCTTGTGGGGTTAGTGGAGGTCAGGAGATGCAGTCTCCTTGCTTCTTTGGCAATGGCAGTGAGTTTGGTTTTTTGGTTTTAATCTTTATAGAAGCAGGCTGCCTCATCTTTCCTCCATGCAGTGGCTGGTGTGTTCGAACCGTCAACCTTCTGGTTATCAGCCTAATGCATGAACCTTAGAGCCACCAGAATGCCTCCTCCCATAAGCAGTAAAGGTTAACAGGAAATGATGTGGAGGAGGGCAGCACACAGCGAAGACTAACACAGTCCTGCCCCACCTCCCAGTGCCTTCACTCACAGTCAGACCTCTCTCCTGTGAGAACCACTCACCCAGAACGTAGCTCAAACCTCCAGGGAGCTGTTGTCCCTTTGCTTCAAATTAAAATCAAACCTCAACGCTGTTTTGCCCATGTGTCCTTAATGAAACGCAACCAGTCCAACCAAAAACTTAGACCAAGTTGGCTATTCACTATCTGATGTATGTGACAAACCCCTTATCATGTGCCTACAGTTCTGTGCCACCAATTTTAAAACGAGTACTACAACAAAACCTAATTAAAAAAAAAAAAAAAAACAGCCATTCATGGACTAAAACAAAAAAGCTTCATGTACTCTAACAAGAAGCTGCACAGAAAAATCATTCACAATGTTATTCTTCAAGACAAAGGATATACATGAGCTCATTTAAGTAAAATCAAAATAATACTCAAAGCACAGGGACAAAGTATTCATCCACTCTGCAAACATCTGGCCAGATTCCATGGCTGCTTGCTCTCACCCCTCTCAGGATCCGTGATCTAGCCAGCAGGTTAAAAAGAAACCTCACAAACTCAGGTTCCTGTTTCTGACTCTAAAGCAAACCTGACTGTGTATTAAACTGAAGTTGAAAACATACTAAGTACATACAAACGCACATACATACACTTAGACACATGCATATGTATGTGCTATATAGCTATAAAACGCAGAATCACAGCCGCACAGACGTTCAAAGGACCTCAAAGACCGCGTGCAAATTGACTTGCCCTTTTTTAGACGCTCCAGAGTGACATCCCAACCTTCCCCATCCAGCTTTGCCACCGTGAACGGGAAGAATTTCCGAGCTATCAAGCTATCAAAACCCAATCAGTACTTGAAGTCACTTCTTTACAAAAATCTCCACATTTCAAAGCATACATGATAACAACAAAGCCTTCTTTCCCTAAATGTCTATTATCTAAGCTAAGCACCTTTGCCAAACAGTGTGCACTTTTTTTTTTTCCTTTGATCGTCTTTCCACTTCCCTGCAACACACATCTCTCTTTAAAATATTGTGACCCAAACTGGATGTGCTAATCAGAAAGAGCAGTATACTGCAAAGAACAGAGAACAGAACTACACCCATGTCCACGAGGCTGTCTTCATGTGAAGCACTTCGGCACTATGGTGATTTTGTCCTGACTCACACTCAGCCTGTGGTCAGCCACCACTGCCACTGTCTTCCCTCTCCGCATACACCTAGGCTGTCCTTCTCCATCCACTATTTATGTGGTTGGGCTTTTTCCTTCTGCAAGTCACTCTGCACTGAATTCACTAAGCTTCATACCTTTTCATAGATACATCTTTCCACCCACGACAGTACTTTATAGAAATATCTAAATCTGCAATTTATACCTAAAAAATATTAGGAATATGAAAGTGCATACTCATGACACAGCACATACTGCAATTAACTAAGGGCGCTGTGTGCGGTACTGATGGCCACTCAAAACCTACCTCCACGGGACGATCGCTCTTGACCAAGGCTATCCGTGCCCTTTGCAAAGAGCCATCCATCAGCTTGTGAAGTCTTAAAATTAACTTTCGTAAACCCATTTGTTTCAGGGCTTTGTCTACAAACGGTCTGTATATAGAAGTCCGACAGTGTCTGCTAAAGCCTGCTTCAGAACTGCAGTCTGGGGCTCCCCAGCCAGCAGACTCCTCCTCAGACTCGAGCCCTTCAAGTGTCTTAGACACACTGTCCTGGGACTGGGTGTCAACACTGCTCTCAGGGGCCTGTCTGCTTCCTCGTCCACTCCACGCAGAGCTGAGCTCTCCTTCACTCTCATCTGCACTGCTCTCCAGCTCTTCCAAGTCTCCTTCGGGGTCATCACCCTCATCCTCCGCTTCATGGCCTTTGGATGGTCGAGGAGAAGGGATTTCAAACACTGGCCAGCCAATGTCTGATAAATTCTTGATGCCCAAAACAGTGCCCATAATCCGTAACTTCTGATTTAAGTCCTTTGTGATGTTTAACCACAAACAGAGCGCCTGCACCCTGTCCTGGAAGTCCTTTGCAGCGTATTTTTCATAGTCCTTCTGCAGAGCCTGCAATGATGGGTAAAGTGCCTCTATGTACTCTAGCAGCTCCATTATCCGCTTCACCTGCTCAAACGAGACCCTCTGGCGCTGGAGATGCTCGTGGTAGGTTGAGTAACCCACAGTCTTTGTTCCACGGGGAGCACTGCATTGCCCATCTAGGGAAGTACCATTAACACTAGCTCCATTTCTAATAAAGGCAAAGTTCCCATAGTTAACTTTGAAAGTAAGGATTTCATTAATGATGTCAGGGATGGCTTGACGGGCTGTGTATAAAAAGAGGTCCTGGTCGTTAATGGTCCGCCCTGCATGCCAGGCTTGGAGCTCCAACCAGATCAGTTCATTGGATCGGTTAAACCAGAAAGCAGAAGTACTTTCTTGTCCTCTCTGCTCCCTGTCCTTCTTCTTTGAGACTGAGGTAAGCTTCAGAAGAAGTCGTAATGTTTCAAAAAACTTCAATCGATCTGCTGGGCAGTCAGTCCGAGAAGTCTGGCGGGCAGTTCTGGCTATGGGCACAGGCACAGACACCGGGAGCTTAGCGTTGCTGCAGCCAAGGCTGAGGTAAGGCTTGTGGAGACCCACATCTGGAATCGACTGTTTTGGCAAAGACCCTGCCACTGAGTCTAACATGAAGGAGCACTGCACATTTTTTTTATGGTCACGTTCTGTTGTTCGAAGAGTTGCTCGGATCTTTTTCTCCTGCTTATAGCTGTAGTCTTCCAGGCTCTCTGCTGCTTTTCCAGTGTCTTTATGTGGAGGCTGATCTGGTGCATGCATTTTTTCTATTAGAAAAACAAACAAAACATGAAATTACTCTAAAATGTGACGTTACTCTGAAGAGTTTCAATATAAATGACACCTGCATGCACTTGTATTTTCAAATTCTTACTAGAGAAAAACAAAGACCACATTCTGAAAATTAAATGAATCAAGATATTTACATAACATTTCTCTTTAAAATTTTTAAAAGATTCGATCCATTTTCTCCTATATTTTCTTATATTCACCACCATGAACCTAAAGGGAGCTCTGGTGGCATAGTGCCTAAGGCACTTGCCTACTAACCAGAAGACTGGCGGTTCAAACCCACCGAACACTCCTCAGAAGGAAGGATGGGTGATCTACTACCATACTGATACTGCCTTGGAAACCCAAGGAGGGGTTGCTATGAGTCAGAGACAACTCAATGGCATATAACAACAACAACAACATGAACCTAAAACGAGTTGTTTACCCCTACATGACAAACTGTAGCTATCCACTGAGTCAAATCTCCCTAAGTAATCACCTACAGCTCAAGAAGAGAGAGAGAGACAGAACTCTCGTACATCCAAGAAGTCCTGGTGGTGCAACGGTTAAGAGCTCAGTGCTGCTAATCAAACACGTTGACAGTTTGAGCCCACCCTGCAGGAAAAAGACCTGCCCATCTGCTTCTGTAGAGATTACAGCCTAGGAAACTCTACAGGGCACTTCCACCCTGTCACACAGGGAAGCTATGACTGGAAATCAACTTGACAACATCCAGCAACAACATGGCACATCCATGTGATGATGGCTGACACACAGGGGAGAAATGCAAAGACAGAGACTTGGATGTCATCAGTGCACAGAGATGCACTGAATACCCTGAAAGCAGATCCGTCACCCAGGGAAATTCTGCAGAGAAGGAGCGACGGGCACCAGACCAGCATGCTCCATCGGCTCACATGTGTCTCCATACACACGACTGCGTCAGAGGACAAAAACGTTAAATAATGAGAAACAGTTTCCTTAGTTTACTGATTAGGATCAAACAGCCAAAACCATTATAAAATACAATTACTGATATGGCCATAGAAAGCTGGCATATAATTTGTAATTTGACACTGCTTATACTAAATAGTAAAAAGGTATTTATTTATATAACTAATTCAGGTTCTTCTAATCACATGTTACCAAAGTTGCAAAATTTATTTTTGTAGGTTTTGTTTTGTATGCCTACCTTACAGCATACAAAACAGTATATTGCATAATTTATCAAAATGTTCTTGATTATATAAAGCAATGTTGTAATACAGTAAAGCTGTGAAAGCCAGAATCTGTATAAGGTGGAAATCCATCAGAGAAGGAAAACTCAAATCTTTTCCACTAATAACCCATTACTAGGTATATACCCTAAAGAAGTGAGAGCCATGACAAGAACAGATATATGCACACCCATGTTCATCGCAGCACTATTTACAATAGCCAAAAGATGGAAACAACCTAGATGTCCATCAACTGAGGAATGGATAACCAAACTATGGTACATATACACAATGGAATACTATGCAATGCTGAAGAATAATGCAGAATCTGCAAAACACCGCATAACGTGGATGAACTTGGAGGATATTATGCTGAGTGAAATAAGTCAATCACAAAAGGACAAATATTGTTTTAGTCCATTACTGTAAGAGTTAAGGAAAGGTTTATCTATAGAAGGACATTTTCTTTGTTGGTTACCAAGGGTGGGAGGGAAGGGGAGGAAAGGCTGTTAGAGATAGAGATAAGTACTGATTTGGGTGAAGAGAAGGGCAATGTACCAAATGTGAGTGACCAATATGGCAGCATTGAGGATGAGAAAGACATAGAGAGGTACATGGGAGGTACAGAAACAAGTATGAACCCTTTTATACATATAGTACTGCATTGTCAGTAAAGGCAAACATGGGTATATGGATGGAGAGATGGGTGGACAGGCTAAACGATTAGGCATGTCTATGAAATGGGGAGTGTACCCAAGAACATATATAGGGTTGGGAGACAATGGTCCTATAAGTTTATGTGAATGATCAGAATTCCCAGGTGTATAGTAGAGCTGACAAGGGGCAAGGTTGTGGTCACTGCTTGGTCACAGCCAGCTACCCAGAGGGATCGAGTAGTTGAACTTGAACCTGTGGGCTTGGGATCATAGTCGCAGGGAACATCAAGCTCAATTGGCATAACATACTATACAAAACATTGTTCTACCTCCTACTTTGGCGAGTAGCGACTGGGATCTTAAAAACTAGCAAGCTGCCATCTAGATGCAATGATGGGTCTCTCCTCGTCCAGAGCAAAGAAGAATGAAGAAAACCAAAATTCATGGAAACAATTAGTCCTAGCGTCTGGTACACCATCCGATCTGCAGCCTATACAAGTATGAGACCAGAAGAACTAGATGATGTCCTGCTACCACTGTCATCCACTTGGAAGGGGATCAGTGTAGGAGATCCTTGATAGAGAGGGAGAACAATGTGGAACAAAACTCAAAATCATTTGGAGGGAAAAAAAAAAAAAAAAGGTGGGGACCAGGTTTGCTGGTCTGATAGAGCCTGGTGGAACCACTGACACTATGGCCCCTAGATGCCCTCCAGATCTGTAATTGAACCCACACCTGTGGTTTCCAGCCAAACAAAATACAGGCATATGAGTTGAACATTTACCTCAGGTAGATACACTCCTTGGAGAGAACAATCATGGGAGAAAGAAGGGCTTCTTATGCACAGGGAGACAGCTCAGAGGGCAGGAGTATATGGAGGGATGGACACTGGGAAGAGGTTAACTATGGGGAGGAAGTGGGAGGGGAGCTGTTGCATTGTGGTAATCTGTGGTCAATAACATGAGACAAAGTATACTTGAACTGCTGTATGGAAAGTGTATTTGCTCTGTAAATCATCACCCAAATCACAATTTAGAAAAAAAAAAAAAACTTCAACAACTTAACCACAAAGAGAAGTAACCCAATCATTGGGCAATGGACTTGAATAGACATTTCAACAAAGAGGACATTCAAATGACACATGAAAAGATGCTTAATGTCATTAGCATCAGAGGGATGGAAATCAAAACCACATGAGATACCATTTCACTCCCCCTAGCTCTCGTGGCGCACCGCCTAAGGCATATGACTGCTAACCAGAAGGCTGGAGGTTCAAACCCACCAGCCACTTCTCCGAAGGAAGACTAGACAATCTACCTCCATAGAGATATCACCTCAGTAACCTGAAAAGGGGTTGCTATGAGTCAAATCGACTTGATGGCAGTGAGTTTGGTTTTTTGGTTTGAGGACAACTAGGATTAAACAAAACAAACAGAAAATAACAAACGTTGGCAAGGATGTTGGGAAACTGGAACAGTTATCCACTTCTGGTAGGAATGCAAGAATGTTACACACATGCAGAAAATAACGTGGCTGTTCCTCAAAAAAACCAGAAGTAGAACTACCACACAAGCCAGCAATTTCACTCAAAGGTACGCACACAAAGACTTGAGAGCAGAGACTCAGAGTCCTATGTGCCAATGTTCTCCGCACCACTGTTCACAACAGCCAAAAGGAGGAAACAGCCTAAACGCTCACCACTGTGGTACATACATACAATGGGATATTGCTCAGTCAGCAGGAGAAATGAAGTCCTGACGCAAGTGAGTCTATGGATGGAGCTGGCAAACTTTATGCTGAGTAAATTACTTCAATCACAAAAGGACAAACACTACATGATCTCAATGTATACAGAGTAGTTTATTAGTGGTTACTAGGGACAGGAGGAAAGGAGAAAGGGGGAGGTTTTAAACGTGATGGAAAAATAGCACTGATTAAGGGTAGGGCTGCACAGCCTATTGCTGTAAGTTGTACCCCTGGAAAATGTCAAATTGGTAAAATATGTGTGATAGCTATATGGATGACGACGACAACAACAACAACAAAACAACAGCTGCTAAGGCAGCTTATGTACAATGAAAACTGCATGGGATTTGGTTCCTTAGTTTGGAGGATTAGGGTCATGGCTGAATGGCACACTCAGTTAACTGGCCTGACAGTATGTTTAGTCCTTCTGTTCTACCTCCTAATTTGTTATAAAAAGCCTGGGGTCTTAAAAGCTTGCAAATGGCCATCCAAGGCATGATAATTGGGCACTCTGGTGGTGTAGTGCCTAAGACATTTGACTGCTAACCAGGTTGGCAGTTCAAACCCACCAGCCAATCCACTGAAGGAAGACTGGGCAATCTACTTCTGTAAATATTTACCACCTCAGAAACCCAAAGGGAATCACTATGAGTCCGAATCAACTCGATGGCAATGAAGTTTTGTTTTTTTAAATTCACCTGGAGCAGCAGAAAGTGAAAGAGAGTCACAAACAGGGAAGATATGGAATGTGTGGCTAACTGCCTCCATGAACAGCTGCCTCCTCTGCCATGAGACCAGAAGAACTGGATGATGCCTGGCTACCGTTACCTAACATTTTAATCAAAAGTTCTATAAAATAATCCTGATTTAAAGGGGGAAGATGCAGAAGAGAATTTCAAATTCTCATGGACTCCAGACTTTCTGGAGCCATAGAGGGTAAAAGAACCACTGAAACTACTGCCCTGAATTATTCTTAAAACCAAGCAGTAGTCTTGCTTAACTAGTAACAGATGACTCCCTTAGGATTATGCTCTTTCAAGAACTATCTATACAGGATCAAAATGGTAACAGCAACTCAAAAGATTAGACAGGAACCTTAGAGGACTGTGAGTTTATGTTAATGGGTGAGAACAGCTCAGAAAAGGAGGCCAAGGCCGAGAACAGCTGCTCAACTTGAGAAAGTAATCAATACACTGAATTACCCAGGTGTAAGTGGATGAAGTGCTATGTTCTGTTATGGATATGCTCAGTAACAACAGGAAGAAAGGCAAGAAAAGGAGGGAGGGAGGGAGGAGAGGGAAGGACAGGGAGAAAAGGGGAGAGAAGAGAAGCAGGAAGAGGGAAGGAAGAAAAGTGGTAAAGACTGAGCGCTGCCAAAAGCAGAAAACTGGCAATACCCGGAAAAAGTAAACACGGTGGGCCCGTGCAGTTCCAGGCTCACAGGTTTCACTGGGTTTGGACCTACCGAATGTGCAAAGCCAAGACCTGCACGTGGAGAGAATATGGGAACAGAGAATTCCAGGACACGGGAAGAGGAGGCACATCCCTGACACACACACATACCTGAAGGAGAAGCAAGGCTGGTGGGACCAGGTCAGAAAAACCACGTGGGAAATAGAAGATACACTTAGAGAGGATGGGGGACAGCACAGCACCCCGCAGCACTGTCACCACTTTTGCTTTGACTTTTTGGTGACAGAGAAAGTCACTGGACAGAGGTGAGCAGAAGAACGATGTGATGTGACTCAGAATTACAGGATCGTTCTGGCTACTGTGCTGGGAGGAGACTAAGGAGACCCAAGGGCCTAAGCCAAGAAAGCAACCAGGAGGCTAAGCATGGCCTCATCGACACAGGCTAGCAGCGGGGACAGGAGTAGCAGCAGCAGTTAACTTCTGAACGTGTCGATGGAGTGAGGAAGAAATGAGAAAGCGTCAACAAAGACCCCAAGGTTTGAGGCCTGAGCAACTGGAAAGAGGGACAGGCCACTTACTGAAACAGGATGAGCATGGGGAACAAGTTCAGAGGAAAATGAAGAACTCATTAAAATTAAAACCATCAAAATGTCAGTGGCCATAACTGGATGGTGATTTGCTAACTTCCAGCACACATCAAAATATGAAACCAGGATCCATCAACAAGCCAGTTCCAGAGCTAAACTGGTAGCTTAGGCTGCTCAGGATATCTGTCACACTGATTTTGTTGTAGGTCATAAGAAGCAGGTCATTCTTATCCAGATCTCTTATCACTGTTGTTACAGCTTGTAAAAACAGAAGCTAGTACTCTGGGGGAAAAAAACTCTCCTTAATGTTCCCAGGGAAACAGAAAATCAAGAAAATGCGGAAAATGGAGACAGTTTTGCGCAAACTAGCTGACAAATACCACACCACAAAATCTGCAGCACAAAGAAGTGACACAATGCAGGCAACACTGACCTCACCTTTGTCCTCCATCCCCAGACTCCTCCCCAGTTACCTCTCAGGGCAACCACATGACCAGCTCTGTCCTGGTCTTTGCTGTCTGATTGTTACGCGTCTACACATTGTATCTGGAAGTCAGAACGGTGAATGGTGTGATTAGCAGCAGGACCTGCATCTCTGTGCAGGACTTCTAGGTCCAGTCACAGGCACTTCTCTGGTCTACTCCTGAGTGCATCTGCCAGGTCAAGGCTACACCCATCATCGATTTGATTGTTTTAATAAATTACTTTCCACAGGGATTAAGACAACTGACCCTCCCATCAGCCTTGAAGAAAGGCTGCCATTTCCTCATATGTTTGCCAGTTCTCAATGGCACTCAGAATTTCAATTCTGTTATGGACAGGGAACTTCTGCAGTTTAAAGACAGAACCTATAGAGACAGTTGTTCGTGTTGAGTTATAAACTTGCAAGCAAAGTTAAGTTAAAAACTAGTGGCCACTAACCTGCTTCTGACTCAGAGTGACACCATGTATATCAGAGGACAACCGTGCTCCCCAGGTTTCCAGTGGCTCATTAAGGAGGACCACCACCCGGCCTTTCTTCCCGGGTGCCTCTAGATGGACTGGAACCTACGACTGTTCAGTTAGAAGAGCACATGAACCCTTTGTACCACCCAGGGACTGCATAAGTCATAAATTCTGTGACTGAGGCATCTCACTGACAACTAAGTAAAGGAACTACTGTGGACAGTCAGGCTCATTAGGGACCAAGTGGAGAAGAACTGAGGCTCCAGATGCTGGACTCCGTCAAGCCATCAACCAGAGCCAGCCAAGCGAGCCACTCTACTGAGACCTCTTGGGATAGAGGTGAGCTGCCCGGTCTGAACATCTGACCCACAGAATCGGTGAGCTCTCCTGTGCCACTATGTCTGAGAGGTTTCTTACACAGCACAGAAAGGGTGTAGGGTGGCAACTTCTTCCAAGCCCCCCATTTTTCTGCGGGGGAGAAGAAATTACCAGCAGTAGCAGCCGAAAGCTGATTTCCACAAGACAGGGGTCAGAGATGCCACCCCCTTCTAACCCTTTTGCCAATTCTGACACCGACTATCCCTCCCACGGCACTCTCTCTACTTCTCTGCTTGGCTCAGTAATTCATTGCAATAGCCACCTAGAACCCACAGATAATTATTTGATTATGGGCTTATTTGGGAAGTAACAAGTACCTTTCAGGATCAGAAATAAGTCAGGGTACAGGTCTTCAATGAGGACAGCTTCTCCTCGGCCGTGCCACAGGCATGCTTCTCTCTGGCCTCAGCCTCTGCCCCGTCTGGGCCAGTGTTACAAAGCTTGTTTACCTTTGCTAAGCAGGTGCCTACCGACTCTGCCCGCAAGGCTCCTGCCTGAAGGCACTCAGTTTTCTTGCTCTGTGGGCTGGGAAGCCTGCCACTCTGTCTCATGCCAGTTTCTGGGTTCTGCTGCTCCTGCTGCTGCCGTCTCTCTTCCTTCTCTCTGTCATCTCAGTCAAGTGTTACAGCTCTCTCTCTGTCTATCTCCTTGATCACGGAGGTCCAGTACAGGGATCCTGGGCCCAAGGATGCACTCCACTCCTGGCTGCTCTTTCTTGATAGTAGTGAGACACACACACCCCCTTTCCACCTCTGGGAGGGCTCATTTTAAGCCAAGGGAGATGGTAAAACTGACCAATCCCCATGTTAGGGTTCCAGACACCTTATTTCCATGCTCCCTCCCCAACAACGGTGCCCTGTACCTTATTTACGTTCTTAGCAAGCTATCCAATCCCCGATAGGCCACAAGCACCTCACATTTACGTAGCTTCCCCAGTCAACTGGTGGGAGTCACAAAGACCACAGCAGAAGGGTTCTGTTAGATGAGCAATAGTGAACCAGAAAAGTACACGTATTATTGATGGCTCTTTTTAACAAGACGAGCGCGCTCTGAACGTCCTAAGTTTTCATGGTGATTCACAGAGCTTCTGCTCGTGCAGTAGAAAAAAAAATAATGCACTACTTCCTAGTGCCTTGGAAAGCTTTTTAAATAAAACTGACCAATCAATTCTAAAAAGGACTTCAAAATACTGAGGGACCAGAATATGACTGTGGGTCACATGCTACTTTGAAAACCTGGTCTCCCTGACTCAGCCTCAGGTCACAGCACAAATGTCACTTGTTCCTGAAGCAGTCCCACCCCCAGGGCTTCTCAGTGCCCCCAGCTGTGTGTCCCTGGAGTGGCCTCTACTCACTGCCTTCCCTCCACAGCACTCACTCTGCATGAAGGTACACCACCTGGCTATTAGTATGCTTCCTGAGAGATGGGACTGAATCTTCATTCAGCATCTGCAACAGTGCAGTCCTTCAAATTCTGACTCAGGAGAAGGAATGGAGGAGACATGAGGGAGGGAGGGTGGGAGGCAAGGAAGCAAGTGGGGGGGGGGAAGGAAAGAGAAAGTAAGAAAGGTAGGAGGGATGGAAGGAAGAACAGAATCAACCAAAAACTCTCTATGGAGGCAGCAATATACAGCGAGGACCAAGAAAAGGAACCATGAAGAGCCAGAAGGAAATGTGAGCTCCTGGCAGGCAGAGCCAGGCTATGGTTTCAACTCCAGAACTCAGTGGCTGTATGACTTAAACAATCATTGACTCCAAGACTCAAGTGTCCTGAAGATGGGGACACTAATACTAACAAGGTGTTTTGGGTTATTTTATGTTGCTCTAACAGAAAGCTCCACAAATGGGTGGCTCTAACAAACAAGAGTTTATTCTCTTACAGTTTTGGAAGCTAGAAGTCAAGTTCAAAGTGCCAGTCTCTAGGGGCTGGGAGAAAGCCCCTCCACCTTGGGCTTCAGCTCTGCCTCTTGCTCCCAGCCCACTGAAGCTGGAGGTATCTCTTCACTCAGGCAGCTGCTGGCTACTGAGGCTGACAAACCCAAGGTCGACAAGTAATCTACTCGAAGAAGATTCCACCATGGAATTGATTGCCAATCTCATCATGGGGAATAACTACCATCAGCTGCGCAGTCACTCAAAGCCAGGGCCAACCAAGCTGACACCTAACCTTAACTACCACACAAGGATTCATTACATGATGTATTTAACTGTGCTTTAAGGATAGAAAAAAGCAATAAATATTGGGAAGGAACTCTTTATAATAATAGTGATGACAGGCAGTACTAGCCCAACAGTTAATCCTCACAACAAAACGAGACAGGTTTTCATTTTACAGATAAAGAAACAAGGCACAGAGTCTCATGTGTGGAAGGGCAGGACTGGGACTGGAGCCCAGGTAATCTGGCCAACGTGTCTGTGCCCCACTCATCATGCTGGGCTCTGAGAGCAGGCAGACTTTCAAGAACTATCATCACACCATCACAATACAGGTATCAAACCACCCAAACATCAAAGGGCCCACAAGTCCACCGTGGTGCTTCACTGACACCTTTTCTTGGTATTAATGAGCAAGAATTTTGGCAAGAAAAATCCATCAGATGTCAAACATGTTAAGCTACTTCTTATCGTATGTATCTTAGTTATCTGGTGCTATTATAACAGAAATACCAAAATAATTTAACACACAGAAATGTTCCTCACAGTTTGGTGGGACAGAAGTCTCAATTACGGGCACCAGCTCTAAGGGAAGGTTTCTCTCTCTGCTGGCGCTGGGGAAAGTCCCTGTCTCCCATCAACACCTGCAGGTCCAGCGTCCCCAGGAGACCATCCTGGTCCTTGACGTCATCCTCCCCTGGATCTAGGAGTTCTCAGTCCAGGGACACTGGATCCAAAGGATGCACTCAGCTCCCAGCTCTTCTTCCTTAATGGTAGTAGGTCCTTGTGATCTCTGCTCCCTTGTTTAATTTCTTTTATATCTCAAAAGAAGTAACTCAAGATACAACCTAATCCTGTAGATTGTATCCTTCCTCGTTAACATAATTGCCACTAACCCTGCCTTGTTAACATTGTAGAGGTTAGGATTCACAACACACAGGATAATTTCATCAGATCACAAAATGGAGGGTAATGACATCATACTGAGAACCTCAGCCTAGCCACGCTGACATACATTTTGTTGTGGTTAGGTGCCGTCGAGTAGGCTCCACCTCACAGCAACCCTGTGGACAACAGAACAAAACACTGCCAGGTCCTGTGCCAGCCTCACGATCCTTGCTAGACCTGAGCCCATTGCGGCAGGCACCGTGTCACTCCATCATGATGTGTATTTCAGAAGAATACAATTCCATCCATAACAATATGCACGTCTGGGACATTTAAAACT
Source organism: Orycteropus afer afer (assembly GCF_000298275.1). Taxonomy (NCBI): domain Eukaryota; kingdom Metazoa; phylum Chordata; class Mammalia; order Tubulidentata; family Orycteropodidae; genus Orycteropus; species Orycteropus afer. Next base: position 4,947,429 of record NW_006921722.1, read on the forward strand.
AAAAAATCAGTAGAAACTCTCCAAGCTCAGTTCCCTGAACTGTAAAACAGACGCTAGGTAAGACCTACATGGGTTATTTTGATGCGATTTCAAACATAATTCTTCTGATGTGCTAAGAACGGCTCTTAGTGCACAGTAGCGCTCAGTGAGTGTCAGTGCTAACAATGACGACGCAGCTACAAATGATACAGCATCACTCAGAGTAAGAGCACAGGTTATTCCATGGCATCCACTGTTGGTGGGCATTAGCTTCCTCAACTGAAAAGCACCAGGGATTAGGGTAAACAGTCTCTCAGACCCTGGCCAGCTCTAAAATCCTAGAATTTTATGGAATAAATGATGAAAAAATGTTGAGGCAGAAAAGAGGCCATCTTTCCTTCTCCTCAACCCTCCACACAGCCCAGAAGGACAGAAGGAGCTCACCAAGTATCTACCAACTGACTACGCAGAGGACCACCGTACAGCCACGTCAAGAATTGTACTCTGACCAGCTTAGCCCCTGGTCGCTTGTCAGAAAAACTCCAGGCTGAGAACCAGGAGATCTATTTTAAAGCCGACTCTGCAGCCTCCTCGTAGGAGCTCTGGTAGCATAGTGCCTAAGGCACTTGACTGCTAACCAGAAGGCTGGCGGTTCAAACCCACCAGCCACTCCTCGGAAGGAAGGTTGGGCAATCCTACTTCCGTAGTGATACTGCCTCGGAAACCCAAGGAGGGGTCGCTATGAGTCGGGGCCGACTCGACGGCAAATAACAACAACAACAACTGCAGCCTCCTCAAGGCTCTGGCCTTAAAGAAGCTGCTTTAGATCTGTGGGCCTTAGCCTCTCAAACTTTAAAAATAAGGGAGCTGTGTTCTCGATTCCTGTTGTCACATATTTTACACCAACAAGAGAAGGAAAAGAGAGTTATACCATAGGCATCTTCTCACCACCACACAGCAAACACTTACGGACTATCTCCTACTGATTCAGTAAATCCTTCTACATCTGAGATGTATCTTTGAGAAAATGGGTAAGAACTTCTTCTAAAGATGACAAATTGCAATGGAAAGCTATTAGTCCACCCAAAAAGGATAAGTATAGGCCACAAGGTACCTTCTATTAAAAATAAAGCTTAAAAAAAAAAAAAAAAAAGAGAGCCCCTTCACAATGGGAAAGAAAGGCTCTTTACCACTTAGGAATCCCTCCTTGGGTAAGATTCCACTCAAGCAAATATCTACAATCAAATCCATTTCTCTTGCCTCCTTCCTTCCTAAGGAAGGAGTTTGATAAAGACACAGAGTGAACAAGCCAACTCACAACCACAAGAGGTGAAAAGAGTAAAGAAATTCAGGGTTAGAGGATGAAAGCAAGAACAGTGGATGAGGAAAGAGGGCTGGGAGAGTGAACCTGGTGTCAACAGGGAGGACACAGAAAAACCCACTGCCACAAGCCAATTCCAACTCGTAGCGACCCTACAGGACAGAGCAGAACTGACCCACAGGGTTTCTAGGGGTATAATCTTCATGAAAGCAGATTGCCTCATCTTACTCCCCCAGAGCAGCTGGCGGGTTCAAACCACCAACCTTTTGGTTCACAGCTTAGAGCTTTAAGCACTGTGCCACCAAGACTCTAGGACAGCACATAGTGGGGAAATTTCTCAGGTGAGATAATAAAAACAAAAAATCCTTATCTTGTGATATAACAGAAGGATGAATTTTAGGATGCTATAGGATTTCCTTTAGGGCAAGTGGTCTGCTAAAATTAACAGGGCTTCCATGCCATGATGTCAGTACCAGGAAGCAGCGCTCCATGTGGTTTCACTTGCCTATAGGAAGGAAAGAAGCTCTGGTAGCATAGTGCCTAAGGCACTTGACTGCTAACCAGAAGGCTGGCGGTTCAAACCCACCAGCCACTCCTCAGAAGGAAGGTTGGGCAATCT
>NW_006921722.1:4950427-4956502 GCF_000298275.1 Orycteropus afer afer
TTATGACAGAAAGGCTGAATCAATAAGTATATTATATGAAGACTATTTACCAAAAAGCTTCATGCCTACTCACAACAAATCTTTTCCATTCTTTTTTAAAGTTTTTATTACGATTTGGGAAAGTCTACAAAACAAATCGGTTTTCCATTCAATGATTCATACACATCTTGTTTCGTGTCATTGGCTGACATGTCTATCTTTTCAAGTGTAAGACTCACCTTTCAAATTCGAACGGCTGGCAGGCCTCCCAACATTACTCCTCTGGTGTTTGGCTGACATCCGCTTCATCTGGCGCGGCGTGCTGGGGGGAGAGGTGCCATACAGAATTTCTGCGTTTGTGTCATCGGAAAAGTCCTCTGGGTCAGATTCAGAAGTTTTACAAGCGGTGTCTCCCAACTTGCACTCTTGCCTATAGAAGACAGTAAGTAAACATTCAGTCACGTGTGAAGTAAACGCTCTGTAAAACCTGGCTATGGATCAGGCTCTTCCTGAGTGTTGGGACGGTCTCCTCCACGCTCCCTGCAGAATCTCACAGAGACCTGCTCTTTCCCTCAGGGAGCACAAAGGCAGCTGCTGCTGTTACCACCTCAAGAGTAGAAAAGACATGCTGTTCCTGTTGTTTACAGAACTGTCTCTAACATGAGTGAAATTTAAAATGCGAAACTTCTGGGTTTAAAAAAAAAGTAAAGGACGTTAAGACACAGATCAGAGACTAAAAATGTACCTGTTGGCTAGAGGCTGAGCAGCTTAACTGATGAGCAGCAGGTCCAGCCCTGCCCGCCTGCCTCTCTGACATCTCTGCGAAGCACAGGGGACAGAACAGAAAGTAAAGGACATTTGGCCGAGGCCGCAGGAGAGCGGCCGGCATTCTCCGAGGTGCACCAGGGTGCAGAGCTCAGACGGGGACGTGGGGGCCCGCTGCGGAAGAAAAAGAACGCAGTTCCTCACTGGCTGGTTCTCAAGAACACATGTCACCAGTGCCCTATCCCCAGCCAACTCCTCACTATTTTGATAAAGTTGTCTTTCTGCAAGCTAACAAAAGGAAATTTAATAAAAGAACAAACTACAGGGAAATCAATAATAAAACCCCTTCCAAAAATGTATTGTCCAGCCTAACTCCTTCTTGACTAGTGCTCACAGAAACACGTCATACTTGACAAACGTAACTTCAGGCTGTATCCAGGATACAAGTCGTTTTCATCCTGGCAATTTATATTTTGACATAAAATCAAGGCTATTTCAAAATCAGGAGGGAGGAGGAAACCCAGTCTGCCAATCTTTTGTCAAAGAGCTCTTTGGAAATATGATGCTTTATAAAAATGCACAGTACATTATTACTGAAGTAGACTGAAAAACTTCAGAAGTCTCTTTCAAAACATGAAAAAGCTAAAGTTACACAAATTCACAGTCCTGAAATCTGTCAAGACTTTTCAGCTCTAGATACTAAACACATAACATGTGCCCCCCCACATGTGTACACATAAGACATGTAAGTTAAATGCACTAAAGCTCAACAGATCAAACTATGAACAAATCCAGGAGTTTAAAATGTACCAGTTCCCTAGGCCGACTACACTTATTATTCAAGTATCATAAAACAAGTAATACCGCTGATAGGTTACCTTGAAATTTCTTAAATCCATTTTCTTCTGCACTGACAGAAAAGCCGTTGATGCCGATGATTCAAGGCCATGGCTGTAGAAGTCAAGGTCACTTACTTCATCCCACATGGGTTGTAACGTTTTAGAGGTCAGCAGCACAGGCTTAGCATCTCTGGGTGGTGCAAATGGTTCACAAGCTCAGCTGCTGACCAAAAGAATGGCGTTTTGAGTCTACTTGCAGGCGCCGCGGAAGAAATGCCTGGTGATCTACTTCCGATAAACCAGCCACTGAGAACCTTGTGAAGCCCAGGTCTACTCTGACGCACACAGGGTCACCAAGAGGTGGAATCAACTCAACCGCAAGTGGAGGTTTTCGCCTAGACTTTGGAATGGTTAACAACACAGGCTTTCTGGAGTGACAGACCTAGGTTCAAATCGTGAGTGAGCTGCCTGTGAGTCGTGTGGGCCTTAGGTAAATATTGAACCTCCACAGGCAGCACGTCTGCAGAAGAAGGGTAATAAATACCTGGACTTCACATCTACAAGGATTACGTCTAATAACGTATGAGTAATTGAACAGGGCCCATTAAATGCCTGGCATGCTTACTTGATCTCAGAGGCCATAGAAGTCAGCGAACACCCTCCACCACCCCACTGAGAGGACCCAAGTTCCCTGCTCATCGGCTTAATGCTAGGAGCTCAGTATCGCACAGGTCTGGAAAACACTTCAACATTTTTAAGTTCTTCCAGATACTTTCAAATACAGTATTATAAGATTTTTATTTTTCTAATCTCCCCAGTAATGTACTTAAAGTCAGTGGTAAGAAAGGACTTTGCATTTTATTCCTTTTCTGTGTCCAAGTTTCCAGCACAGTTCTCAGAAATACTCCAGTATTTTTCCCCAATAATATATTTCAAATACTAGAATGATAGTCATTCAAAAGCAACAGCACCAACGTTTAGTCAGTTAAATACATGTAGTACACACAGAGAGGAACACCAGAAGAAGGAGAACAGGGAGTCAGACACGAAGCTGTGAACACTCTCCCAGCGTGTGCACACATGCACACACACACACAGCTGAAAGAGGCATGTGAAGTGGGGTGAGAGACCCACCACCCAGCCCAGGTCACATAACCACGCTCTTACACTGACTAGTAGGAAGACTACCAATCTAGAACTGGCAGGTCTACAGTCCAAAATACTTCAGATTTAGTTCTGAAGATTTAAACAAAATGAAGCAGAAGAATGACAATATAAGAACTACACAAAATGCTAAAATACCAAGCAACCATAGAAGATGGTACGTTTTCCGAGTTCCAGCAGTACCGTGCAGGGAAGTGAACTGGTGAACTGTAAAGTGAGAACACAAGAGGGTCGTTCTGAAGACAGGCTGACAATGTCCAGATGTCAGCCACCCGTGGCTCCGAACAGCCAATTCCCTGACAGAGGACAGAGTTTCTTTTTCAAAACAAATTAATCAATACCCGTCTGATCGACAGCTCATGGAAGTGAGTCCTGTGCTTCAGGAGCTAAGAGTCTAAAAAGCACATATTATGACAAGTTAACTTTTATAAAGAACGTAATTTAGGAAAACAAGGAAAGAGATTTGCGTTGCATGGTTGCAATTATGGACAAATTATTTCTCCATAATGGAGAAAGGTTATTTGGCTTCATTTCCAAATAAAAGACAAAAAATCCCTGAGATCACTCAACAGAAGCCCTGTGCCTTCTGTTCATATCTGCATCTGTTACACCCTAGAAGTTGCCTCATTCTTTATACCTTCAAGCAGCGAACAAGGAACAATGGTGGACTTCCGAGTGCATCCAAATTAATTATTCTGACAGCAAACATCAGAGAATCACACTGAAGAGCAACTGCCATAAACAATGTGTTAAAATAAGACAAAACAACACATTTCATCCCTGCTTAGCCATGAAGTATCGAAGAAAATCAGGAAGAAAAAAAATGCCACATGGTGCTGTCAGCCACTACATTAGCTAAATAAACATGCATAATTTCTTAACATATAGGAATGTAAATGTATTACAAATATCTAATATGTAAATATAATTAAGCAAATTAAAGTGGTTTCTTTTCCCCCTATAGAAGCTCTTACTAAGCCTTTAATAGGACAAAGATAGAGCAAACACAATCAACCAGCAACATACACCCATTACAGAGGTGGATGAAATCCGCTCAATCACAGACATGTTGTCGTCAGGTGCCATCAAGTCGGTTCTGACTCACAGCAACCCAACGTACAGCAGAACACACCACTGTCCAGCCCTACACCATAATCACCATCTTTGCTGTGCCTGAGCCCATTACTGTAGCCACCGTGTCAGTCCATCTAGTTATGGGCCTCCTACTTTATGACTGACCCTCCACTTTACCAAACATATCTTTCTACAGAAACTGCTCCCTTCTGACAACATGACCAAAGTACATGAGATGAAGTCTGGCCACTCTTGCTTCTAAGGAGCATTCCAGCTGTGCTACTTCCAAGACAAATTTGTTCATCCTTCTAGCAGTTCATGGTATTTTCAATATTCTTCATCAACACTACTATTCAAATACATCAATTCCTCTTTGGTCTTCCTCATTCATTGTCCAGCTTTCACATGTATATGAGGTGACTGAAAATACCATGGCTTGGGTCAGGTGCACCTTAGTCTTCAAAGTGACATCTCTGCTCTTTAACACTTTAAAGAGATCTTTTGCAACAGATTTATCCAGTGCAGTATGTTATTTGATCTCCTCACTCTTATTTCCACGGATGCTGATTGTGGATCCAAGTAAAAGAAAAGTTGACAATTTCAATTTTTTCTCCATTTATCATAATTTCGCTTACTGGTCCAGTTGTGAGGATTTTTGTTTTGTTGAAGTATAATCCATACTGAAGGCTATAGTCTTTGATCTTCATCACTAAGTGCACTTCGAGTCATCTTTACTACCAGAAAGCAAGATTGTGTCACCTGCACATTGGAGGTTGTTAAAGAGATTTCCTCCATTCTTGATGTTGCATTCTTCTTCATATTGTCCAGTTTCCTGGATTATCTGCTTAGCATACAGATTGAGTAAGGATGGTGAAAGGATACAATCCTGACGCACACCCTTCCTGATTTTAAATCACACAGTACCCCTTGTTTTATTTGAACAATGCCTCCTTGGTTTATGTACAGGTTCCTCATGAGCATAATCAAATGTTCTGGAATTCCCATTCTTCACAATGCTATCCGTACTTTGGTATGATTCACACTGTCAAATGCCTTTGCATAGTCAATAAAAGACAGGTAAACATCTTTCTGGTATTCTTTGCTTTCAGCCAAGATCCAGCTGACATCAGCAATGCTATCCGTTGTTGCACATTCTCTTCAGAATCTATCTTGAATTTCTGACAGTTCCCCATAGTTGTACTGCTACCACCATTTTTGAATTATCTTCAACACAGTTTTACTTGCCTGTGAGACTAACTGTATTGTTTGATAACTTCCACATTCTGTTGGATCATCTTTCTTCAGACACATATATGGATCTCTTCCAGATTTCTTGGCATAAATGAATGAGCACCTCCAGCACTGCTCCATTTATGGAAACATCTCAGTGGCTATCCTGTCTATTCCTGGAGCCTTGTTTCCCACCAATTCCTTCAGTGCAGCTTGGATTTCTTCATTCAATACCATTCACTCTTATCATATTCTACCTCCACAAATGGTTGAACATCAACCAATTCTCTTTGGTATAGTGACTCTGTATTCCTTCCATTTTCAAGTTTAAAATGAAGCTGAAGAATAATGAAACAAGTCCGTGAAAGCCAAAATACAATCCTGCGTAAGTCTCACCTGAATTTAAGAACTATCTGAATAACAGACCTGACTTCCGGTAAGATGGTGGAAGAGGCAGACAAGTGACACAAACCCTCTTCAACAAAGAACAACCAATTGACAGAGATACAGAAGATAATCCTGGAGCCCTAAGCTTTGAAAGGAACTATAAAGAATAGGATTAGCCACCAACTAGTGGAAAAAACTAAACGAAAACAGCAAGTACAAAGACAGTCGGAGATGTGGACAGTCAGCTATTCTGATGGGACGAACAGCCTGAATATTTCTAAGTGGTGTTGGGACCTGAGAACTGACCTAAACATCAACCCTGGTCACCAAGGGCTGCAGGGATGACTGCGCTGGTGGCCTATGACTAAGAAGAGAAACAGCAAGGAGGGAGACAACCTGAGCTGTTGACTTTCTGCTGTCCAGAAGCAACAGCCATTTTCATTGTTTACACATGGCAGCCATCTTGGATATATAAAGTTACCGAGAGTGCAGCCATTCTGAATGTTTACAAGTGGCAGCCATTTTGGATATTTAAAGTGACCGAAGGTGCAGCCATTCTGAATGTTTACAAGCGATGGCCATTTTGGATAGTTAAAGTGACCAAAGACACACCCATTTTGAATCTTTACAAGTGGCA
>NW_006921722.1:4960427-4961597 GCF_000298275.1 Orycteropus afer afer
TATTAGAAGAAGAAAATACCAACATGGATGTCAGAAAAGACTGAAACTTGCTCTGGAAAGGAGAGTTGATAAAGCAAGATGAAGAAATTATGCAGTAAAAGAGCAAACAGAAGATTTCAAAGGGCAGTCAGAGAAGACAAAGCACTTTAATGAAATGTGCAATGACCTGGAGTTACAAAATCAAAAGGGAAGAACATGCTCAAATTACAGTCATGGTTTTTATCATATATGACAGGGATCAAAGGAAACCATCACCAGGTCATGAATGGTGGAGGTCAATTCACAACTGTTGTAGGTGGGACTGCAGAAGCAGGGGAGGACCAAGCTCAGGGTATGTACAGAAAGGTATGCTAAAAAGGGTTACAAGGCTGGTTCTGGGGTTTTGACTAACCTGGCTACAAGGTACTCAGGGCAAGTCTCATAATCATGCAACCCTGAGTCATAGTCACCAGGACTCCAATCTTTACCTTAAATTAGATAACATATATCTGATCGGCTGTTTTTGGTAAATCCTTAAGGACATAACCAGGTAAGTTCCCTAGTTCTTTGTCTAAGCAGTTGTCTGCCTGAAAATCTCTCTGGGCTCACCTAGGACTTGTAATCTACTTTCAACCACATTCTTCCTGAGGCAAACTCCCTTTCCCTGTGCTTGCCTGGACTTTAATGTGTTATAATGTCAATAGGTTTGTCACAATGCTGGTTTAATGACCAGCAAGCACTAGGGAAGGAATGCTTCAAATGGCGTCTGAACTCATGTCAAGACTCAAAGTGGAGTTAGGGATCTCACTATAGATTGCAGCCTTCCATAAACCAAGTGCTTTAGAATATACACTGTAATGCATTCCAGCCTCCTGATCATGGATTTTATTTAAAATATGTTGATCACACTTAGGTTGGTATGCTTTCTTCTGCAGGAACTGGTTGGTGGAACATTTAGATGGCTGCTTCTTCTAGGACAAGCTTTTAAGGCCCCAGACACTATCCTTTTTGATAGGCAGGTACCATCTAATTGCATCACTGCGCTTCACTGTAGCACCCAATCTTCAGTGATCATCTTATGAGAGCAAAGATGGACCAGGGCCTTATTGGGAACTACCAGACCTGTGGTTAAGCTACAAACCCTAAAGTGGTGACTCAAGTCCATCCATAAAGTGTATCTTGTCCATATAC
>NW_006921722.1:4961852-4962902 GCF_000298275.1 Orycteropus afer afer
TGCCGTCGAGTCAGCCCCGACTCATAGCGACCCCTCCTTGGGTTTCCGAGGCAGTATCACTACGGAAGTAGATTGCCCAACCTTCCTTCGGAGGAGTGGCTGGTAGGTGATTCACATTAGGGGCAGCATATTAGTTTTCTGAGAGATTATACTAAAAGTAATTTGATAATTCTAATACAATGAAGGGAACTAGAATTACAATATTACAATGAGCATCATTAACCCAGTTAATAGTACAGATTAACATACTAATGAGAAAAATATAAAGGAAAGTTTTTTCTGGTTAAAACACTTAATTAAACTCAAATGATAGAACAAAACTACTTCAAGAACAATGAGGGTTAGGCCTGCAGCAATAATTTCTATAATATCCATTCACTAAGGGAAAGCAATTAGTCTACAGACCCTAAAGGCATGTAAGACAAAAGCAATGAATATAAAAACACATGGTCTGTATGGAAAATTCTTACCAGTCAATAAACCCCAGTTGCCAACATAAAGCAACCTTAAAAAGCAAAAAAGATTTAAAGTACAATGAACTCAGGGGCTTGCACTGGACAGAATGGGTAAGGGGTCTTTGCATGACCTTGGGAAAGATGTCCTCTGCTTCTGCCCACATTTCAACTTCAATTTTAATTTCCCAGACAACTGGCAAGTTCAAAGGACTGCTTCAGTTCCTGTAAGCTATGACCTGAGGTTTAACACCTTCCAGTGTTGCATATGCACTGGAGAGGTGGGCAAAGTTCGGTCTATTCCAACAGGGTTCTAATGAGTCCTTTAACTGATCTGTCCTCCTATCTATATAGTATTTTGGGGTAAAATCAGGCAGACTTGGAGAGTCTAGTTTATCAAAGGCATCTCTCACTTGTGAAAATTATTATTAAGGCTAAAGTCCATGCAGGAGCTCTGGTGGCATAGTGCCTAAGGCACCTGACTGCTAACCAGAAGGCTGACGGTTCAAACCCACCATCCACTCCCTGGAAGGAAGGTTGGGCAATCTACTTCCTTAGTGATACCACCTCGGAAACCCAAGGAGGGGTCGCTATGGGT
>NW_006921722.1:4963677-4964955 GCF_000298275.1 Orycteropus afer afer
CCAACCATCTCTGTACTCACTGTTTTCGTTCAGGTTTTTCCACTAGTTGGTGCCTAATCCACTTCTGTATAGCTCCTTTCAAAGCTCAGGGTTCCAGGATTATCTTCTGTATCCCTGTCCACTGGTTTTCTTTCCTTTGTTGAAGAGGGTCTGTGTTGCTTGTCTGCCTATTCCTCCATCTTACCAGAATTCCAACCTTCAACATTTTATCTTCACTAAACCACGAATACACATTCATCCAGCAGAAGCCTGGAACCTTGTCTTCCTGTCTTTCCATGTGCGTCCACTGACGGGAGTTACAAGGCAGACTTTGTTGCATGTATCACAATCACAATGCAGCATCTACAATTTCCACTTTCCATTTTCTGGATTTTTCTTGTTGAACTTTGATGGTTCTCTTCTCCACCGAGTCCGATGGCAATTCTTTTGTGCGTGACTCACCTATGTTGAGACGTCCAAAGTTTTCCACGTCAGTTTACATGGCAACTACCACTCTCCTCTGTGTTCACATCTCAGAGAGCAGTACGACTGTTTACTAAATTATGTAATTATCGGTGACAAGCACAAGAGGCACAGGCAGATTAGGTGCAGACAAGGATAAACCAAGTTCAACTGGTGGGAACCGGTTACGAGCACCCTAGAAAACAGTCCACCAACCATGAGCATTCATGCTGCTGCTGTGAGCATCTGCTGGTGTGTTTTAGAGAACTGAAAGGAGGCAGGTTTTAAAGAGGTGTTTGTGTGCATAAGACCCGCCTGACTTAGGAGATCTTCTAGCAGTCAGTGTTTCGTCTCATTCAGAGACTTGTATTAAGTATACTTTACTAGTCCTGAACTAAGTAGAAGGAAAAAGAACACAAAAAGATAGAAAACAATTATCTGTAAAGAGAAAAATGTTCCTATATGGATGGACAAATGTTACCCATCATTGGAAATAAAAAGAATTATATGCTGTTTAAAAATATGTCCACACTTTCAAAAATTAACTCTTATAAAATCATACAAAGACATTATTTAAAAATACTCTAAAGATTCGTATTAATTATCAGTCCCTCCTAGTTCACCAGAAGACCATATAAAAAGAACCAGGAAAAAAAAAAAGAAGCTTTAGGCATGTGAGTCACATTCCAGATGAGAAAAGAATGGAATTATATCTGTTATTCCACAGTTGTGTTGCACATAGTTGTTGTTGTTGTTGCTATTAAGTGCCGTCGAGTTGTTTCCGACTCATAGCGACCCCATGCACAGCAGAATGAAACACTGCCCGATCCCGCGCCA
>NW_006921722.1:4965055-4969416 GCF_000298275.1 Orycteropus afer afer
GAGTGGGGCCTAAGGCAAACCATGTGTCAGTAATTTTAGTTAGGCTAAGAGCCTCAGTTTTGGCGTGTCCTCACACATTCTCCCATCCTCTGATCGTGAGTTTCCATAGAAATTCTTTGGTCACCATTATAAGAATGTCTTCTTCTACTTGGACACTCCACTTCTGTGATCTTGAACTAGGCTAAGTGCAGGGCAAGGCCACACTGGAGGAACCATTTGGCTGACTCAAGGTGTAAGGCAGATCTCCTCTGGGAAATCAGTTTTTCCAAGATAACTTTCTGCACAGCAAGGGGTGGGCTGGGGTGTGGCAGTTTGATTATAAGCATCAGATAGGCATTTCATATAACACTGTCTTCTTGTTGTTGTGATGTGCCATCGAGTCGGACCCAACTCATGGCTACCCCTCCTTGAATTTCCAAGGTGGTACCTCTATGGAAGTAGATTGCCTAGTCTTCTTTCCAAGGAGTGGTTGGTGGGTTTGAACCACCAGCCTTCTGGTTAGCAGTCAAGTGCCTCAGGCACTGTGCTACAGACCAATTAAAATAATTAATGATTTACCCTAATCATAACTCCCAGTCTGGTCTTTGGAGTCTATTTCTCTACACAGACTTTATTCTTCAAAAGAACACAATGCTCAGAGCAAAATGGTCTATTTTATCTGGACCAGTGATTGACTCAAAAGTGGCTTTTAGGCACCAGTTTTTCCCAGACTCAAAGTTCAAAAGGACGCCAAAGGTAAAGCTTGTGTAGGTTATCCCAACTTCCATGAAAAGCCAGAAATCCGGACATTCAAGTAGGAGGTAAAACAGAAACATGAACAAAATTCAGCCAAATAGTTAAAATAACCCACAAAACCAAGACCCTAAGGTCTCTGTACGAAGGAAACAAGTCCCATGAGGTGTTTGTTTATACGAGGTAGTATCAGTAAGTGCTTTTATGCGCCTTGGGTGTAACAACATGCTGTAAAACCTCAGATTATATATTAATATAAACACAGCAACATTCCTCTATTAAGGCACAAGCTGTTCCTTGAAAGACTTTAGCCAGAAATCTAATGCCTGTCTATTTTGTAAAATCACAGCTCAAACTTCAGACACTTCTCCAGTTATGGTATTTATAACTCTTCTAAACTGACCACAAAAACTTCTAATTTACAATCATGGGAGTAAGAAGGGCTGTTTATGCACAGGAAGACAGATCAGGGGGCAGAAGTGCATGGAGGGACAGGGCCAGGGAAGAGGTAACTATTGGGAGGAAGTAGGAGGGGAGATGTTCCATTGGGGTAAATTGTAGTCAATGTCATGACACAAAATGTGTGTGAACTGCTGTATGGAAAGTGAATTTGCTCTGTAAATTTTCACCCAAATCACAATTAAAAAAATTAAAATTAAATAAAAAAAAACCTTGTAATTTGAGTTACAAAATCTAGACCCCTTTAAAGTCCAATAGTTTCCTTTAATGTGGGAACCAATATTTCAGTAACTAATAGCACTATGTAGACTATAGAATAGTCTATGGTAAGAATTTTTTTATCTCTTAGTTTTTCCTTCTGTTTTTTAAGATTTCTTTTCTGGTCTCATGAAGGTAAAGCTATGCATTTCATACTCTCCTAGGGTTTTATTAATTTAGTCAAGATGGCATTCATACATGTTGAAAATGTGATTGGATTATTGCATCCAAGTAACTTAGTAACTTTCTGACATGCCAGAACAAAGTCCAACCCTATTTAAGGGAATTAAAAGAAAAATTAAAAAAAAAAAAAAAAGTCAAGCACTTAATAAATTAAATTCACAATGTCTGCCATCCTATCAAAAACTACCCAGGAAGATCTTAAAAGCTTGCAAGCAGCCATCAAGAAGCAACAATGGGTCTCGCCTCGTCCAGAGCAAAGAAGAATGAAGAAAACCAAAGATGCATGGAAACAGTTTGTCCAACCAACTGGTACACCATGAAATCCTCAGCCTCTACGACTATGAGACCAGAAGAACTACTTGGTGCCCAGCTACCACCGCCAATCACTCGAAGGGGTCTGTATGTAAGAGATCCTGGATAGAGTGAGACAACAGTGTAGAACAAAACTCAAAATTATTAAAAAAAAAAAGGGGGGGGGGGAATGACCAAGTTTGCTGGTCTGATAGAGCCTGATGGAACCTCTGAGACCACGGCCCCTAGCTGCCCTTCAGGCCTGGAATTGAACCCACTCCTGTGGCTTCCAACCAAACAAAAGAAAAGCAAATGAGGTGAACATTTACAATAGGTACATACACTCCCTGGAAAGATCAATCATGGGAGAATAGAAGGGCTGTGTATGCACAGGGAGACAGCTTGGGGGCAGGAGTGCATGGGAGGGAAGGACACAGGGAAGAATAAACTATGGGGAAGAAATGGGAGGGGAGCTGTTGCATTGTGGGAAACTGCAGTCAATGTCATGAGACAAATCATATGTGAGCTGCTGTAGGGAAAATTAATGTGCTCTATAAACTTTCACCCAAATCACAATGTTGTTGTTGTTATGTGCCATCGAGTTGGACCCGACTCATAGCGACCCCTCCTTGGGTTTCCAAGGCAGTATCACTATGGAAGTAGATTGCCCCATCTTCCTTCTGAGGAGTGGCTGGTGGGTTTGAACCACCAGCCTTCTGGTTATCAGTCAAGTACCTTAGGCACTATGCTACCAGAGCTCCTCCAAATCACAATAAAAATTTTTTTAAAAAACTACCGGAGAAGCATAACACAAACCAGGAGCAAAGTACATGAATATAAAGTCACAGAAGTAACTCAGGTGAGGAAAATATTCCCTGCAATGAAAAATACTCTGTATGAGTTTAACAGCATATTAGACACAGAAAAAGAAAGTATTAGTAAGCATGTCATTCCTGCAATAGTTGTTGTTGTTATGTGCCGCTGAGTCGGACCCAACTCATAGCGACCCCTCCTTGGGTTTCCTAGGTGGTATCACTACGGAAGTAGATTGCCCAACCTTCCTTCCGAGAAATGGCTGGTCCCTGCAATAGAAACTACCCAAAATAAACCAGAGAAAAAGATGGGGGAGGGGGACCAAAAAGCCAAAATATCCCTAACCTATGGGAAAACAGGGAGCTCTAGTAGCATAGTACCTAAGGCACTAGGTACTTCTGCTGACCAGAAGGCTGTTGGTTCAAAACCCACCAGCCACTCCTCGGAAGGAAGACTGGGCAATCTGTTTCCACGGAGATACTGCCTCGGAAACCCAAGGAGGGCACCCTGTGAGTCAAATCGACTTGATGGCATTGAGTTTGGTTTTTGGTCTTGGTGGGACAACATCAAGCAGTCTAACGTGTATGACTGGAGTTCAAAAATGAGACAAGGGAGGCACAGAAAATATCTTTGAAGAATTAAGAGTTGAAAATTTTCCAAATTTGAAGAAAATCATAAGTTCACAGATCCAAGAAGCTCAACAAACCCCAAGCAGAACCATAAAGAAAGCCATACCAATGGGCATCCTAATCAAATTGTTGAAAACTAGTGCTAAAGACGTTGTCTTACGTGCTCTGGACATAAAATGATGCTTGGTAAGGTAAAGGGTCAGTGAAAGAGGAAGGCCCTCAGCTAGATGGACTGACACAGTGGCTACACCAACGAGCTCAGACAGCGACGACTGTGAAGATGGAGCTGACCGGGCAGGGTTCCTTCTGCTGGACACAGGGTCACTATGAGTCAGAACCATCTTGACGGTGCCTAACAACAAAGTGATGAAAACAAAAATCTTAAAATCAGTGAGAGAAAAGCAAATTATTTTGAGAGACTTGGGTTAGAAATAACATAAAGGGGAGGGAGGAAAATCAAGTAAATGTTATTTTTTTTTTTTCCCTTTAAAAAAATTTATACATAAAATCTCAGAAAACAAATACCAGTGACAAGTTCAAGACAACCTGTATCATTTCAGTTAACTAACCAAAAGCATCTAAAAGCTCATTTTGCAATAGCTCATATGAAATGAGCTAATGTGGTCAGTTGACTGGTTCAGAATGTTTACATGGATACCAATTATTTTGGATAAAGAAGGCAGTGAAAGGTCTGGTATCAGTTGCTCTGAAAACATTCTCCTTGAATCTAAAAACCGGAGCATGTGAAACGTTTTCTGGTACTAACTTCTGACAGTCACATAAAATATTGTTTCCCTCTTTTAACATAAAAACCTTGCTGAAATACTATTCACTCTGTTCTAGAACTAGGTCTAAGAAAAGCAGGTCTTGAACTCAATCCAAGGGAGTTCAGTAGAGTTTCAAGATGAAAAATGTGTGGTGGAAAAAACATAAAAACAAAAATTCCAGTAACATGCGGTTGAATAGTTCTGCTCTGACAAATTAAGTAAACCAAAA
>NW_006921722.1:4976826-4981214 GCF_000298275.1 Orycteropus afer afer
ATCCTACTTCTGTAGTGATACTGCCTCGGAAACCCAAGAAGGGGTCGCTATGAGTCGGGGCCAACTCGATGGCACATAACAACAACAACAACAACGCCTCCAGTGCCCCCACCCCCCAGTGCTGCAGTGGTAAAGCTCTGGGCTGTGCAATATGAGAAAGATGAAGCAGTCTGCTTCAGTAAAGATTAAAAAAAGAAAACCAAACCCACTGCCACTGAGCCAATTCCAACTCATGGCAACCCCCCCTTGGGTTTCCAAGGAGGTAAATCTTTAACAGCAGTAGATTGCTTCATCTTCCTTCTGGCCAGCAGTCAAATGTCTTAGACACTGCACCACCGGAGCTCCAGATTACCACCTAGGAAACCCTATGGGGAGTTCTGCTCTGTCCTCTATGGGTGCTGTGAGTCAGGATCAACACGATGACAATGAGTTTGGTTTGAGCTTTGATTCCATAAAGAGGACAGCTATTGGGCAGTTTTACTCTACCCTCTAGGGGCGCTGTTGAGTTAAAATGGACTTGATGGCAAAGGCCCTTAGTTTAACATCTCCAAAAATGTGAGTGTATTGATACCACTATCCAAAGCTTGGAGAATCAGTACTAGATAGTATGTGTACAGATCAGCAAAAAGATATGAAAAGCAAATACAAACCCTTCTGAAATGCACTTGCCTGTAAAGAGGAGAGGGAAGGAGGTAGCATGGAAGGGAGGATGTCTTTTAAACACGAGAAGTGAAAATAACTCTTGCCTAAGTGTCTGAGTAGCACTGTCGATGCACTGTACATCAAATGCCTGCCTAAGATGGTGTTTTTAAAAGCAACATTCAAAAGGTTGTTACAGGCTTAACTAAAGGGAACTAGGGAACTAATGCAGAGAAATTTGGAAAATGACGATCTGTATCAATGCTGAGAAGAAAAAAATAAAGAGCCATGCATCATGTCAAGTACACACAAAACACCTAATGGTTTAAAGAGGAATAAGAAAATTTTGAAGCTTTCATAAATTAAAGATGCAGAAAAGAATGAAGCATTATGATCTCCCACCCTCCACCCACTCTGTCTTACAAGTGAAAATATTTCTTAAAATCCCCTTTAAATTGAATTTATTGGTAGAAAAACATTTTACGTCATGAGCTACTTCCCCAGCATTCTTAGAAACCAAGCAACTAAAGGACCACTTCCTAAAGGAAACAGACGAGCTGCTGGAATCCCTGCAGCTCAAGTCACCTTCTGGTCATCTGGATCCCAAAATCAGTTACTGTCAAGATGCTACGTGATGCACATCATACGTTCCAAAGAGCCACTCCAACTGCTGGGAGGATAAACCTAGGAACTACAAGGCTGTGAGAGATGCTTCAGGGTTGCCAGTGAAAGAGAATGGAAAGAAGGGGGCAGGGCGAGCCAGCGGGACAACTGGGACGTTCACACTCTCACCTCTGCTCTGACATCACTTCTGTGCAGTTCACTTAGCTCGCGCCCAATCTTGGATTCTAATAACATTCTCCAATGAAAGGAGAGAGGGGGCCTCCTTGGATAAATGGCTGCCTCCAGGGCTGGGGTGGGGAATATACAAGCTGGGTCTGGAGGCTCTGCAGTGCCAGAGAGGGAGGATGTGCACAAAAAACACACAAGGCCGGATGTTAGACACAGGAGCCAAGTAAAAGCACTCCTGCTGCCCAAAGCAGAACCCAAGTATGACAGAGTAACCACAGGTCCACGAGTCCACGGAGATATCCTGATCGAGCAATAAGTACATGGGAAAAGAAACAGGTCTCCTCCACAGAAACATCCCAGGTAACGGTAGAGCTTAGTCCCACCCCTCAGTGTGGGCTGCCCTTTTAGGGCCTGGCTTCCAAAGAGCACAACATGGAAAGGTGGACAGGAAGTAACTTCAAGGCACAGAAAGAAGACATTCACTAGGTCAGATCGAGGTTAACAACCAGTGATCAGTCATGTCGATACCACTTCCCCTCTGTGGTCTCCTTCCTCAAACCCATACCCCCAATCAAACCATGAGAAAAATATCAAGACTAATCCAAATTGAGGGACATCCTATAAAATGCCACACGACTACCCCTCAGAACTGCCAAAGTCACATCAAAAACAAAGGAAATCTCAGAAATTGTTACAGCCAAGAGGGGCCTGAGAAGATAGGCAACTGAATGGAGTGGGGGTCGGGCCTCTGGGCACAGAAAGAACTTGAGAGGAAAGCAGTGAGAATGAGTAAGCACAAAGGCGAGTTAATCAGAATGTGCCAGTGCTGGTCCACCAACTGTCATTACACACGTATACAGCGATGCAGACATCAACCACAGGGGAAATGGGCTCAAGGCATAGGGGACTCAGGACCATCTCTACAAGGGTCCACACATCTAACACTAGCCTAAACTAATTTAAAGATAAATACATAAAGTAATTAGTTGTGTTGCATGAAAATTAATTGTCCACAACAATGCTGAATAAATTTGGTGATAGTTAGAGGTCTAAAAGAATACCCAAAAAAACCAAACTCACTGCTGTTAAGTTGGATCCAACTCATAGTGACCCTTATGATTTCCTAGGGTTTCCGAGGCAGTATCACTACGGAAGTAGATTGCTCAACCTTCCTTCCAAGGAGTGGCTGGTGGGTTTGAACTGCCAGCCTTCTGGTTAACAGTCAAGCGCCTTAGGCACTACGCTACCAGAGCTCCTTCTTTCCTGACCAGGAAAAGAATAGGAACCAAAAACCAAACCCATTGCCACTGAATTGGTTCCAACTCATAGGGACCCTGTAGGACAGAGCAGAATTGCCCCATAGGGATTCCAAGGCTGTAATCTTTACGAAAGATGACTTCCACATCTTTCTCCCACAGATGGACTGGTGGGTTCAAACCGCCAACCTTCCAGGTAGCAGACAAGTGCTTAACCACTATGCCACCAGGGTTCCTTAACAGAATAAGAGCCAGGAGTAAATGAAAAATTTTAATATTAACAATAATAAAATCAAGCTGTTCTTTATAAACACATCTGACAATGATGGTGATGAAAAACCTTTAAACTGCAGGTGAGGAAATGCCATTTAATAACACTGCCTCCCCAAACTGGGCTGTGCATCAGAACTCCCAGTCTTCCTGTCACAGGCACAGCCTGTGGTATCTTCCAGTAGAAGCTCCGGGGTGTTGTGGTTGTGGTTGTTGTAAGGCGCTGTTGTAACCTGGCCGTGCCCCACAGCTCCTGCAATTAGTAATTTTGCACGGTAACTCGCTTTGTTTTTTTTAAAACCAGCAGGTGTAAGCAGGAGTCAACAGGAGTACATTGGTTCCCACCAGAATTGGCCCACAGAGCAGGTGCAGAAGACTCCAGCCTTCTCCTAAGATGACCTAGTCCTAGTGACACATCTCCCGCCAATCATGCTAAGGCTGCCACTGTTAGAACATGCAATGTATGAAAGCCATGTGCACACTCACACCGCCCAAAAAACTCTATGCAGCATATCTCCTAGCATGTCAGTGAACACGTATAATTTCCCTTTCCAAAGTCCATACTTAACTCAAACTTACTTCAGGGAGTCAGATCTAAGGAAAACCCCTCCTGACTCCTTACCTGTTGGTATGTGCCGTCAAGTCGTCTCCGACTCAGAGCAACCCCTGCTCAGGTTTCTGAGGCAGTATCACTGTGGAAGGAGACTGCCCGATCTTCCTTTCAAGGAGTGGCTGATGGGTTTGAACCGCCAGCCTTCTGGTTAGCAGCCTTAGGCACTATGCCACCAGAGCTCCCGACTCCTTGCCTAGTGCTACATAAATAAGAAGTTACTTCTCATTCTCAAAGGCCAGCGTCCAGAGATTGGATTCTGTGTACACCAGACAGGGACCTTCCTTAGGATCCTCTCCTATGACAATGTCAAGTTGGTTTTGAAATATTTCTCTTCAACAAGCATTACAGGAGATTCCACTCGCTGGACGAGTGCCACACACAGTGTGAGAACAATTATCATCATCGGTGCGTCGGTTTTTCTTCTCTTTAAATAACAAACTCTGCCCTTATCACCTTGCGGAGAAGCTCCTGCTCCGGCCCAGTAGCTGGGTGACGACCGCTGCGCAGGGGTGAAGCAGCTCCACCCACAGGGCTGACTGGCGGCTCAAGGTCAGCCTGAGGGGCAGTTAGAGGACTCGAGATGCAGGTGCGATTCGGACCAGTCACTTACTTCTACAGTTATTTTCTACTCATGGCAAAGTTATTTAGGTTTTCGTATTTACTGATGAACTTTCCTTTCAAAATACATGGCAGTTTAAATGGGAACTGGTTTAATGAAAAAGATTAAGTAAATAGGATACTTGGATACAGTAAAAATGATGCAGGAGGCTGCACGTGGTGAAAGACTAAGACTCACTGCCCCAGTTAAACTGCTGGTG
>NW_006921722.1:4981314-4982722 GCF_000298275.1 Orycteropus afer afer
TTTTTTTTTTTTTTTTTTTTAAGAATTTATAGTTTGCTTGGCTGTCAGTATAAATCAAAGGGTCCTAAAGTAAGTTTGGGGTTCATGGTTGGCTTGCATTGCAAAGGGACTAATGAATTAAAAGCCAGCTGACCTTTAGTATCAGCCTATAGTTAACTGTTCATCAATTAGCCTCCAAGAGAACCATCACATCTCAACCTTAGCCAACATTCAGGGACTCAGTGCAGGCTCTTTACAAATCCAGCTACTCTTGGTTATTTAATTTTTTTAGGATACACACTCAGACTTTAAAACCTACCTTTAAAAATAGAAAAGTAAAGTAATTGTTTAAAAACGTTTTCCAACAGGAATGAATCAGAAGCAAAAAGCAGGTTGTGCCCCCTCCCCACTCCCCTCAAGACTCAGCTCCAGGAGGGCAGGGGGTCTTCTTCACCTGCTTCCCCAGCATCTACATCACTGCCTGGGGCCCAATGTGTGCTCAATAACCATCTGTTTATCAGTGACTGTTCTCAACTTGATCAAAACTTACCTATGAGACTGTGGATTTAATCATTATCTAGATTCTACTGAAATACAATCACATGTAATTATTTTGAGCAATGTAATTTTTAAAAGGCTATGAAAGTGAGAGTGTTGATTTCTGACAGAATTGTTCTTTATGTGACATTGTAACCACGGCTGCCAAGACAGCTACCTGCCGATGCCAACAGCAGCACACAATGAAGCATGAAGAATTCTGGCTTTGGGATCAGAGGAATACGGGCAGAAACCCTATGTCCCAAAGCTTATTATGAAGAATACATGTTTTGACCAAACACTTTCATTTAGGAGAAGCTCTCTAATCTCACAATGCCACTGGGACTGGTGGTTGGTCAATAAAGAAAATGTATTAAAAGCATTAAAAATTAAACATGCAAATAAAAATGGAAACATACTGTGGCAGGCTGCTCCCCTGGTTACCCTCAATGAACCAAGCCCTCCTGGTACTCACAGCCTAATATAATCATCTCCTCTTGAATCTGACCTGACCTGATGACCTGAGCCATCCCAGGCCACGGACTTAAGAAGGCCACCTCTGTATTCTGGGGGACGTAAGAGGGCCAGCTGCTCTGCAATTGCCATGGTCTTTGCAGCCCCACCTGGCCAGGTAGAGAGGTTGCGTGGAGGAGGAAGAGGAGGACAATGTGGCTAGGTCAAAGTCTAAGTGAGCTTGCAGCTGAGAGCCAGTGCCAACGTCTTAGCCCTGTGAGCGAGGCTATTTTGGATTTTCCAGCTGTCCTGAGGTCCCAGCCAACACCACAAGAGCATAACCACCCAATTCCATGACAGAGAAATGGTTTTTATTTTAAGGCAGTAAGTTTTGGTATGGCATGTCAGATGGCAATAAATCACAGCCCCACACAGAAAC
>NW_006921722.1:4988012-4988521 GCF_000298275.1 Orycteropus afer afer
AAAAAAAAAAAAAAAAGGACTTTATTCATGTTCTTATCAGCTGTGTAAGGTTTCACATGGTACAGTAATGAACAACTTTTATTGGAACTATCTAATTGCTACTGTTTATGAACAGAGCACTGGCCATTGGCAAACACTGTGCTAACATCACACCTCATCTTGTTCACTGCAACCAGAGCCTGGGGAGTAAAGCTGTTAGCATCTGATGGTAGTGCTTCACCTAGAAGGCCAATTCGTGTTGATTACGTCGTTACAAATATCTATTACATACTAGGTACTCAATCAGGCACTGCACAAATGTTATCCCAGCAGATCTTCCTAATGGCCCCTTCAGGTACTTTCACAACTCCTACTGACAAATCGGAAAAAGGACTGAAGATTATCTGACTGCTCAGCTCGCCAGGGGCTGGGCCAGCCCTGAAGCCCTGGTCTAGGTCCACGGCCCAGGCTGCCGCCACTCTTCACCACCCGCTCTGTATCACTGTCCTCTGCTATTGTCGCCCAGCAGC
>NW_006921722.1:4988849-4989828 GCF_000298275.1 Orycteropus afer afer
CCTACTTCCGTAGTGATACTGCCTTGGAAACCCAAGGAGGGGTCGCTATGAGTCGGGGCCGACTCGACGGCACATAACAACAACAACAACAACAGCTCCTGAAGAAGGGCATTGAGCTTGTTAGAGGGTCAGCATAAAAGAAGAAGACCCTCAAAGAGATGGACTGACACAGTGGCTACAACAATGGCTCAAATACAGCAACCACTGTGAGAATGGCAGAGGGCTGGGCAGGGTTTCATTCTGCTGTAAACAGGGTTGCTATGAATGAGAACCTGACAAACAACAACGTCTAAATTTCCTCACCTGTAAATAAAGGTGTCAGCCTGGGTAAGATAGGGAGGCTGAGAGAACCCTAGCTAAACTGAAAGGACAAACAAAAATAACCTGGGGAATCTGCTTGGCCTATTTACCCCCACCTGTCAAACGAGAGGTCTCGCTCCAGTCCCCTCTCCTTCAGCTAGCTAGTCACCTTCCCTCTCAAGCACAGGCCCTCTCTGCCTCTACTGCAGCACTCATCAGACCAGCCTTACGTTTCAGTTCATTCTGTGTAAGCCCATCTGTGTTCATGTCTAAAAAGAACAGGAAACGACCCTCTACAGGACAGAAAATCAGGCCTTTTAAATGAGAGAACAGTAATCTGGGATTTTTTTTTTTTTTAATTGAAAATAGGATTTTGTGTAAGAGATAGATAGGATAAGGCAGAAAAGGATATATATGTTTCTATGCATGTTACTTTAACTCACTGGTTGTTTTTTAGTCTCTTGAGTCTCTGTCTAATAATTTGTTTATTCACAGCTTAAGTACTTCACTGTGTGCACAGGAGTCAAACAGTACCATCAGCTGCTCGAGAGCAGAAAATGTGTAATTCCTTAAGTCAGGAAGGCAACTACTTGAGGCGTTTCATGCTAGGGGTTGAGAAAAATGCATTACAGAACAGGAGGGTCACCATCTCGGCCCCCAGGAGTGTCCAATCTAGAGA
>NW_006921722.1:4990448-4992011 GCF_000298275.1 Orycteropus afer afer
CAACCCTTAGCTTCCCTGAGGGTATAAACTCGCCCTCCTCTTGCTCCGGTTTTGTGTCTTGGATCATCCTCACCTCACCCCTGGATTTGGGAAAGCAGCCGTCATCTGATCTGCTGATTGAGGTTCATCAAACCCCGAGAGTTGGGAGGAGCCTCCAGACCTACTCACGGACCTGGGACTCACCAGCCTCCACCACCACTATTACGTGAGACGAACCCTTGGGTGTCTGTGAGTTCTATGAGGCATTACAGAGAAATACAGAACCCTAAGACTGGGGAGATTACTGGGAGGAGGAGGAGGAGTTAATGTCTGAAATGATGGAGTGGTACGGTAGTTTGGACATTTGGGACATCTTTAACCTCCGCCTCATGCTGATCTTTCTAAGAGAAACTGTTCAAGCAGAAGGCTACAGAGAAGAGAGCCAGGATCCATCCCGCGCAGGAAGGACCCTGGAGAGTCAGAGAAATGGCAAAGAAGATGGCTCTGAAGAAGTAACGTTTGAACCAACAGTAGGAGTTCCAAAGGCACTGACCAGAGCAGGGAGGGAGAGTGGCTGAGACAGAAAAACTACACGTGCAAAGGCTCAAAGAATCAGAAACTCCGAGAAGGTCATCCTGGCCTAGGGTGCACTGGGCAGAGTGGACCGAAGGCCCAATGGGGCAGGTAGGGGCCAGATCACACAAGGTGCCTTGTAAGCCACTGCTTCCACGCCAACAAACACGTGTGTCACTGAAGGCTTTAAGCAGGAGAGTCAACCATCTTTCTCTTCGAAGTTCCTATCTGCTGTACCACTCGAATGAGTCGAGTGGACGGGCACGCAGAGTATACAATTTTCTAACACTAATTTGTCTTTTTCCCACACGAGGCTTCTCAACTATCCAACCTGAACGTCAACTTAGAGAGCCACATTCTCTATTTTGTCTATACCACAGACAAGACCAATGAACCTGTCAATTGACAACAGGGAAAAGGAAACGTTCACGAAGGAGGAAAAATGCCCTTTGGGATTATGAAACGGTTAATGATGGGAAGTTAACACCTACGAGTTAAAACACTACCCCAATTCAGAGACATAATTTTAAAAACACATATAAATAAAGGTTGCCCCATGAAAAATGTACTTCTCTTACTAATTAAAAACTATGTAAATTGGGAACATTTTTAAATGGGCTTAAAAAGTTTTAGAACAAAAAAATAAGTTTTTCTAATTGTAAGGTTTTCTTCACTAAGGAGAGGAACATGGTGAGTGAGGCAGAACCCACGGGCCCAATGCACAATCTACAGGAAATGTGGGGCCATATTCTTCAAATATAAACGCCACACACAGCTCAGAAAAGAAACACTTCACAGTGTACAGTTCAACGTAACAAGTACAAAGCGCGGGATGAGAAGGAATGGTTCCTGTTCCCAACTGTACCACCATGTATCTCAATCGTGGGGCTGCGAGCGAACGGGAACACGGTTTAATTATGCACACATGAGCACGTACTAGTGTCAGGAGTGCAAAGTGTCCGTCATGTCTCAAGTGTAGTCTGTGGCCCCAAGGTGGTTACGGACCACTGA
>NW_006921722.1:4993522-4994786 GCF_000298275.1 Orycteropus afer afer
TGATAGCCAGGACACTGCTGTCTAACACTCATGTACAAAGTCTGAACCGCGTCTTCGGGAAATGGGAGATGAAAGACAATGACTCAAAATTCGTTCTTTTCTGTACGACATACATTGCATTTATTTATACATAAGGAGGTACGTGTAACTAAATTAATAGTGTAAATAGTATAAGTAAACATTTGATTATTTTAATTTAAATTCTTAAAACAAGTTAATACCATCAAGTATGAGAAAATTTAATCATTTTATTGGAAAATTGTGAGACAGTGTCACAACTGGTTAATGTATTTCAAGCATGTATGTGATTGCTGCTGTTGTTAGGTGCTGTCAAGTGGGGTTTGACTCACAGTGACCCTAGGAACAACAGAACAAAACACTGCCTAGCCAGGCACCATCCTCACGGTCACTGCCACACCTGAGCCCACAGCTGTAGCATTAGTCAATCCATCCTGCTGAAGCTCTTCTCCTTTACCACTGACCATCTATGAGCCTCCATGAAGCAGACATGATGTCCTGCTCCAGGCATTGGTCCCTTGTAAACACACACAAGCATATATAGTAAAAGGAGCTCTGGTAGCATAGTGCCTAAAGCACTTGACTGCTAACCAGTCACTCCTCAGAAGAAAGGTTGGGCAAACTACTTCCGTAGTGATACCGCCTCGGAAACCCAAAGAGGGGTCGCTACGAGTTGGGTCCAACTCAAAGGCACATAACAACAACAACAACATATACAGTAAACGACATTTGAAGCCTTAGAAATAAATGAGATCCCATAGAAGAGTTCCTGAGTGGTGGAAACAGTTAACGTGCTCACCTGCTGAAAGGCTGGAGGCTTGCCTCAACCCACAGGAGCCTTGGAAGACAGACCTGGCAAGCTGCTTCTGAAAATCAGTCAATGAAAACCCTACGGAGCACAGCTCTACTCTGACCCACAAAGTCACCATGAGTCGGTGTGAACTCAGTGGCAACTGGTTTACAGACAGAGGGTGTAGGACCAGCATTCATCTCAAGAAATAGCAATATCTGAGGAAGAGGCAGAGGGGCAATGTATGGGTACTAAGAGAAAGCAGTCAGAATTGAAGAAAACACGCAAGCATTTCAGCCGGAAGTGGGCATGAGAAAGTATCGGGCAAGCTGATAGAATACAGATGTTTGAGGTCAGGCTCAGCCACATTCACTCGGAAAAAGTAACACGGGAAATTCTACCACACACCCAGGTTTGAAAATCACTGGTGCAGGGGTCAGAGAGGACAAGAAATGG
>NW_006921722.1:5019395-5021957 GCF_000298275.1 Orycteropus afer afer
ACACTGACTGTATTCTAATAAAAACATCTTGGATGTACATAACTGAGCTAAAAACAATTCTCAAAACACTGCTGTTCATAATGCCAAAAAAAAAAAAAAAAAAAAAAACACGGAAACACCCTACATGTCCAAAAAAGCACAAGTTAAATTAATTAAGATCAAAGGGCTTCCTAGAGGGGAAAATTAGAAAATCCAAGGGGAGTCAGTTCTCAGTTGCTACACAACAGAGGTCCTTCCCAGTCGACCGAGTTCAAGCCAAAGGCTCCTGAATAAAATCACTGCATTCGGCTTTCTTTCTACCCGCCTCTGTGAACTATGGGGAGGAAGTGAGCACCTCACCGACTGTATACATCACATTACAAAAACAACCCAGGGGGAGAAAGCCATTGCTGTGGAGTCAATTCCGACTCAGAGCAACCCTATAGACAGAGAAGAACTGCCCCATAGGTTCTCTAGGCTGTAATCCTTCCGGAAGCAGACTGCCCCATCTTTTGGTGGATTCAAACCACTGACCTTTTGGTAACCAGCAGAGTGCTTAATTACTGTGCCACCTGGACTCTTTAGATAGCACAGTAAACCAAAAACTAAACTAACTCACTGCCATCGAGTCGGATCCAACTCGTAACAACCCCTCCCTGGGTTTCTGAGGAGTATGTCTACGGAAGTAGATTGTCCAGTCTTCCTTCCGAGAGATAGCACAGTAGACACAGTAGACATTTTCATATACCAAGAGGCAAGGCATTAGCATTTTTCACTTGTTTTAAAACACACATTTTTCTACATTTTAACATCTCAGATACTGCACGGGATACTACAACCAATTTCAAAAAGCAATGTGTCAACGTTTAGGCACCCTGGCGCCACAGGAGTTAAACTGATCGGCTGCTAACCAAAAGGTCGGCAGGTCGATGCTCCAAGGCGGAGAGCTGCAGCAGTGTGCTCCCATAAAGATTTACAACACTGGAAACCTTGTGAGGCAGTTCTACTCTGTCCTGTCAGGGGGCCTTGAGTTGGAATCGACGACATTGGGTTTTGGTATCCCAGTTAATTGGCAGTTCTTTTTTCCTTCATGATATATAAACTTATGGTACATCTTACAATCCATGACAACCTGTATTTGATGAGATACAGTACTCTCTAAAAGTCTACTTTCAAAAAGGTACATGTGCATAAAACGCTAGAAATTAAGTGTACACAAAGGCAGAAACACCAAAATAACTATGAACCACAACTTTAAAAAAAAAAAAAAAGTACAAATCCAGCACCTTTTCTTCATGAAAACCCTAAAGAAGATTAGAATAGCAGAGAGATTCCTCAGTAGGACTCAGGCATATATGAAAAGCCCACAGCCAACATTATACTTAATGGAACAAGCCTACGCTCTCCCCTTGAGATCAGGAAATAGAGAAGGGTGCTTGCTCTCACCATGTCTATTCAACATTGCATCTGAAGTCTTGTTGTTGTTGTTTGTTATATGCCGCCGACTCATAGCAACTCCTCCTTGGGTTTCCGAGGCAGTATCACTACAGAAGTAGATTGCCCCATCTTCCTTCCGAGGAGTGGCTGGTAGGTTTGAACCACCAGCCTTCCAGTTAGCAGTCAAGTGCCTTAGGCACTACACTACTACAGCTCCCTTTGAAGTCCTAGCCAGAGCAAAAAGACAAGAAAAATAAATAAAAGGTATCCCAATCAGAAAAGGAGTAAAATTATTTCTACTCATGAATAT
The DNA here is from genome assembly GCF_000298275.1 of Orycteropus afer afer. Taxonomy (NCBI): domain Eukaryota; kingdom Metazoa; phylum Chordata; class Mammalia; order Tubulidentata; family Orycteropodidae; genus Orycteropus; species Orycteropus afer. Next base: position 5,021,122 of record NW_006921722.1, read on the forward strand.
GTTCCTGTGGAAAATCCTGAAGAGTTCACAAGAAAGCCTCTAGGCTAATAGAAGAATTTAGCAAAGTTGATGGTACACGGTCAACAAACAAAACTGAACTGAGTTTCCATATACCAGGAATGAGAATTCTGAAAGGGAAATTGGGCAAACGACTCCATTTACAAGAGCATCTAGTAGAATAAAATGTTGTTGTTAGGTGCTGTCCAGTTGGTTCCTAGTCCTAGCGACCCTATATACAATTGGATGAAACCAGCCCGTTCCCATGCCATCCTCACAACTGTTGCTATGTTTGAGCCCATTACTGCCACCACTATATGGTTTTGTACTTTGGAATAAATCTAACCAGGGACATGAAGGAATTATACAATGAAAACTATAATACACTGCTGAAAGAGAGTAAAGATAACTTATATAAATAGGAAGTTATTTCATGTTCATGGATTAGAAGACTTAAGTCTTATTAAGATGTCAACACTACCCAAAGCAATCTGTAGATTTAATGTAATCCTGATCAAAATTCCAACAGCCTTCTTTACAGAAACAGATAAACCAATTCTCAACTTTATATGAAAAGGTCAGAGGCCCCAAATAGCTAAAAGAATGCTCAAAGAGAGAACAAAGTAGGACTCACACTGCCTGATTTTAAAATATACTATAACCCAAGCCTAACCAAACCCTTTGCCACCAAGTCGATTCTGACTCACAGCAACCCTTTGTTGTTGTTGTTGTTGTTGTTATATGCCGTTGAGTCGGCCCTGACTCATAGCGACCCCTCCTTGGGTTTCCGAGGCAGTATCACTACGGAAGTAGGATTGCCCAACCTTCCTTCCGAGGAG
>NW_006921722.1:5023082-5023839 GCF_000298275.1 Orycteropus afer afer
CTTCCGAGGAGTGGCTGGTGGGTTTGAACCGCCAGCCGTCTGGTTAGCAGGCAAGTGTCTTAGCCACTATGCTACCAGAGCTCCTACTAGGAAGGCTAAGATTTAAAAAAAAAGAAAAGAACAAATGTTGGCGATGATGTGGGGAAATTGGAACCCTCATCCATTGCTGGCAGAAATGCAAAATGGTACAGCCACTCTAGCAAACAGTGTGGCAGTTCCTCAAAAAACTAAAATAGAACTACCATAAGACCCAGCTATTTCACTCTTAGGTATATACCCAAAAGACCTGAAAGCAGAGACTGAAAAGGAGACTTGTACACCAATGTTCACTGCAGCACTACTCACAACAGCCAAAGAGTGGAAACAAGCTATTACATACGAACTGTGGTAGTTACATACAATGGGATACTCAGTCAGGAGGAGAAACAAAGTCTTGATACATGCTACAATATGGATGGTGCTGAAGACACAGGCTGAGCAAAACACGTCAATCACAAAAGGTCAAGCACTGCATGACCTCACTTACACAGAAAGAAAAGCAAATGAATGTACTGAGACCAAAGTTTATTGGTAGTTACCAGGCATGGAAGGGAGAGGAGGATAAGGAGGATAAATGGTGATAGAAAAATTGCATTGATTTAGAGCAGAATTACACAGCCAATTACTGCAATTGCTGTTAAAAATAAGCTGTACACCTGTAGAAAGGTGAATTGGCAAGAGCTGTGTAATACATATATTTACCCAACAACAACAACAA
>NW_006921722.1:5024414-5035293 GCF_000298275.1 Orycteropus afer afer
CCCGACTCATAGCGACCCCTCCTTGGGTTCCCGAGGCAGTATCACTATGGAAGTAGGATTGCCCAACCTTCCAGGCACACCTTAATCTTCAAGGTGACGTATTAGCTCTTCAGCACTTGAAAGAGCTCTTTTGCAGCAGATTTGCCCAATGTAACACATCATCTGACATCTTGACTTGCTGTTTCCATTGGTGTCGATTATAGAACCAAGTAACATAAAAGCTTTCTCTGTGGGTCTGTATGTTACGTGTTTGTAATTCAAAAAGACATTTACCTCTCATTCTGTGAGTATATATTTTCCTACCTCCTGATGGTGTTATTAGGCGCTGTCGAGTCATCTCCAACTCATAGCAACCTTACGCACAGCAGAACGAAACACTGCCCGATCCCGCGCCAGCCCCACAATCCCCGCTGTACTTGAGCTCATCATCGCAGCCACTATATCAGTCCATCTCATTGGGATCTTCCCCTTTTTCGCTGACCCTCTACTTTACCAAGCATGAAATCCTTCCTCCAGGGACAGGTCCCTTCTGACAACATGACCAAAGCAGGTAAGACAAAGTCTGGCCATTCTCGCTTCTAAGGAGCATTCTGACTACACTTCTGCCAAGACAGATGTGTTCATTCTTCTGCCAGTCCACAGTATTTTCAGTATAGCTCTGATGGCATAGTGGTTAAGGCATTTGTTTGCTAAGCAAAAGGCGTGTGGTTCTGTGTCAGGCTGGGTTCTCTAGAGAAGCAAAACCAGTAAAGCTTATATATACATATAGAGAAAGAAAAATTTATCTTAGGAAAACGGCTCACACACTTACAGAAATTGACAAGTCCCAAGTTCTTGGATCAAATGTCAAGCTAGAGGCTTTTCCCGACTCACACAGCTGCAGGGCTGAGGAGCTTGAGGTTGGCAGGCAGTATACTGGCTGTTCACTCCAACGAATGATGAATCCAAGATGTCCAGGCCGAATGGTGGATTGTTCGCTCACAGATAGTTGTAGGCAGCACAACAGGATCCAGATCCACAGAAGAGTATCTCTTTTCCCAAGATGACCATAAATATATTGGAAGCAGGCCACAACCCTAGGGAAACTCCCTTTCAACGGATTGGCTACTCAAAACATATACATCCGATCCCATCATGGAAATAACCCACATCACAATTGCTTAAACCACACAGAAGTGTGGTCCAGCCAAGTTGACACAAAGCTCCAACTATCACAGGTTTGAATCCATCAGTCTCTCCATGGAAAAAAGATAAGAGCATCTGCTTTCATAAGATTTAAAGCCTTGGAAACCCAAAGGGGGCTACTATGAGTAGAAATCGACTTGATGGGCATTGAGTTTGGTTTGGTTTTCCCCAACACCATAATTCAAAGGCATCAACTTTTTTCCAATCTTACTTCTTCACCATCCAGCTTTCACATGCATATGAGGTGAGTGAAAATACCACAGCATAGGTCAGGCATACCTTAATCTTAAAAGTGGTATCTTTGCTCCTTAACTCTTTAAAATGGTCTTCTGCACAGATGTGCACAGTACAATGCAATGTTTGATATCTTGACTGCCACTTCCATGGGTTCAGTTGACTATGGGTCCACGCAAAATTATATCCCTGATAACTTCCATCCTCTCTCCATTTATCGTAATGATGCCTATTGGCCCAGCTGGGAGGATTTTTGTTTTATGGTGAGGAATAATCCATACTGAAGGCTGCAGTCTTTGATCTTCAACAGTAAGTGCTTCAAGTCATCTTCATATTCAGAAAGCAAGGTTGTGTCTGTCGTCTGCCTATCGCAGGTTGTTAATGAGTCTTCTTCCAATCCCTATGGCACGTTCTTCTTCACACAGTCCAGCTTCTTGGATTATTTGCTAAGCATACAGACTGAATAAATACAGTGAAAGGATACAACCGTGACACACTCCCTTCCTGATTTTAAACCATGCAATTATCTCCTTGTTCTGCCTGAATGACACCCTCCTATGTACACGTTCCTCATGAACTCAGTTAGGTGTTCTGGATTTCCCATTCTTCTCAATGTTATCCATCATTTGTTATGACCCACACAATTGAATGCTTTTGCATAGTCAATAAAACACAAGCAAACATCTTCCTGGTACTTTTTGCTTTCAGCTAAGCTCCGTCTGACAGCAGCAGTGATATCCCTTGTTCCACGTCTTCTCCTGAATCCAGCTTGCATTTCTGGAAGCTCTCTGTCAATACACTGCTCCAACAGTTTTTGAATAATCTTCAGCAAGATTTTACTTGCATGTGGTATTAATAATATTGTTAGATAATTTCCACATTCTGTTGGATCACCTTTCTTTGGAATAGGTACAAATACAGATCTGTTCCGGTCCACTGGCCAGGTAACTGTCTTCCAAATTTCTTGGCATAGACGAGTAAGTGCCTCTACGGTGGCATCCGTTTGTTGAAACATCTCAATGGGTATTTCATCAATTCCTGAAGCCTTGTTTTTCACCAATTCCATCAGTGCAGCTTCGACGTTTTCCTTCAATACCATTGGTTCTCGATCATATGACATCTCCTGAAATAGATGAACATCGACCAATTCTTTTTGGTACAATGACTCTGTGTATTTCTTCCATCTTCTTTTGGAGAGTTTAAACAACATAAAACAAATACTGTTGTGGTAGGGATTAGTTGCTACTAATTCCCTTTGAATCAGCTCCAACTCATGATGACCTTATGTACAACCGAACAAAATGTGGCTCAGTCCTGTCACCTTCATGGCCTGATACTAAATTGAGTTTATTACTGGCTATTTGAGATAATTCAACAAATGGATCCAACAGTGGGAGCATTTATTTATCTTTGTCAAGAAATGTGAAGATGGCTACCTAGCCAACCAAACGGAAGAGATCCATATTTATGCCCATTCCAAATGGAATGTGGAAAATTATCTAACAAAATCACTAATATCTCATGCGTGCACAATTGTATTGATGATAAGTCAATAATGGCTACAGCTATACAATGACAGGAAACTGCCAGAAGGTAAAGCTGGATTCAGAAGAGAACGGGGATGCAGTGAATTGCTTGGTGCGGCCCTTCTAGCCACTGTCCTCCATTCTGTGATGTTCTGTAAATCCCATTATCCATGCCTGTTTGGGGTGGGGTGGTAGTTATCAACTTGGCTGGGCTGCTGGTAGTAGTCATTCCCTATAATGACTGGCAATGGCCTCCGTGATGGGATTCAGGTTATTGCTGTTGGGGCAACACAGGTGGAATGTATCTTGAGTCCTGCCTTGCTGGAGGGTATAATTCAAATCACCACCCTTAGCTTCCCTGAGGGTATACCTACGAATCTCCTGTAAGATGGAAGATTCGCTCTCCTCTTGCTCCAGCTTTGTGTCTTGGATCATCCTCATCTCACCCCTGGATTTGGGACAGCAGCTGTCATCTGATCTGCTGATCGAGGTTCATCAAACCCCGAAAGTTGGGAGGATCTGCCGACCTACTCATGGTCTTGGTACTCACCAGCCTGCCAGCCTCCACCACTACTACGTGAGACGAACCCTTGGGTCCCGTCTGTGAGTTCTGTGAGGCATTACAGCGAAATACAGAACACTAAGACTGGGGAAATTACTGGGAGGAGGAGGAGGAGTTAATGTCTGAAATGATGGAGTGGCATGGTAGTTTGGACATTTGGGACATCTTTAACCTCTGCCTCATGGGGACCAGCCTCGTGCTGATCTTTCTAAGAGAAATTATTCAAGCAGTGGAACAAAAAGTGTCAGGTGAGTCCTGGCTGAAAGCAGAGAATACCGGAAAGCTATTCACATGTCATTCATCAACTATGCAAAGATATTCAACTGTGTGGATCAAAACTGTTGGTAATATTACAAAGAATGGGAATTCCAGAAAAATTTTTTGTGCTCATGCAGAACCTGTACATGATCTAGAGGCAGCCATTCCAACAGAACATGGGGATTAAGAATTGGCCGAGTTGTATCGTATCACCTTACTTATTCAATCTGTATATTAAACAAATAATCCCAGAAGTAGGGTGGTATGTAGAAGAACACAGCATCAGGAATGGAGACTCATTAACAACCTGTGATATGCAAAGGACACCACTCTGCTGAAAATTCAGATGACCTGAAGCACTTATAGATGAAGACCAAAGATCACAGCTTTCACTATGGATTATTACCTGAAAGTGAAAAATAACAAAAATCCTCAAAACTGGATGGATAAATAACATCATCATAAATAGAGAAAAAATTGGAAAGTTGTCAATGATTTCATTGCAGTTGGATCAATAATCAATGTTCATGGGAGCAGCAGTCAAGAAATCAAATGACATACTGCACAGGGTAAATCTCCTGCAAAAGACCTCTTTAAAGTTTTAAAAAAGATATCACTTTGATCACTCAGGTGTGCCTAGTCTTTTCAATCACCTCATACGCATGTGAAAGCGGGACAATGAAAAAGGAAGACAGAAGAAGTGACAAGTTTGAACTGTGGTGCTAGGGAAGATACCTTGGATTGCCAGAAGAATTGCCAGAACAAAACAACCTTAAAAGAAACCCAAGGAGATGCTCCTTACAAGCGAAGATGGAGCGACTGTGGCTCACTCGCTGTAGACAAACATCAGGAAAGACCAGACACTACAAAATGTCATCAGGTATGGTAAACAAAACTACGGGAAATCCTTAATGAGGTGGATTAATACAGTGGCCACGGCAGAGGATTTAAACATGCCAACAATCATGAAGATGGCACCAAAAAATCGAAACCAAACTCACTGCTGTGGAGTCTAATCCAATTCACAGCAACCCCTCCTTGGGTTTCCGAGGCGATACCATTACAGAAGTACACTGTCCAACCTTCCTTCCGGGGAGTGGCTGGTGGGTTTGAACCGCCAGCCTTCTGGTGAGCAGTGGACTCAAAATGCCAACCCGCGTGAGGAAGGCAGAGGACTGGGCAATGTTCTGCTCTGTTAGGACATAAGGTCACCACGAGTTGGAGCCAACTAACAACAACTAGACACCCAGATCATTTCTAAGGAAGAGAGAGTACTAAAACTTTAATTACTAAACATACTTTATGTATTTTGGTTCCTAATTTTTATCTGCTACAGAGAAGCTATATATATTTGGATCTGTTAATGAACATGTTCATTTTTGCCACTTTGAGAAGTTGTACTATAAGGGGGATGTGTATCAATATAAAAGTAGTCAAGGTCAAAGCTGGCTACAGTTTGATGAGTTTTTTTAATACAAGTTTCAAAAAGAGCTTTAGTATCAAATATTACAGCAATGCAAAATCAGAATTTGGTTTTCTCTGTTAAAATGTCTAAAAGTCCTTATCAACTCTTATAAGAGGTTGTAAAAGGTTACTCTTCTCCTTCTTTAATCTACCTAGATAGCAACGATTCTGTCTTACCAGACCAATGTTCTGATTTATGTAGACTTCAGTATGCCCTTGACTAAGAAACAAAAGGTTTCTCACTTAGGAAAGATCTACAGTCCTTCACAATCGTGTTACCGCCTACAATCACTTTTAAAATCTTTATTGTCACTTTGGTTAAATATATAGCCAACTGTTTTATTTCTTGGTACTCTCTGAGCCTATCTTAATCAAAGTGTTCAAATCTCCTGACAATTTTGTTATTTTGCCTTCCCAAAAGCAAACCTGCAAGATATTTTTAGCATCTAATACTGTCTTGAGTATTACCCACAGGGTCCCCAGAAAAATCACAAGGGATTTACTCTTTCTCCTTGTAAAAAGAGAAATGCTAAAAATAGTTACATTTATTTAATATGTTCTGTTTCTCAGTTACCAATCCAGAAGAGATGCTCAGTTGTTCCCAGGTTAAGGTGGTACGGACAGACGTATTTCAGAAGCTGGTTGCTGATGACAATTTCCCAGAGAACTGCCAATGTTCTCACTGTCTATGATGTTTCCATTTATCGGAGTCCTGGGGCTGCTTCGCCTGGTATTAGGCAAAAATGGCACACAGTGTTATCAGTCATAATTTGAGTTTTGTTTTATTTTTAAATGTTCATTTAGTCTCAACTTCTTTCATTTGAATTTGGCCACCTTCTAGGACAGTGGTTTTCAACTGGAGAGTCACATTAGTTGCATAAGCATTTTTATTTATGAACATACAGATGTTAGGACCTACTCCACTACTTACATAATCTCTTTACTCGATATTCCTAAAATGTCCTCAGTATAGTCTACCACATGCTTGGTATATTCTTGGCATATTCTGTCAGGATTACAGTACGTTACTTCTGAAGATTTTTTCCTCTGTAAAGACTGCTTCTCCGTTATTAAAAATTAGATGTAATATCCACTCTTCTTTGAAAATAGGGGCAATTATTATACGTAGATTTTGTCTAAAATTTTTTGGGTTGCCTTTCACATTTTTTGCGACGACAGAAACATCCAACTTTCCTTATCTATTGCCTTATTCTTGTAAGGAGCCCTCATCAGACCTCTCACTTTTGACAATTATCATCAATGAGCTACCCTCAGCCTTGTGAGTGTTGTCATCTACAGACAGATCTGCATGTTCATTCCAGGGCTTCCCAGAAAGACCTGCACTCAGCTACTGGCTGGAGTCCTTGGTCTTCGAAAAGAAGGGCCCTCTCCGAGCTCCGTGAAAAGGACCAAGCCAGATACTTCTGAGTCTAGGATCTGATGGCATCTTTTAAACAACTTAGAAAACATACCAGCAGACTTTGTTTTCGTACCAGCAGACTTTGTCTTTCATACCAGCGGACTTTTTTTTTTTCCACACCGGCGGGCTTTGTCTCGGTCAGAACTCTAATCAGGAAGCAGGTGGATTCATGAGACTGCTGGCCAAAGGAGAGTAGTTAGTTTTACATACAACTTAAGGAAGTGATTAAGGATGATTCTGAGTTTTGCTTGGTGGACTGCTGGTGAATTATGTTTACATTTCTGGATGCATAAGGAATCCCATTCTCTTGAAAGCTATCAGTAGCCCCTAACAGCCCACTTTGTTTTGTAAGTGGCACTGTCTGGTATATTCTTCCTTCACATGATGTGAGAAATCATTCAGAGCCTTACTACAAGCACTGTGGTAACATGACTCAAGAGCTTCAAAGCTCTTCAATATCTTATGAGCCGGGAATCTATCCTAAAGAAATAATCCAAGATACTAAAAATTCTACATAAAGATGCTTATCGAGTTATTAATTACAAGAGGAAAGAAGTGGAAACATATGTTATAAAATCCTTCAAGAACAATTAGTTACATTCTGGCATATACACCAAGAGACATACCGTTTACAATAGGAAAAAGTGTTTCATTTTGTTGTATAAAGATGAACGTTATTATGGGGTGGAATACACTCACACACACATACAGATAATGATCAGGAAAGAAACAGGTCAACATGTTAACGTGACTGTTTTAGATCGCAGGCTTGTGATTGGTTATTTTCTTCTTTGTACGTCTCGTATTCTTCCACAATGGATATACGTTGCTTTTAAGATTAGAACAATTTCTAACTGATTGGTTTTATTAAGTGACTAGATTTCACCACTTTCTGATGCAGCAGTTAGAGAAATCTTGAAAACACTACCCTTAAATACAGAGGTATGTATGTGCGTCACTTACATCCACAGTACACTGTGTGAAACAGGGCGTTTTGGGATTTGGCTATTGTGAGAACACCACACTCTGTATCGGACCTGTGAGTATATATCAATGCACATACATCAAAGGAACCCCCAGCAAGCTGCAAGCTGCTCTGGCTCCTTAGTGCTCTCAAGGTTTGCAAACATGCACATGCAAGGACATGGAGGCTGTCTGAGCAGCGCCCCCCAGCCTCATCGGAATCAGAAGCCCTGAGGGACAGAGTGGACCAGCCACAGCCCAGCATCTCCCCAGGAGCTGGCCAGGCAAGGCTCGGGGGCTGCAGCAGAGCAGGCAGCGTGGCAAACTCAAGGCCAGCCTGGCCTCCGGGCGCCCTCCCAAGCAAGACCCTCCTCCCTGCCCACAGATGTGTATGTGATGGGCCACTGCCCAAAGGGACTCCACCACACACACCTGTAGTGTATAATATTTTAAAGAAATTGAAAACTGTATTAAGTTATATAAAGACATGTCAAATTAAACAACTAAACAGGACTTCTACAGAAAAAGGCTGAGCTGCATCCAGTGACCAAACACGTCATTTAATGGACTGCAATCAGCAGACTTACACTTCTGAAGTCAGCAGCGTGACTTAGGCCCTCCGCAGGCCAGTCAGAATTCCAAGCACCTCCAGGAATATGTGCAAATAAATCACAATTGACGCAAAAAGGAGGGAGTACGGAAAAGCCAGCAGCCAAAACCTTTCTGAGCTAAATGGGTTCTGCAAACAAAGGGAGAAAAAATATCTCTGGAATCCAGATTATTGCCATGTTTAAAAAAAAGGAATCTACCTCAAAGCACATCTGATGGCTTTTTAAGAAAATTAATTACAACTGGACTTCCCTCCTTTCACCTTAAATCAAAAAGGAAGGGGAAAAAAACACAGTAGTGACAGCTAACACTGAGCACCAGTTAATCTTGTAACAGCCTCTAAGTAAGTGCTATCATCATATCTGTTTCTCAGATGAGGAAACTGAGTCTCAGAGGTTAGATAACTTCTTCAAAAACATATTGCTGGTAATCAAAAGGCAAGATTTAAAGTCTGTCTGTCTAACATCAAAACCGATGCCCTAACCGACACCTTCACTGCCTCCTTTATCCACCAAGTACTGGTTGAGAACCTACTAACCTTCAGACCCTACACCAGGCACTGGGGTAAAAAGCAAACAGACAATAGACAATGCTCCTGCCATCGTGGAGCTGCATGTCTACTGAAGGCAAGAGCCAATAAACAAATAGTCACACAAATGCGTATGACCAATGGTGACATGTGCCATGGAAAACAACAGGGGCACACAGACCAACAGAAGGTCCTGATTTGGTGTAGGGGCCAGGGGCAAGTCCAGGAAAGCAAGGCCCGGAAGTAAGCAATGCTGGAGAGAAGACCTGGAAGAGGAGGAGGAGCTAACAGGGCAAATGAACACCGTTCCAGGTACTATCTTAAAAATAAACTCACTGCAGTGAGAGAGTGTATCCAAGATCATATACAGGGTTGGCAGACAATGGGCCTCTCGAAGAGTATGAAGGGATGGACACTGGGAGGAGGTAACTATGGGGAGGAAGTGGGAGGGGAGCTGCTGCATTGTAAATTTTGGTCAATGACATGAGACAAAGTATATGTGAACTGCTGTATGAAAAGTGAATTTACTCTGTAAATCTTCACCCAAATCCTAATAAAAAAAAAGAAAGTGAAAAAAAAAGAACCACCTCAGGAGGTAAATACAACATGTGCTCTTCTTCTTCCCTCTGGGAAACAATGCTGTTTTCAAGGACAAAGAACTCTGAATCAAACGTTGCCTAGTGTCTTGATTTCTCAGTGCTGCTATAAATGAAACACCACAAGAGGGTGGCTTTAACAAACAGTTTATTTTCTAGCGATTTAGGAGGCTGGAAGTTTAGGGCGTGGGCTTAGGGAGAGCCTCTCTCTCTGTGGCTGCTCAGGGAAGTTCCTTGAGGACCCTCACGGGGCATCTTGCCTTCTCGTCTACCTGTGTCTCCTTTTCTTGGGTACCTTCAAGTGAATTCCAACCACAGCAAGCCCACGTGACAGAGCACAAGTGCCCCGAGGGGTTCCTGGCTGTGATCTTCACAGAAGCAGATCTCCAGGTCTTTCTGTCAGAGCCACTGGACGGGTCTGAGCTGCCCACCTTTGGTCAGCAGCCAAGCGCTTAACCATCTGTACCAACAGGGCTCCCTGGGTGCCCCATCTTCTCTCTGTGTATCTCAAACGTTAAGCTTAAAACACATTCTCCTATGTGTTCTATGACCTCACTCATAAAAGGAAATCTTATTCCCAAACAGGGTTCCCATCCATAGGAACAGGAGTTTAGAATTTACAACACATGGTTGGGGCACAATTCAATCCACAACACCTACCTTCTTCCAAAGTACTTCTGATCACCAGTGGACAAGTACTGTACTTGTCCTCCTGACACAGACGCAAAGGGCAAGGGACAAAGCATAAGAGCATCCTCTCTTTTCTTGCCATTTTTCAACCTGAGGGTGACAACTCATTTTGTGGGTAATGAGATCAATTTAGCAGATCAGGAGAATTTTGTTTGAATGGACTGAAAAAAATAAATATTGTCACAATGCAACACATATCACAAGGTCATATGTTTCACAAGTTTTGTTTTGTTACATAGCAAACACACAATGATGTCAACTACAGGCCACAGCATAACCTCAGCTACAAAATGACTACCAAACAGAAGCTAGGATCTTCCTACCTAGCCTGATCCAAAGACCACAGAAAAGGCTGAAAACTTTGAGCACTGCCCACCTCTTCTGTGAACCTGAAATAAAGTTTCATCTAAAAAAATCAAGTTGTGTTCAATGAGTTTGGGAAAGTTCCTATTTTCTTCAGCACTTTTTCCTGAAAATGCATCTCCCATCTCTGCTCAGTCCTGTCAAGCATATTAGTTGCACCTAACAACACCAACAAGTAATCAGTGATGTGGAATTGAGCTGAAGCCAGACTAGATAAGTCAAGGGCCCTAAGCCCACCTTTAGCTTTGGAACTTCTAGGGAAGTTTTATCCCTTGAATGACGGTCCTGGACAAGATGAACTACAGGTTCTCTTCCAACTCTAAAATCTTTAACTCTATAAGCAATGACTATGACCCTATAAACAATGAATAGATTTGATGCAGTGAACACCAATAACCGAAGGCCAGAAGAACTGTGGGATGACATCAAGAGCATCATCCATGAAGAAAGCAAGAGGTCATTAAAAATGTGAGAAAGAAA
>NW_006921722.1:5035873-5037051 GCF_000298275.1 Orycteropus afer afer
CCAACTGACTGGAAGAGATCCATATTTGTACCCATTCCAAAGAAAGGTGATCCCACAGAATGTGGAAATTATTGAACAATATCATTAATATTGCACACAAGTAAAATTTTACTGAAGATAATTCAAAAATGGTTGCAGCAGTATACTGACAGAACTTCCAGAAGTGCAGGCTGGATTCAGAGGAGGACGTGGAATGGGGAATATCATTGCTGATGTCAGACGGACCTTGGCTCAAAGCAAAGAATACCAGAAAGATGTTTACTTGTGTTTTATTAACTACACAAAAGCATTAGATTGTGTGGATCATAACAAATTGTGGGTAACATTGAGAAGAATGGGAATTCCAGAATACTTAATTATACTCATGAGCAATCTGTACATTGACCAGGAGGCTGTCGTTCAAACAGAAAAAGGCAACACTGCGTGGTTTAAAATCAAGAAGGGAGTGCATCAGGGATGTACCCTTTCACCATACTTATTCAATATGTATACTGAGCAAATAATCCAAGAAGCTGGACTATATGAAGAAGAACATGGCATCAGGATTGAAGGAAGAATCATTAACAACCTGCGAAAGCTGACGACACAACTCTGCTTGCTGAAAGTGAGGATGACTTGAAGTACTTACTGATGAAGATTGAAGAATATAGTCTGCAGTATGGATTACATCTCAATATAAAGAAAACAAAATCCTCACAACTGGACCTATAAGCAGCATTACGGTAAATGGAGAAAAGATTGAAATTGTCAAAGACTTCACATTGCCTGGTTGTACAATCGACACCAATGGAAGCAGCAGTCAGGACATCAGACAACTATAGCACTGGGCAAACTGGCTGCAAAGGACCTCTTTCAAGTGCTGAGGAGCAAAGATATCTCCTTGAGGACTAAGGTGCGCCTGACACAAGCCATGATATTTCCAATCTCCTCGTATGCATGTGAGAGCTGGACAATGACTAAGGAAGACCGAAGAAGAGTTGATGCTTTTGAGTTGTGGTGTTGGTGAAGAATGCTGAAAGTACCATGGTCTGCTAAAAGAACTAGCAGGTCTGTCCTGGAGGAAGTGCAGTCAGAACGCTCCTTGGAGACAAGAATGGCCAGACTTCATCTCACCTACTTTGGTCATGTTGTCAGAAGGGACCATTCCCTGGAGAAGGATGTCATGCTTGGTAAGGTGG
>NW_006921722.1:5037791-5039066 GCF_000298275.1 Orycteropus afer afer
AACAAGCCCTATTCAGAAAGTTCTACAGTTGAGCCAGTCCAGCCCAACACACGGCTGCTGGAGTTGATTTCGACTCACAGTGACCGTTTAGGGCAGAGGAGAACTGCCCCATGGGGTTTCCAAGGCTGTAATCTTGACGGAAGCAGACTGACTCATCTTTCTCCCACAGAGCGGCTGCTAGGTTCAACCGTCAATCCTTCAGCTGGCAGGTGAGTACTTAACCACGGCGCCACCAGGGTTCCTGCAGTTCAGCAGTACTACCAAACAGGCTGCTCACATGCAAAGACACTTCCTCTGAACACATCCAATCGGATCAGCTTTAACACACCCCATCTGTTTGCTCAAGGCTGGTCTCTTCTAAACGAATGCTGAAATGAAACTTAAGAAACTCTTCTGACCAACGCCCAGCACACTCCTAATAGCCTCCCCTGCTAGTTTATGAACACTGAGATCCGTCGGATCCAGGACACTAATGCGTGCAATGTCTGCAAGCACGCAAGTGAGTACTCCTCCAGAGCAGAAGCAAGCTCCCACCTGACCTGTGCTGCCAGTCAATGAACACGTACAGACAAACGCACTCTCCTCCACAAGTGGACGTCTGTGGGAGACTCAAGAACGAAGCCCCAGACCGACTGGCCAGTGGGCTGGTGTTTCTCTGCAAACAGAGCCGCTCCCAATCTGCCTCTAGACAAGAGGAGAACATCATCACAGTATCCGAGTGGAGAGCGCAGCCGCATACTCCAATGGGAGTTCTACGCAGCTTCTTGTGTGAATTTAATCACCATAGATTCTAAATTACAGTGGTAGAAATACACAAGCCCTTTGTTAGCTCCTGTCGATACTGGTTCTAATCTACAAATTCTGTTACCCAGGACAGATGAAATAATGAATTGAAACCAGCTGACTAAAGTCAGTGCAGAGTTCACAGATACTAAAAGTTAAATTTCAGTGAATGTAGCAATTTGGCAACAATATATTCTTTATATAACAAATGAGATCTTCTCAACTTCAATGGGAAAAACAATTCAAAGTAAAGAGACTTAAAATTCAAAGAAACGTCCTAGTTAAGACTTCAGGCTCTACAGGTAACAATTTACTGTTAAATAAAAACAATGTAATATGTTATTAGCAAGGCATCAGGAAAAAATTTCATATGTATTTTCAATCTTTTTCCTATGCACATACATACTTTGCCAAAAAATCAGTACTAGTTAGCATTTTAAGAAACCCAACTCAAATTATTATGAGCAAACACAGGAGCTTTCTCAGTTGTCA
>NW_006921722.1:5040066-5041011 GCF_000298275.1 Orycteropus afer afer
TGTACGACCTACAAATGTAGAAACCTAAGAGTCAGACTGTAACAAGCCTCAGGACAAGCAGCAGAGGGACGCCTGACATGGACACCAGAAACCTAAGAGTCAGACTGTCACAGGCCTCAGGACAAGCAGCAGAGGAGTACCTGACACAGACGCCGGAAACCTAAGAGTCAGACTGTACAGGCCTCAGAACTAGCAGCAGAGGGACGCCTGACATGGACACCAGAAACCTAAGAGTCAGACTGTCACAGGCCTTGGGACTAGCAGCAGAGGGGCGCCTGACACAGACGCCAGAAACCTGAGAGTCAGACTGTCACAGGCCTCTAAACTAGCAGCAGAGGGGTGTCTGACATGGTCACAGGCAGCCTCTTTGGTTAATTAACAACAGTCATTAAGATCAATCAAGTAATTTCCCTTGCTGATGTCATGCTTAACAGTCAATCTCTTAATTACCTTTGGCTTTCTATACGCAAGAGGATGCATTAACCAACCAGGTATACAGACAGAGCTGACAATGGTTCTAGAAGCTGGCCCAGAACCCTGGTTATCCTGCCAAGGTAATGCCAGCTTACCAAGACCGACAGGCACCACCAGCCGTCTCCTTTCTGACATATCTTTTCCATTTTCTCTTTAAGGAGCCCACTTCCAATGACTATGGATTGGCAATGTGAGAGTATCTTTTAAAAGACTAAAGACCACCTGGTCAAATGAGGGAGCCCTGGTGGCACAGTGGTTAAAGCTCTCAGCTGTTAACTGTAATGGTGGCTGCTTCTCAGGAGAAAGATGCAGCAGTCTCCTTCTGTAAAGATAAAAGCCTTGGAAACCCTACAGACAGTTCTACTGTCCTCTAGGGTAGCTACAAGTCGGAACTGACTCGATGGCAGTGGGTTTGGTTTGGGCTTTGCTTCCACAGAGACCACAGCCTAAGAAACCCTGTGGGACAGTTCT
>NW_006921722.1:5043949-5044731 GCF_000298275.1 Orycteropus afer afer
CTCCTCTTCCTCGGGAACAGCGGGGACCCCCAACATCAACAATGAAGCAAGCAGTGTGAAGTGGGCATTCGAGTGGACAGCAAACACCTGGGAGTGGTATGATGGTGAAGTATTTTTTCTTTAAGTATTAAACCCCCCTTCTTTTTAGTGAACTTACAAGAACCGACATTATACAAAATTGCTGTTACTGTTAGGTGCTATCAAGTCAGTTCCAACTCTCAGCGACAACATCTCATTTCAACAACAGAACAAAACGATGCCCGGTCCTGCACCATCCTCACGATCGTTGTTATGCTCGTGCCCACTGCCGCAGCCACTGTGGCAGCACAGCTCATTTACGGTGTTCCTCTTCTTTGCTGGCCTGCTACTCACCAACTATGACACCCTTCTGCGGCAACTGGTCCCTCTGGATCACATGTCCAAAGGACGTAAGATGAAGGACAGCCATCCTCACTTCTAAGGAGCAGTCTGGCTACACTTCTTCTAAGACAGATTTGTTTATTCTTCTGGAAGGCCATGGCATATTCAATATATATTCACCAACACCAAAGGCATGAATTCCTCACCAGACTTCCTTATTCATTCTCCAGCTATGACATGCACATGAAGTGGTTGCAAATACCTACCATGGCAAACGTTAGTCCTCAAACTGATATCTTTGCTTTTTAACACTTTAAAGAGGTCTTTTTTGCAATTTTACCATGTTGCAACAACAACAACATGGGCTGGCTGATTGTGTATCCACGTAAAATTAAATCCTTGACAACTTCAATCTTTTCTCC
>NW_006921722.1:5046026-5048812 GCF_000298275.1 Orycteropus afer afer
GCACCCAGCAGATGTGCTGCGCTGACATCTGCTCTCATCCTGTACTTGCTGCGTAGCTTTGTAGGTCAACATGTGCAGGCCTGAATTCTACAAAAGACCTGTGCATTCACACCACCTTTCTAAGCAACGACACATTTATGCCAAGCACATGAACAAAGATGGCAGACATCGCTTTAGTCCAGTCTTTCACAAACCAATTATCCTGGTGACATAAATGATCACATTGCTGGTCTCCAATGTGTTAACATGTGGCATTCAGCACATTCTAAGCATGCATGCTGAGTGTCTTTAAAAAATAAATTGAGAGAAACAACTGCAGAACCCCTGAAGCATCTTGTAGGGATGTTTGAAAATCAATGACCCACAATTAGTTTGTCACAGGCCAGCTCTATGTATTGAAAAGGAAGTAGTGACAATGGGGACATAAAAAGAGAAACAGCTTTGTCAAGTAATCTGTTTTGCAGAGTTGCTGTTGTAAAATTAATTGCATGTTGCTAAGAAAAATATTTCTAAGATCTTCTTGTTCCATACACTGCTGTTCACTTTAAACTGGATGAAGGCCATTATCCTGACCTATTTTTGTTATAACAAAGGCAGACAGAAACCTGGCTGAAAAATCAAGGTTTCCTTTGATCGTTCAAAAAGCAGTCATTCTTATAGTGCATTTCCATTTCTCTCTGCCCTTTTTATTTGACCTAAGAATGTACATGTCTATTTTTTCCCAAAGTATACTTAGATGGAATTACAGCTTCTGATCTGCCCATCTGGACAAGGAAATCATACCTCTTCTTCATGGTGGAGCCAGATCTGAGCTCACCTACTAGCTGTGACTCCTGGGCTAGATTCTAACCTTTGTGTTTCCGTTTCCTCCTTTGTAAACTACAGATGACAGGACCTACACCTCAAAAGGTGGTTGTCAGGATTAAATGAGTTAGTAGAGATAAAAGCAACAGTACATACTAAGCATTTAAGAGGTGTTTGCTGTTATTACTGTTTTAAAAGAAAAACTTAAAGGCTCTAAAATTTCTCAAAAATCGAATTAACAAATTTATACACTTTCTGACAAAACTTCTAGAAAGTTACAAAAGGAATTCACGTTACACATTGTACCATTATTTAGAGAAGTTGTGCCTTAACAGTTCTCAGAAGTATCTTAGAATTAAAGAAAACAAGGCAACCATCTTCACTGCTTATAAAAATACAACAGTTCAGTCCAGTCAGAGCATGACAGGCACGAATGTGGTTCCTGTGTGCAGTCCTAACTACATCTACATAAATTAAAACTTTCTTAACCATTAAAAAAAAAAAGGACACCCTATTCCACCTTGTCCGTGAACTCCACAGGGAGCAAGCCCACGGGGTGCAAGAACAGGAGCCCTAAAAGTGTTTCCATCCTAGGGGACAGGGGGCAGCAGTGTGCAAGTTTACTCTGGGACGCAAAGGGCAGGACGTAAGACGATATTCGAACACACAAAAGTTTAAAAAAAAAAAAAAAAAAACTCACTGCCGTCGAGTGGATCCGACTCAAAGAAACCCCTCCTTGGGTTTCTGAAACGGTAACGGAAGTAGATTAACCAGTCTTCCGTCCCAGGAGTGGCTGGTGGGTTTGAACCGCCAGCATTCTGGTTAGCAGGCTGGTTAGCCTTAGGCACTACGCTATCAGAGCCCCTACACAAACATAGATATGTAAGAAAAAGAAAATTCTTATTTAATTATGGTGACTTTAGCTTCTTTCAATTAAAAAAGAGCGAGTGCGCACCACGAAATTAATTAATAGAGCCTCTAGGGAAGAGAATGCTACAAACGGTTTGGGTACCAAAGTTCCATTATAGGCTTCCCGCCGGAACGAAGTTATAGAAAAATCAATGCTTCCTTGAAGTGCACGTGTGCCGGACCACGGCACAACCCCACTGCCCAGAGACAGTAAAGATGCCTCCGAAAGAGCCCCACCCCTGCCTGTGGCCGTGCACTTTGTCCCGGGTCGGACGGCAGCACTCTCGGCGATGCGACGGTGGGCAAGAGGGGGGAAGGAGAAGAAAGGGGAAGGGGCCAGTGTCCCCGCTTCCCGAGCGTCCGCTCTGTCACTCGAATGGGGGCGGAGGAGAGGTACCGTGTGCGCGCAGCAGTGAGGAGACACATTGCAGCGTGCCCATTCTCTGGAAGCTGGCGCCCAGGGCAGAGAGAATCCCCAGTTTCCACCGGACGAAGGGGCCGCAAGGCAGTCCCACCCCCGCCGACCCGGCGAAGCAGCCCTCTTCCAGGGTGCGCGCCCGAGAGCTGCAGTGCCAGCCACACATGCTCGGGCAGAGCCCGTGGCGCCGCGGCACGGGCCCCGGGTCCCTGGGCGCACTCGGGCGCGGCCCCTCGCTCCGGGCTGCACGCGCCCCCTCTGGCCCCTGCCCGCGGCGCCTGGATGCTTCCCTCACAACCTGGCGGGAAGAGGCCCCCACGCCCCCTGAGCTCCGACCGTGCCCCGGCCAGAACAGGACCCGCGTCCGGCAATCTGTTGGCGGCGGCGGCCACACTCACCTCGCCCCCAGGCAGCACTCGGGTTCGGATTCGGGTTCGGGCTCGGGTTCCGGCGGCGGCGGCGGCGGCGGCGGCGGCGGCTCCTCCATGGCGGCGGCAGGAGTGACGGCGAAGGCGGGAGGGGGGACCAGCTCGGCGGCTGCTGCTTCTCTCATCCGTGCACGCAGCCCCGCATGGCAGCGGAAGGCAGCGAGGTGCAGCCGGGCTCGGGGGACCGGAGCCCCAAACTGCGGAGTGACTCGGCTCCGCCTCCGCCT
>NW_006921722.1:5049059-5056995 GCF_000298275.1 Orycteropus afer afer
AGCCTGAGCGCCAGCCTCGCCCCAGGCGTCTGGTTTCGCCCAGGGTCGGTATCTACGGGCTTTGCTGCAGAGTTTAACAGACGCAGAGGGTCCAGCGCCCTTGCGCCGCCCCAGTTGTTGGCTCGTGCTTGTCCGCGTGCGTGCAGAGCTCAGAAAGCACACCAAGGATATCAGGGAGTGGCTGCATTGTCTTGGTTGGGCAGTGACCGTGCGTGAGCTTTTAAGAACTTTGTAAACTTTCGCAAGTGGGTCTAGATACACAGAAATAGATGTACCCCAGACGCTTATAGTCCAACTCCCGGCCGAGGCTTTGGGGGAGCTATGGGACTGGGGGCGGGGGAGTGGACTCTGACCGAAGCACAGCCCTCTCCTTTACACGTGAAACTTTTAAGATTTTGGGAACTATTAAAGCAATGTCTCTGGAAGCTCATGATTAAAGTTACGCCCACATAAACCAGGCGGAAAAGAACACTGTTCTAAACACGGGGTCACCAGGTTGGGTCATGACCTCCCACAAACGGGCTTGGAAGGCTTCTACACTGAGAAGTTTCAAAGATTATTTCCTGGAAATACTGCTGAAATCCCACCCTTGTCATTTCCTCTCAGAGGAAGCTTCACACTTTCAAGTTGCAATACGTATATTTCCCATGGCTTACATGATTTGCGAGGCCACAGTGGATTCAGAAACAGCATCGTCTAAAATGAAATATGTTTCTGTTCATTCCAATGTGCTGATTTTTAAAACCTCATTCAGCCAAGCTTTAATACGTGAGATACACGTCATAAATGTTGATGAGAAAAGTGGGCACGATAGAAAAAGTTTATTATGATTTAAAAAGTCCCTTCCCACGGAATGCATCCCTACCCTATAGGACAGGGTAGAACTGCCTCATTGGGTTTCTCGGGCTGTAAATCTTTGCGAAAGCAGACTGGCACATCTTTGTAGCCCCCTGCAGAGCAGCTGGTGGATTGGAACGGACCTTACAATTAGCACCCTGGCGCTTAACCGTGTGCCACCAGGGTGCCTCTGCTGGGGTCATAAAACCAAACTCAGTCCCATCTAGTCCATCAGCAGTGAATAAAACCCAAGTCCCACCCTCTATATTTTACATGTGTAAGAAAAAAAAAAAAAAAAAAAAACTCAATGCCATCGAGTGGATTCCGACTCATAGCTACATCCTTTGGGTTTCTGGGGCGGTAAATCTTTCCTGAAGTAGATTGCCCAGTTTTCCTTCCACGGAGCAGCTGATGGGTTTGAACCACCAACCTTCTGGTTAGCAGTCAAATGCCTTAGGCACTATGCCTTTGTGTAAGCAAAACAACATCACAAACTAAGCTTCCTTTGGCCACCCAGTGTGTGCCTAGCCCCAGCACACATCGATTAATGCACAAAGCTACAAATAGCTAGTCGTGACCTGTACACATTGTTGCAACTTGACATTTCAAAGAAAATAATTTTAGCATTCAAGTTCTTCAGTATCTTCAATCATGTGTTTATCCAAGCATTATTTTACTACGTTCGTAATAAAATGTCAACATTGTTGTATTTAATTCAATAAGAATTTATAATAACTTTCTTTTGAGATAATTTTGTGGCCAAGTCATTCAACTTTATTCTCACTCTCTTTCAGTGTTTTAATACTTTGGGTAAATTTAAGCCTGGGGCCCATCCTCAGGTCACCAAGCTTTTAAATACTTTGATATTTACAAGCGATAATGATTCTTCACTACTCCATTTAGTTTGGTGTTAGGCATAAGTCCTTTTTGTTATTTATGTTCTCCCGTTTGTGCCACTTAATTGCAGCAATTCAGTGTTCAAGATCTCAATACCAGAATGCCTTTCTTACTCCCCAACACTGACCTCAGTCTGCCCCTTGCCTGCAGACTCTGATGTGGTGAATGGCAGCTCAGTCTGCCAGTTGCTCAAATCAGAAATCTAAGCAACTCTCAGTCCCCTGGGACCAATCGATCCTGTCCTGTGCTACCTCCCAAAACTCTCTGGGATCCCTCCCCTTCTCTCTGTTCTCCTAGCTCAAGCCACCATCTAAACTCCCTTCCCTGATTGCAACAGCCTCCGGGTGCCCCCCCCACACACACACCTCCATTTGGGTGCCTACTTCCCACCCAACCCAATCTGTTCTCAACATTCCAAACACAGTAATCCTGAATCTCCATCTTAACACGCCACTCCCATTCTCAGCTCATTTTCTCAACAGCGCTTTGCTATCAGAATGAAGTCCGTGACGAACTGTTTTCAAGTCTTGGAATGTTCCACACTTGCTACTAGGATTTTACAGGAAGAGCCCAGACCCATCACACCCCTTGCGGCCTGGCCAGTTCTTTCAAGTCTCAGCTCTGCCTGCTGCTGGGAAGCCTTCCCTGACCCCTGAGGCAGAAATGAGATGTGGGAGCTCTGGAGCTAATAATTGGCATCCATTCAAATGATAATTAAAAACTCCTTGTTTAAAAGGAATGAACTGATTTTCTTGTAATAAAAGCTTTATCTAAAAGCAGAATCACTTACTGATTTACTTCCATTGCGGACTGAGAGCTCGGCAGTCCCAGTTTTCTGTGCCCCTGGATCAATCCATAATTGTCCTTTGCACTTTTCTGAACCACAACTGTTCTTGGAAGGCATACGAGAGGGTTGAAATGTTACATAAGCAAATGAATCTCTCTCCTCTAAACAGCACTGTGCCATGTATTATTTTGTCTTGGTCTTCTAGCGACCTGTGACTACCAGCCTTAAGCTCACTGACGTGCACACACATGTACCCAAGTCACAAAAACACCCAGGTAACGAAATCAGCCTTCGGGGAAGTGGTGTTGTTTCTTAAATTTCCACGTGGAGGTACTGTCCCTTTTGGCAGGAACCAAACTGACATGTTACTAATCAGGTTAGGTGTCACCTGGAGGAACTTAAATTAACTTGTACCAAATGTGCAATTTAAATGAAGTGACTTAATCCCACCTCCTACCCTGGTGCAGGAGCTCTGGTGGCATAGTGCCTAAGGCATCTGACTGCTAACCAAAAGGCTGGAGGTTCAAATCCACTAGCCACTCCTCAGAAGGAAGGCTGGCCAATCTACTTCCCTAGAGATACCGCCTCAGAAACCCAAGGAGGGGTTGCTATGAATTGGATCCAACTTGATGGCAGTGTGTTGCATGCGTTTGTTTGCGATTATCCTGGTGTAGACTGGGCTCAGGGAAGCTGCTTCTCTGACTGACCTGGTCGAGCTTTGCCCCCACTGGGTCTCCTTGGCTTCCCTCCACGCCCTCCAACCAGCAGATTCCTTTCCTGCCTTCTCCCCAGGATAGGCGCCATTCTTCATCACCCATCGGTGTGACTCCTAACCACACAAGGAAAAGGTGCTGGGGAAAAGGGGAAATGTTTTCATCTAGGTGTCTCTGGTACCTGGTGCAATGTCTGACACACAGTAGGAACACAGTAAATATGGTTAAATTCATGACGTGTGTTTTTAAAACATTAACGAATTATGATTTCATGTTTAAGAATCAACCTAATACAGCCAATCCCCAAAATGTCGGGATTTATTAAATCGCTACTTTGCCACTTCTTAGTGATCTCTGACACCAGTTGCCCACGAAGCAATCTCTCTCTGCCCCTAGCCACCGAGAACTGGATCAGAGCTCGGAAATTAAGAGGCACTGCCCTTCAGACTGCCAACTAGGCAGATGCCAGCCACAAACTCAGGAGTCCACACAACACCCTTATTTTTTACCTGCTGCATGCAAACTTGGGGTTTTCCAGCTGTCCATTCAGGATGCCAGCCACAAGCTAGGGGTCCTCCCTCCATCTCCCTCACTTTCACCTGCTGGCTCCCACTACTCCTTTGGGTTCCATAATTTGCTAGAACAATGCACACAACTCACAGAAAGTACTATCCTTACAATTACAGATTTATTATAGCAAAAGGATACAAATCAGGGTCAGGATGAGGAAGAGATGAGTTTCTGAGTCCCAAAGGGGAGAAGGACATCATGCTTGATAAACCAGAGGGTCAGCAAGAAACAGGAAGACCCTCAAAGAGATGGGCTGACACAGTGGCTGCAACAATGGGCTCAGACAGAGCAACGGTTCTGAGGATGGCGCAGGACTGGGCGGCGTTTCGTTCCGTTGTACACAGGGTCGTTATGACTCAGAACTGACAGCACGTAAAACAACCCGCCATGTGTATTGATCGATATCTTTCATGGCCTCGGAAGACCTTGGAGCTTCCATGTCCAGATTCTTTATTAGAGCCTCATTGCATAGTCATGATCGATTGAATCAGGCTTTCCTCCCTCCTTAAGGTCAGCTGATAATCAGGCAACATGGTGGTCTTTCTGGTCAGGCCAGCCCTTACTTGTTAGCACAAACCCTCCTCAGGTGTAGTTTAGATAAGACAGCCCTCAATTGCTCAGGAAATTCCAAGGGTTTATGGTTATCTCTCAGGAAACAAGGACAGAGATCACATTACTTTGGGTAATGTTCAATTCTTTATCCCACAACTATTATAATTAGAATTTTGTCTCAAAATTTAAGTCAACATATAAAACATGGCTGATCTCATTCCCTTTAATCATCTCCTTAAAAACCATGACAACCAATCTTCAAGAAACACTTCTCTCTAGGTGTCCTCGAGACTAAATTTACATAGCCCACTGCCTTCAATTTGGTTCCCACTCTCAAAATGAGTTGCACGATCTGAGTTCAAAGTTTTATAAAGATGCAGTTTAGGCTGAACTACGTAACATTCTTCACGTCGCTTAATATTATTTTGAGCCCCAATTTTGACACACATACTACATTTGACACTACATATTCATATACAAGGTCTTCTTCACAAACCTTGTTCAGATGCTACCAATATGTGACATTTCAAACTACTGACAGGTCAAGGGTGAAGGGCAAAGGCCTTGGATAAGCAAAGCACTATTGAAGAAGAAGAACAAAGTAGGAGGTCTCACACTCCCAGATCTCAAAACCTACTATATAGCCTGGTATTGGTATGACAGACACATAGACCTGTGGAATAGAATTGAAAACCCAGAAATAGATCCATCGACTTACGGTCAGCTGATCTTTGACAAAAGGCCAAAATCTATTAAATCGGGAAGAGATAGTTTCTTCAGCAAATGGTGCTGGCAAAACTGGTTATCCATTTACAGAAAAATGAAACAACATCCATACCTCACACCATACACAAAAACTAACTCCAGATGGATCAAAGACTTACATGTGAAACCTAAAGCTATAAAGTTCCTCCAGGAAAAATTAGGGGCAAATTTAGGGGGCTTAATTTATAGCATAAATAGACTATCAAACATAACCTCAAATGCACAAACAGCAGAAGATAAACTAGATGATTGAGACCTTCTAAAAGTTAAATTTTTATGTGCTTCGAAAGACTTCTCCAAAAGAGTAAAAAAGAGAACCTATAGATTGGGAAAAAATATTTGGCAATGACATACCTGACAAGGGACTTCTCTCTAAAATTTATAGAAAACTCCAACACTTCAACAACAAAAAGACAAACAATCCAATTAAAAAATGGGTAGAAGACATGAATAAACACTTCACCAAGAAGATATTCAGGCGGCCAACAAACACATGAAGAGATATTCACAATCATTAGCCATTCCAAACCAAACTCACTACTATCAAGTCAGATCCAACTCATAGCGACCCCTCCTTGGGTTTCCGAGGGGATATCACTACAGAATATCACTACCCAATCTTGCTTCTGAGGAGCAGCTGGTGGGTTTGAACCACCAGCCTTCTGGTTATCAGTCAAATGCCTTAGGCACTATGCCACCATGCTGAGGGAAATAAGTCAATCACAGAAGGACAAATATTGTATTAGTTCACTATTGTAAAAAGTCAGGGAAAGGTTTATATATGGAAGGAAGTTTCTTTGTTGGTTACCAGGGGTGGGAAGGGAGGGGAGAGAACACTGCTAGATAGGTAGAGACAAGTTTTGATTTGGGTGAAGGGCAATGCACCAAAAGTGAGTGATCAACACAATGGCACTGAGGAAGAGAAAGACATAGCGAGGTACATGGGAGGTACAGACAACAAAGATGAAGCCTTTTGCATGTATAGTACTGCATTGTCAGTGATGGTAACCACTGATCTACAGATAGATAGATGGGTGGACAGACTGAACTATTAGGCATGTCTGGGCAGCGGGGAGTGTGCCTGTGACCATGTATAGGGTTAGCAGACAATGTCTCTACATGAGTATTTGTATGTGTTGTGAGAATGTCCGGGTGTATAGTAGAGCTGACAAGGCCACAGCCAGCTACTTGGAATGAGTAAATAGTTGGACCTGCAGGCTCAGGACCATGGTCTCAGGGAACATCAAGCTCTATCGGCATAACATACAACACAAAAACACTGTTCTCCATCCTGCTTTGGTAAGTAGCTACTGGGGTCTTAAAAGCTTGCAAGTGGCCATCTAGATGTCACTATGGGTCTCTCCTCGTCCAGAGCAAAAAAGAATGAAGAAAACCAAAGACACGTGGAAACAATTAGTCCAAGGGAGTAGTAGACCATGTGATCCTCAGCCTATATGACCATGAGACCAGAAAAACTAGATGGGGCCTGGCTACCACTGTCAACCACTTGGAGGAGGATCAGTGCAGGAGATCCTGGATAGAGTGGGAGAACAATGTGGAACAAACCTCAAAATTATATTAAAAAAAAAAAAAAAAGACCGGGTTTGCTGGTCTGATAGAGCCTATGGAACCACTGAGACTACGGCCCCTAGCTGCCTGCCCTTCAGGTCTGAAACTGAATTCACTCCTATGGCTTCCAGGCAAACAAAAGACAGGCACATGAGTGAACATTTACATCAGTTAGATACACTCCTTGGAGTGATCAATCATGGGAGAACAGAAGGTCTGTGTTTGCACAGGGAGATAGCTGGGGGCAGGCAAGAGCACATGGGAGGGATGGACACAGGGAAGAGGTAACCACAGGGAGGAAGTGGGAAGAGAGCTGTTACATTGTGGGGAATTGCAGTCAATGTCATGAAACTAAACGTTTATGAACTGCTGTGTGGAAAATGAATTTGCTCTGTAAACTTTCACCCAAATCACATACAAATTAAAAATAAAAAAAGGTGAAGGACGTCACTATACCTCCTCAGCACTTATCAACAGCAAGTCAGTTTTATGGTTTTTTTGCAAGATGATTCAGAAATAAATTCTGTACCAAGCTAGCTGTGAAGAGGGCTATGTCTTTGTTTTTAAAAAGCAAAACAAAGAAATCCCAACAACCCTAAGGCTATTATTGTTGCCCGTTTGGTGTGTATATGTGTGTGTGTGTGTGTTTCACTTTCTACTTTGATTTAAAATCCATCTCTCCCTTCTGTGCGGCATTCATGGACTCGTCCACCCATGCTTCTCTACAGATTTTCAGCCAAGATTTCACAAACCGTGGGCCCTGCCCATTCTCTGTGGCTCCTGTGCAGCTCCACCCAGCTCTGCAGAGGCAAGGAAACACTGAATCCCTACAGCCCAGTGTGCTCACAACCAGAGGGTGCATTTTCACTCCTGCGCACAGGGGAGGCAGAGACTGGGGAAGGAGAGCAGGAAAACCACATCCTTAGTGAGAATCACACAGTGGTTTGTTTTCCCACAAGGATACAGTGACACCGATTTCGGCATGCTACTAAGGCATGCACAGGGTGTGTACAGAAGATAATTAGGTACCACACTCTTTAAATAGTCCGTGTGATATTCATTGGCCATATCCTTCTCTTTGGAGTAGTGGGAGGTTAGATAAAGCCCCCACTGGTTTTTCCTGAGAGGTGACTGGTACATTTGGTTCTTTGGTTTGTTTGTGTTTTGGTAGGTGCTGCCCAGTCGGTTCCGACGCCCAGTGACCCTACCGAATGAAACACTGGCCCATGCTGTGCCATCCTCACAA
>NW_006921722.1:5057475-5061137 GCF_000298275.1 Orycteropus afer afer
GAAAATGAAACTTGACAACTTCAGTCTTTTCTCAGTTTATTATGATGTTGCTTATTGGTCCAGTGGTGAGGATTTTTGTTTTCTTTATGCTAGATGCCTTTGAGTCAGTTCCAACTCATAGTGACCCTATATGCAACTGAATAAAACACTGTCCGTCCATGTCCCATCCTCACAATCTTTGCTATGCTTGAACCCACTGTGGCAGCTTCTGTGTTAATCCATCTTGTTGAGTATCTGCCCCTCTTTCGCTGACCCTCCACTTTACCAAGCATGATATCCTTTTCCAGGGACTGGTCCCTTCTGACAACATGACCAAAGAACAAGAGACAAAGTCTGGCCATTCTCACTGCTAAGGAACATTCTGGCTGTACTTCTTCCAAGACAGATTTGCCTGTTCTTCTGACAGTCCGTAGTATTTTCAGTATTCTTCACCAATACCGCAATTTGAATGCATCAATTCTTTTGCAATCTTCCTTATTCATTGTCCAGCTTTCATATACTTATGAGGTGGTTGAATATACCATGGCTTGGGTTAGTCTTCATGACAAACCCCATTAAGACCCTCAAAATACCATGGCACCTTAGTCTTCAAAGTGGTATCTTTGCTCTTCAACGCTTTAAAGAGGTCTTTTACAGCAGATTTTCACAGTGCAATATACCAATACCATACAAACCATCAAGTCAATTCCAACTCAAAGTGACCACTATTAGGCTTCCAAAGCTGTAAATCTTTTAGGAGGTAGATTGCTTCCTCTTCCTTCCAAGCAGCAGCTGGTGGGTTTGAACCACCGGCCTTCTGGTTAGGAGCCAAATGCCTTACCCACTCTGCCACCAGAGCTCCTCTGTCCAGTGCAATGTGGTGTCTTATTTCCTGACTGCAGCTACCATGGGCACTGATTATGGATCCAAGTAAAATGAAATCCCTGACAACTTCAGTCCTTTCTCCATCTATCGTGATGCTGCTTGCCAGTCTAGTTGTGAGGATTTTCATTTTCTTTCTGTTGAGGTGTGATCCATACTGAAGGTTGTAGCCTTTGATCTTCATCAGTATGTGCTTCAGGTTGTCTTCATTCTCAGCAAGCAAGGTTGTGTCATCTGCATATCGCAGTTTGTTAATGAGTTATCCTCCAATCCCGACATTCATCTCCATCTAGTCCAGCTTCTCAGATTACATGCTCTGCATACAGATTGAATAAATTGCTGAAAGGGTACAACCCTGATGCACACTTTGCTGATTTTAAACCATGCACTATCCCCTGGTTCTGTTCAAATAATTAACTACTTCTTGGTCTATGCACAGGTTTCTTCTGAGCACACTTAAGTGTTCTGGAATTCCCACTATGATCCACACAGCTGAGTGCCTTTGCATAGTTAATGAAACATAAGTAATCATCACAGGATACATATCATTTCTTATTTCAGACATTCCTCCCTGGCTCTTTCCATAGAAACCAAACCCCAACCAAACCTGTTGCCGTGGAGTCAACTCTGACTCATGCCTTTGGGTGGCCCCGTGTGCGTCAGAGTAGAACTGTGCTCCATAGGATTTCCAAGGGCTGATTTTCAGAAGTAGGTCGGCAGGACTTTCCTTGTAGGAACCTCTGGGTGGACTTGAACCTCCAGTCTTTTAGGTAGCAGCCAAGTGCATTAACCATTTGGACCAACCAGCAATGCCTCTGCATAAAGGCTCTCAAATGAGCCCCAGAGGGTTCTGAATCATTAAACAAAAGATAGAAAGTCTTTTGTTGTTGTTAGTGGTTAGAATATTGTGTCTTAACCAAAGGAATGAAACTAATAAAGGGGAAGGAAATGGGCTCTGACATGTAAGAAGTTAACACAGAGCAAAGGGGGCGACGGGCTGCAGGAAAAAAGAACACACACAACACACTGCTTCGTTTTTGCTTCCAGGCAGGCAAATCTAGGAAAGTTCATATTTTCCTTATGGCTCCACCTCCTCAGTGACTCCATGGTGCTGCAAATGGTTAAACACTTGACCCCTAGACCAAAGGTTATCGGTTCAAACCCACCCCGAGGCACCTCAGAAGAAACACCTGGTAATCTGCTTCCAAAACCCACAGGAGCACAGTTGTATTCTGCATATGTGGGGTGGCCATGAGTCGGAAGTAACTCGATGGCAACTATCTTGGTCCTCTAGTGCTGCTATAAGAGGAATACGGTAAGAGAAGGCTTTAACAAACAGGCTTTATTAGGAAGCCAGAAGTCCAAATTCAGAATACAAGCTCTTGGTGCTCACTGAAGGTCCCTCGACCTCGAGCTTCAGCTCTGCCTCTTATTACAAGCACACTGGAGCTGAAGGCATCTCCTAACTCATGTAGCTACCAGCTGCTGAGGCTGATGAGCCCAAGGTCACAGGTAAAAATGACACAATCCCTAGATCAGCAGGCAACATAGCAGGCCACAGGTTCAAGGTCAGGAAGAATCCCAAGACTGGCAGACAACACAGCAGACCACTGGTGCAAGTCTAGGAACTGGAGATGAAGACTTGGCCAAACGCAGGATCCAAATGTCCCAAAAAGCTAGAGACCTTTCTCAAAGCTTCTCCACGTATACTGGAAGCAGGCCACATCCTGAAGGAACGCCCCTTCCATTGATTAATGTCTCTTAGCAGATTCCACCATGGAGGTGATTACAATCTCATTATGGGGAATAATTACATACAGCTGCCTAGCCACTCAAAACCACAGCCCAGCCAAGTTGACACGTGATCTTAAGCACTACAGTAACTGTCACGGATTAAATTGGGTACCCAAAAAGTATACGTGAACTTGGCTAGGCCATGATTCTCAGTGGCTTGGCAGTTATGTAAATTATGTAACTTGATAGTTATGCAATGACATCATCATCCCCCATGATGTGATCAGCCAATCAATCAGTTCTAAGAGGGTTAGGGTGGGATGCAACACCCTTACTTAGGTCACAGTCCTGATCCAGTATAAGGGGGAGTGTCCCTGACCTGTGGCCTATGCCATCTTTTATCTTTTAAGAAATAAACGGAGAGAAAAGGGAACAAAAAGAGAGGGAGAGAGAGACCTCTGACCACCAAGAAAGAAGAGCCAGGGGCAGAGCATGTCCTTTGGACCTGCGGTCCCTGTGCTGAGAAACTGCTAGACCTGGGGGAAGATTGATGGCAAGGACCTTCCCCAGAGCTGATCTTCTCCCTGAGCTGGCACCCTGAAGGCAGACTTTGATCTCCTAAACTGAAAGAATACATATTTGTTAAAGCCATCCACTTGGGTATTTCTGTGACAGCAGCACTAGATCAGGAAGACACCAAGTAACAACAACAAGGACAACTAACTCCTCAGCTGGCTCCCAGTGTAAGTGAGGGATAACTTTAAGAAAACAAATCCTTGAGGGAACCTGCTCTTCTCATTAGCCAAGAATTTCAACGATTTCCCCACTGAAACCCCTACAGAACTTCCCTGATTCTCTTCCTCTCATTTCTCCTTCAGCTGCCCTGGTGCACGTTTGAGAGGGCCATGAAACCACAAGCTGCAGTTCCTATAGTATGGCATGTCCCTTCGACTCGTCGAGTTTGTGCCTGGTGCACAAAAGGGAACCAGGGCCCAAGAAGAGCACAGAGATACGTGAGTCTCCAAGAGCTCCTAGCCCTTACCTGAAGGCCTGTGCCCTCTACTCTT
>NW_006921722.1:5061647-5062147 GCF_000298275.1 Orycteropus afer afer
TACAGGCAGGCCCTATCTCTTGTTTAATATGTTTATATCCTAAGTACCTAGAATGACATATATATAGCGAATGGTCAATAACATGTCTGCTGAAAGTGAACTGGATGGATACATTAAGTACATGGAAGATGAAGAAATAGATGGATCTCAGTGGGAAATTAAGCCTAAAATAAAAGCTACTGTGATGCAATTAGACAAGTAAAGCATCATAAGAAAGATGTATTTTTAAGCGTAACAGGTATTCTAAAGAGTCAAAGACACCAACGGATGCAAGTAAGGAAGAAAAACAATGAATAAACATTCCATACGAGGGGTAAAAGCACTGTGAATGTTAAAATATGTGATGCTTTTAACCACAAAAATACCAGAAAGGACAGGAATGTGGATTCTTATGTGGGCCGTGGAGAATCACTATGGTCCTCCCGCTGCTTTGTACACATACACGTACACAGTAACAAACAAAACCTTCTTACATTATTCTGATCGCAAGAAGAGAAAAA
>NW_006921722.1:5082186-5111263 GCF_000298275.1 Orycteropus afer afer
TCGAATCTTGATTATTTCCTTCCTTCTGGTGACTGTGGGCTTTTCTTGCTGTTCTTTCTCTAATTGTTGGAGATGTTCGTTTAACACACATAAGGATTTTTAAAACCTCAACTTTGACCTCAGTGTCTAGTGGGTAACAGCACTTCTCCAGGTAGGAATCCACGGACATCACAGCCATCCATGTGGCAGTAGCAGCAGCCCTCTCTGTCTGCTGTGCACAGATTTTAAATTGTACCACACATGCAGCTGTAAAAGCCACCAACGTCTGGAACGTGTTTTCATTACTCATCATTTTTAGGTTCTCAGCTTAGTGGTTTTACTGAGATGTTTGTATTTGAATAAAATATTGTGATTTGTTGAAGTGAATAAACCATGGCAAGTTCTGAACTACAAAACCATGCTGCTAAGAGCAGCTGTGATCTGCAGGCAGGCTTGGAGGGTTCTATGTTCTTGGTGTTTCGTGGACAGCAGAGACCTACAGTAGTGCATTTCTGTGCTGCCATCAAACTGCCAAAAAGTGGCCTTGTAGGAAATCAAAATGTGACCTCAGTACAGTTACTTGTACACTAGTTAAGGGCAAGAAGTTTAAAATTCAGTTATAATCACTACAAATCAGAAAGTTTAAAGTTCAGAAAACTGATTCATGCAAATTATCTCATGACTTTGAGGAAAAACCTAGTAGTTGATGGGAAGGGTTTTCTTTGTGACCTGGATCAACCTGTGCCACCAACACAAGTCTCCGACCTCTGTATCTTGTCTTCTCACACTAAAGTCTATGTAAAAAAAAAATAGGCATGGCACCTCTGCTATCGTACCCATGTGTTCTGAGAATAAATAAGATATGACTGCACCTGAACCACAGCTGCACTCGCCTGAGACCAGAAGAACTAGATGGTGCCCGGCTACCACTACTGACCGTTCTCATCAGGATCACAACAGATGCTTGTTTTGGTCTTCAGTGCTGCTCTAACAGAAAATGCCACAAGTGGATGGTTTGTACAGAGATTTATTGTCTTACAGTTTAGGAGGCTAGAAGTCCAAGCTCAAAGTGCCAGAGCTGGGGGATGGGTGAAGGACCCTTGACCTTGGGCTTCAGCTCTGTCTCTTGCTCCTGGTCCAGTGGAGCTGGACATGTCTCTTAACTCAGGCAGCTGCTGGCTGCTAAGGCTGACAAATCCAAGGCCAACAAGTAAAATGGCACAGTCCTAAGATGATCAAGAAACGTGGCAGGCGCCTAGTTCAAGTCCAGAAACAGTCTCAAGATCAGTGGACAACATGGTAGGCCACTGAGATGAAGACTTGGCCAAATGCAGGATCCAGATGTGCCAAAAAGCTCAGAGACCTTTCTCAAAGCTGCTTCTTATATACTAGAAACAGACTGTATCCCTAACTACATCCAGCTGTCTAGTCACTCAAAACCAGGCTCAGCCAAGTTGACACATGACCTTATTTATTACAAAGGTCCTGGACAGAATGGAAGAAAATGTAGAACAAAATTCAAAATTGTAACAAAGACCAGACTTCCTGGTCTGATAGAAACTAGTGGAACCCCCAAGACTATGGCACTTAGACACCCTTCAAACCTGAAACTGAACCCACTCTTGGAGATCACCTTTCACTCAAACAACAGGCCTATAAAGTGAACAGTAACAACCGTGAACATGCCTCTCAGAACAATGATCCGTATGAGACCAAAGGGCAGTAACTGCCCCAAAACAAAAAGCTCAGGAGGCAGGAAGGGGCAGGAAAGAAGGTGGAATGGAAATGGGGAACCCAGGGAGGAAGTGGGAGGAGTGCTGTTACCCTGAGGGGATGGCAACTAAAGTCATGAAACAAAAATGTATATAAATTGTTGCTCTGTAAACCCTCACCCAAACCATGACCAAATGTTTAAAAAATAGTAGGACATGGGGAGGTACCCTGAGTTTAGGAAAGCTGCTGTCTAAATGCCTGGCAGAGATCACCATGTCCAGGGAGCACATCGTTGTTTTTGTTGGGTGCTGACCATAGAGTTTTCTAGGCTGGAATCTTTACAGGAGTAGATCGTCAGATCTTTCTTCTGTGGAGCCATTGGGTGAGTTCAAACCACCAACCTTTTAGTTAGCAGCTCAGCCCTTAACTCTTGCACCAAGGCTTCCTCCTAGGAAGCACAGCTACACAGCTACGTTTAAGGTGCTGGGCTACTATCAGTATAGCCAAGATCTCAGTGTTATCTAACTAGATCACCCCCAAACTGTCATGGGTAGCTGAGAGATCAGCCTATGAATGAATTCCAGAAAGAAAGATCCTCCATTTCCCTTGGCCACCAGGCCAATGTTTGACAGCTCAGACTGTGAAGAAATTCTTTACCTTAAAACCTAAGTAACTGTACATAGTCCATCTGCCAAGCAGTAGTAGCAGCATCAGAAATTGTCTAAGTTCCTAAGGCACATGGCTGGTTCCTAGAAGATGGGGGTCAGACATACGTCCACTCTCCAATGTCTTCACCCTTTCTGACACCAGCTATGCCCTGCCCTCCATGGCACTCTCTACTTCTCTCCTGAGTAATCCGTTGCAATGGCCACACGGAACTCATAGACCACACTCACAGATAAGTGGTTTATTAAGGAAGTAAAGGTACAACTCAGGATCAGGAGTAAGAGGCCACACCTTCAGATCAGGATTAGAAGCGTGATCTGGAAGGACCCCCATCCCTTCCTCTTTCAGTGCAGGGCAGCTCTCTGAGTTCTTCTTGGCTGTGCACACAAGGAGGCCCTTCTCTCTGCTGGCATGCCCCCTCTTGGCTGTGCAGACCCCCTTTCAGCCCCATTAGGACCGGCCTCTGGGCCCTACATGCCCCTCTCAGCCGTGCAGACCTCCTCATAGCCCCCTCAAGACTGGTCTCCTGGGCCTGGCAATGCTGGCTCTGCAACAGGGCCCTTCCCAGGCATCTTGCTGTCTTCAGTATTACTGCCCTGACCCGTGTTACAGCTCTTCTAGAAGGTTCCTCACCTCCGCCTCCTCTCTGCTTCTTACCACTTCTATTTCCTTGGCTCTCTTTCCTTTTCTTCTTTCTGAAATCTCTGTGGAGTTGGCTGCTTATATAAACAATGACAACAACAACAACAAAAACTCACCACCGTTGAGTCAATTCAGACTCATGGTGACCCCTCCTTGGGTTTCCAAGGTGGTAAGGTGCACCTGACACAAGCCATGATATTTCCAATCGCCTCGTATGCATATGAGAGCTGGACAATGAATAAGGAAGACTGAAGAAGAGTTGATGCTTTTGAGTTGTGGTGCTGGCGAAGAATGCTGAAAGTACCGTGGACTGCTAAAAGAACTAACAGATCTGTCCTGGAGGAAGTGCAGCCAGAATGCTCCTTGGAAGCAAGAATGGCCAGACTTCGTCTCACCTATTTTGGTCATGTTGTAAGAAGGGACCATTCCTTGGAGAAGGATGTCATGCTTGGTAGGGTGGAGGGTCGATGAAAGAGAGGGAGGCCTTCAACGAGATGGATTGATACGGTGGCTGCGATGATGGGCTCAAGTATAGCAGGGATTGTGGGGCTGGCGCGGGATCAGGCAGTGTTTCGTTCTGCTGTGCATGGGGTCGCTATGAGTCGGAAACAACTCGACGGCACTTAACAACAACAACAACAACAATATCTATGGAAGTAGATTGCCAAGTCTTCCTTCTGAGGAGTGGCTGGTGAGTTTGAACTGTCACATCAGCCTTTTGGTTAGCAGTCAAATGGTTTAGGCACTACACTAATAAAGCCCTTATCAATTTCAAGGCATGGAACACCCAGCTGAGCCACAAAGTGACCAATCCCCTCAGTGAACCACCGTTCCTTCATTTGCACAGTGTGTAGTCATTTGTTTAGCATATTGACTAATCCCTGCAAGGTACGTTCCAATCACAGAGTAAACTGCAGGCCATGGCCAGACAAAAAGCATCAAACCATCAGGTTGTTTACATCTTACCCAGAAAACGGTAGTTCACCTGGACAAAAGTAACAAACCCTCTGAACTTAGGACAAAAAAATCTCTCAGGCTGTTTTTCTAAAGAACCAAAGAAAAAGACCACATAGAGGAACCCATTTCACCATGCCACCTAAGCTCATTCATTCATTCTGTTCAATGCTGGTGGGGATGGGATGCTACAGGGCCATGCACCGTATATGCTCACAGTCATGTATCTGCATCGAGGGCTTTTCCTTTCCTTAGAGAAAACAATGTGCATTTCTGTGTTCTTTCCTCATTCGGCCCATTTTCCAAACCAGCAGTCCTCTCTGGGCCCTTTTGAATTACTTCTGTGTTTTCTATAGCTCTGTAAGTTGTGAAATCTGAAATAGAACTAGTGTTTCTTAGCTCTTCTGGCAATTCACACTACCAGCAGGACATGTCTTTATATTTTTGACACGTTGTTCAACTTTAAAACGCACCTTCCTAACTTCCTCAGTTTCTGTTTCCTCATCAGGCGTAGAGGGTTAGAGAGAAGAGGACCACATTCATTGGTGACTCTCTTTTTACTCTCAAAGAACCATTTATTCTTTGAACTTTATTATTTGTGCACTCAGATGCAAAACAACTGTCAGAGGTTTCTTTAAAAAAAAAATGAGAATTCCTAAAAAACCTTTCAGGAAGATGCTTTTTACCAACACAAAATAGCTGTGTCTCTGGTTAGTCTACGTCCATTTATCTTGACACAGCAAGGTGCAAGCAAGAGCACAGGGCTCCGAGGGACACTCTCAGTGCACCCCTGCCAACTGGGACACGACGTGGACCCCTGTCACCTGGGACACGATGTGGACCCTCATCAACTGGGACACGATGTTTTTCCCTACGTGGTTTTTCAGCTGCAGACATCAAATCACAATACCATCTCAGGAGATATTTATTCCCAAATTTCACAGCCTCTTCAATGTTCTGCTGTTACTGAGATTTACAGAAACAAGTCACGTGGGGGAAGCTGAATGACACGTGGAGCAAAGAGGAGAGGAGTCTATTGGGAAACACCTATCCTGTGAGCAACCACTTGGAGATGAGCGCCTCTCGGGAAGCTGGGAATGACACAGAAGGGCTGCAAAGACAGATGCAGGGCTGATGTCTCCTACCAGTTAGTGAAGGAGGAGCCTGGTGCTGCAACAGTTAAGTGCTTGGCTACTAACTGAAAGGTTGGTGGCTTCATGGGAGAATGACCTGGCAACCTGCTCTCGTAAGGGTTACAGCCCAGGAAACCCTGTGGAGCAATTCTGCCCTGTCATGTGGAGTCACTATGAACGGATGTCAACCTGATGACACCCGTCAGCAACAACCTGTCAGCGAGGATTTCTGGTTTAATGTAAGAAGAATCATGTTGTTGTTGTTGTCATGATGTGCCGTTGAGTCAGACCTGACTCACAGCAACCCCTCCTTGGTTTTCCGAGGTGGTATCACTATGGAAGCAGATTGCCCAACCTTCCTTCCAAGGAGTGGCTGGTGGGTTTGAACCACCAGCCTTCTGGTTAGTAGTCAAATGCCTTAGGCAATATGCTAGCAGAGCTACCAAGAATAATCATACCACTTATGAATTTTAAATAATTGGTGTGAAGAACTTAGATGGTGCATGATACATAGCTACTGCTGTCATTAGCTGACCTTGAGTGGGCTCCCGGCTCGCCACGACACCAGGCACAACAGGATGAAGTGCGGCCCGGTCCTCCGCCATCCCCATGATTGGCTGTGATCACACTGCTGTGCTCCGTACGGTTCTCATCGGCTGATTTTCGGAACTAGATCACCAGGCCTTTCTTCCTAGTCTGTCTCAGTCTGGAAGCCCTGCCGAAACCTGGTCAGCATCATAGGGACACGCAAGCCTCCACGGACAGGTGGCTGGTGGCCACATATGAAAAGAGAACCTGGGTCTCCTGCCTGGAAGGCGAGACCTTCACCACCGAGTCACCTGCCCCGGGACGGAACGAAGCCTTCATTGCACGGTAACTCTGATGACTGTTACTGTCACCCTCACTGAGTGACTTACCAAATTGTCTTCAAAATCGTAGGTGAAGAGATTACTCACTTGGCTATTTTTTTTTTTTTTTTGACTCTTTTATAAAAACTGAACAATTCATTCCAGTCAGAATAAAGAGAGAAAAAAAGTTTGTCCCTTCAGTCTGGCATTGTCCAAGAGATGTAATGAGA
The DNA here is from genome assembly GCF_000298275.1 of Orycteropus afer afer. Lineage (NCBI taxonomy): Eukaryota > Metazoa > Chordata > Mammalia > Tubulidentata > Orycteropodidae > Orycteropus > Orycteropus afer. The sequence goes on from NW_006921722.1 coordinate 5,088,352, forward strand.
ACCACGTGTGACATTTAAACTGCTCTAATAACCACATTAAAAAAGTAAAAAGACGGGGGAAATTTTAAAATTTAGTCAAATATATCTAGAGTATTGGCATCTTTAACATTAAAAAAAAAAAATCACCTCACTGCTGTCTAGTTATCCGGACTCATAGCGACTCCTCCTTGGGCTTCCAAGGCGGTATCTCTACAGAAGTAGATTGCCCATCCTTCCTTCCGAGGAGTGGCTGGTGGGTTTGACCCGCCAGCATTCTGGTGAGCAGTCAAATGCCTTAGGCACTATGCCATCTGAGCTCTTATCTTAACATATAATCAATATAAAAGAAACTCAGGAAGCATTTTACTGTTCTTTTTTTAATACTAAAAAGTATTTTACTGCTTTTTTTAAATACTAAGTCTTCTAAATCTACTATGTAGCTTTTACTTATAACACATCTCCAACTCATACAAGCCAAAGTGGAAGCGTTATAATTACTGGACGGAACAGCTCTAGTTGATTAACTAGAACTGATAATGAGAATTATGTAAACCATTGTGTTTCTTTTATTGCCCTGGTTGCCAGGAAACCCAAAGCTAAATTTGGTGCCCGATTACAGAAACTCATCCTGAGTTCCGCTTGCATGCATTTCTTTTCCTTCTAAATGGATCTGAATATCTTCATTTTGTATGTCCTTTTAGAGAAATAATTTAATAAAACCAACAACCAGAACAATCATGGCCTTTTGTTGCTGATAATATTATACTGATTTCTCGATCACTTGCCTGTGCCTGGCTCAGCGCCATAAGGTTTACACACTTCACACAGCCAGACAAAGGTGCTCCTGACTCCAGCCACATCTACCTGGTTCTAAAGCTTCTGCTCTTAACCATTTAACTCTTAGAGTGCTGATGACACTGGTAGAAAGGGCTGCTCTGTGGCAGGAACTTCACTTCCACTCCATCCCCTAGTTTCCAGGAGAAACTTCCAGGACTTCCAAGACAGTCTTCCCATTTTGCAGGTCAGGAGAGAGGCTCCCAACTCAGGCACCTTCATTAAGGAACCGAAATCAAACCAAACCCACTGCCGTTGAGTTGATTCCGACTCGTAGCACCCAATAAGACAGAGTAGTACACCCCATTGGATTCCCAAGGCTGTAATCTTTATGGGAGCAGACTGCCACATCTCTCTCCCATGGAGCTGCTGGTGGATTTGAACTGCTGACCTTCTGGTTGGCAGCCCAGCCATTAACCACTGCACCACCAGGGTTCCTACCAACATATTACAAAGTTAATAATTCAAAAACACAGCATGAGCTCCTTTTATGAGCCAGCCATTGTCCCCTAATGCTGGGGACACACAAATGGGAGAGAAAATCCCTGTCTTTAAGGAGCTCAGAAGAGAACAGAAGGGAAAGAAAGTCATCACTATTACTTCTAAATTCTCTAGTACTAGAGTTCACATGTTGTTGTTGTTGTTATGTGCTGTCGAGTGGGACCTGACTCATAGCGACCTCTCCTTAGGTTTCCCAGGCAGTATCACTACAGAAGTTGATTGCCCCATCTTCCTTCCGAGGAGTGGCTGGTGGGTTTGAACCGCCAGCCTTCTGGTTAGCAGTCAAGTGCCTTAGCCACTATGCTACCAGAGCTCCCAGAGTTCGCATAGCAGGTGCTAAGCAAATATTTGCAAAGAAATGTACAGGTATATGTCACTTAATGTTCAGGCAACATCCGACTGCATATGCATCCATGTTCCCATAAGGGTTTAGTCATTCATTTATTTTTTAAGGGAAAGCAACTTTTATAATTTCTCCCTAATGGTTTTAAAGACCCCAAACCCAGACTCTTGCAGCAGTGAACCACGGGCAGGGTACAGGCAGTGAGGCGGAGGACATGGCCCTGGGCGCGGGTTCTTCGGCTTTGTCCTGGGGGCAGCCAGGGCTGCGCCCGCTGCTCGGGCAGCGGGGTGAGGGTTGGGGGCAGCAGGCGGGGCTGGGGCGGCGCACCCCGCTCCGCTCCGCTCCGGCTCCTGCTCCCTCCCTGCTCACTTCCTCTCGCTCTGCTCCCACTGTCCTCTCAGCTGCCACCGCGGCTGGCTGCCACCCATTCCTCCGCCCCCACCAGTAGCTTCCGCAGCAGCAACCACGAGGACTAGTGGAAGCGGGCTCCCATAAGGTTTTAATATGAAGTGCCCACAACATCCTAATCACATCACATCCTACTTCACAGAATGTATCATGGACATTAAGCAACACATACCTGTATCTAGCTAAGTACATAGTACTTCAGTGCACCAATAAGTAAGTCAACATCCACACTCCAGGGCCAGGCCATGCTGAAACGCCCTCTATATGTGCCTCTAAATGCCAGGAGCAACCCCAACACTGTCTCCACATAAACTGACACTCGGCCTCATCAGCTGCATTTCCCTGGGAGTCTGTGGAGTTTTTTTTTGGGGGGGGGGGGCACTCACTGGCACGTTCTGGAGAGCCTGGCCAGGGCTTGACCTATTTCACAGAGTTCACCACAAAGGCTATTAGTAAACACATGCAAAAGGGGCCCTCCTGTTTTGTTTGGTGCTATGATTTTAGCCTTCTGCCAAGCAACAGGCGTGAGGCAGACTCTGACAGCAGATGGACATGTGAGAATCCATGCTATATAGACTAATGATGCTTCCCGCTCACACTGTAGCTACGCTCAGGGCCTTAAAGCCGTCTTCCTATGACTAGGTCATAGATGGAGGAACTGGCAGAGAAGCAGGGGAGCTCTGTTTGTAATAACTCCTGATCCGGAGTCTGTGGAGGATTGCTGGAACTTCAGAGCCCTAGTCTCCATTCCAAGCTTAGATCTAATTCTATAAACATCAGAGTTTTAAGCCTGACCTTTACATGACATCTCCGTTTTCATGCTATAGTGTCCTTGCCCATCCCTCCAAAGCCAGTGACTTTAAGGTGTTCCTCCCCATGAAACTCTGACATGAGCAAGCCACACAGTGCACTGGAGGATTACGTGTTTTCTCTCTCCTCGTGATGGCAGTTTCCTACTCAGGGTATTTTGGCTGCAAGAAACATAAGTGTGTTCTAATCGGCTCAGAGATGTGGGGCGACTTATGGGGCACAAGAGAAAGGGAAACGAACTTCCCACACAGCTGCTTGGCAGCAGGGCCATACAGAGGCCCGGAGTTTTCACTGAAGAACAAGGGATACGACTTCTGATTTAATGGAAAAGAATTTCATTTTTAAAAATGATTGGTACCCAAAGGCTGTACAAGGATGTTCACGGCAGCACTATTTGGTGAGAGTCCAATCTGAAGCCAAGCCACATGTGCACCGACAGCAGGACGGATCAGTGAATTCTGATTTGTATATTCATTTAATGGACAACAGCACAGTGATGAGAGTGAAGGCTTTGCAACCACACGAAACAACACAGGCACATGTCCCCACAAATGCTGAGTCAAAGGAGCCAAACACCAAAGAACCGCAGTCCCATCCGTAGGTGGCATACACTATTAAGCACTTGATTCTTGACCAAGAGGTTGGTGGTTCTAACCCACTCAGAGGCATGGAAGAAAGGTGTAATCTGCTTCCCAAAGAAGGTCACAACCTTGGAAACTCCCTGAAATGCAGTTCCACTGCAGGGCATGTTGGGTTGCCAAGAGTTGAAATCGACCCGACAGTGTCTGGCAGTAGCTGTTAAGGGGTGTCGAGGGGGGTGCTGGCAATGTTTTGTTTCTTGATATGAGTCCTGGTTATGGATCAGTGCACGTTCTGAAAATTAATCAGTCTATAGTCTCACAACGTGTGCACTGTTATTTCAATAAATGATTTTACAGAAAGAATATTCCATGGATCCAGTGTTGCCGGGAGGGCCGGAGTGCCCAGTCCTGGGCTTCTCAGGGGGAATGTCATGGATTGAATTGTGTCCTCCCAGATATGTGTCATCTTGGCTGGGCCATGATTCTCAGCGATTTGGTAGTTATGTAATAACGGCATTTGGCGGTGATATAATGGTATAATCATCACCCATGATGTGACTGGATGTGATCAGCTGATCAGTTGTAATGGGATTAGGGTGAGATGCAACACGCTTACTCATGACAGTCCTGACCTGATGTAAATGGAGTTTCCCTGGGGGTGCAGCCTGCATCACTTTATTTTACAAGAGATAAAAGCAGAGAGAAGCAAGCAGACTTAGAGACCTGCCTACCGCCAAGGAAGAAGAGCCGGGAGACAGCAAGTCCTTTGGACCCAGGGTCCTTGTGCTGAGAACCTCCTAGACCCAGGGCAAGACTGATGCCAAGACACATGGAGATCTCCAAAGGACATCAGGCCCACAAATGTTGGAAGGAAACAAGGAACTTCCTCCAGAGGCAACAAAGAAAGAACGCCTTCCCCTAGAGCTGGCGGCCTGAATTCAAACTTACAGACTTCTAAACTGTGAGAGAGTAAATTTCTGTTTGCTGAAGCCATCCACTTGTGGTATTTCTGTTATAGAAGCACTAGAGAACTAAGACAGGAAACAGTGCCCATAAGTATGCTGGCTGGCGAGGACACTGCGTAATAACACTAAGCGAGCCCAGCCAAGTGAGTGGGATTCTCAGCGTCTATTGTTACTATGTTCTATTGAGTTGATTCTGGCTCACAGTGCCCCTAGAGGACAGAGTAGAACTGCCCTCAAAGGGTTTCCAAGGAGGTCATCTTTTCAGAAGCTAACCCACATCTTTCTCCCACAGAGCAACTGATGGGTTCAAACCTTTTGATTAATAGCCAGGTGCTTCACTGCTGCACTCCCAAGGCTCCTAACCAAAGTGCATACTTCATTCCTAGTTCCTCAGTTTTCCCCTAATGTCCTTCTGTGCCAGGATACCAGCCAGGACATATCACACTTAGCTGTGTCTCCTAGACTCCTCTTGGTTGTGACAGCTTCTCAGACTTGGTTTTTGATGACCTTGATGTCTTTGAGGAGCAGTGGTTAAAGTGATCAGGCATTGTGTAGAATGCCCATCTCTCGGGGTTCATCTGATGTTTTTCTTGTGGTTAGACTGGAGATTTGGGGAGCACACCATAGAGGTAATATGCTCTTCTAAACAGAACATACTCAGGACACATAAGGAGCCCTGGTGGTGCAGTGATGAAGCACTCAGCTGCTATCCAGAAGCTTGGCAGTTTGAACCCCCCAACCACTCAGCAGTAGAAAGATGTGGTGGTCTGCTTCCGTAAAGACTGCAGCCTTGGAAACCCTCTGGGGTAGTTCTACTCTGTCCTCAGGGTCGCTATGAGTCTGAATCAACTCAACAGCAATGGGTTGGGGTTGGGTTTTTGGTTCCCACCACTGGGGAGGTTGACCTTGCTTACCTACTCTTCCCCTACCTTTCCGTACTGTGCTCTTTGGGGGAAGTCATGATACGCAGCCCACAGTGAGAAGCAACCATTTTGGAATTCTTCCATGGAGAAGAACTGTAATCACTGTCTATTGTCTTCTAACATGTGGAAAGGCTTGTATTCCAAATAACCAGCCAGGAGCACACAATGTTTTAATGTTGCAAAAACAAAACAAAAAAACCCACAGCAACAAAAAACAAACCCAGTTATATAGTTGGCCTTTATTAAAATGTAATGCATGAATCCCGAGAAGAGCAGAAGTGACAGTTTTCTGGAGAGATTTTTGAAGCTAAGTCTTTTCATTCTAAACCTGGCCAGAGCCACACAATTGTTTATTGGATATTGGAGGAGAGCAACATGTGCATTTAGCAAGAACTCAAGAAAAGTTTGTGAAGCCAACACTTTAGATGTCTTACATCTTTAATGGTTTGTTTTTACGGAAATTTCTTCGTTTTCAGGCTTTTCACTACAGAAATCTGAACACAATCTTTACTAGAATTAATACTGCTAGAGGGAAATGAACGGAAAAAAAACAACTTTTGGGGGCGTGTAGGTTACTTTTTAAGGATTTATACGTTTGTAGTTTGTGTATCATCCCAGCCACCTCACTATTTGAAATTTCTGTGTATCGCTGTGCTACAAAAAAGAAATTCTATGCAGGGGACAGTGTCATCACCAAATTCTATTACCATCTTTCCATGGTGTGAATCTGTCTGCAAAATTCCCTCAGATCTAATTCTGAATCAGTTTCAGTTTTTGTATCTGAAACTGTATCTGTTCCTTTTTTTTTTTTTTTTCCCTAATTTTTATTGTGATTTGCGTGAAAGGTTACAGAGAAAACTCATTTTCCATACAGGAGTTCACATACACTGTCTCAAGACATTGACTGCAATTTCCCACAATGCAACAGCTCTCTTCCCATTTCCTCCCCATAGTTACCTCTTCTTTGTGTCCTTCCCTCCATGCACTCCTGCCCCGAGCTGTCTCCCTGTGCATACACAGCCCTTCTATTCTCCCATGATTGATCTCTCCAAGGAGTGTATCTACCTAATCTAAATGTTCAGCTCATATGCCTGCCTTTTGTTTGGCTGGAAGCCATAGGGGTGGATTCAATTCCAGACCTGAAGGGCACCTAAAGGCCATAGTCTCAGGGGTTCCACCAGCCTCTATCAGAGCAGCAAATCTGGTCCCTTTTTTTTTTTTTTAATGATTTTGAGTTTTGTTCCACATTGTTCTCCCACTCTATACAGGATCTCCTACACAGATCCCTCTCTGAGTGGTTGACAGTGTAGCTGGGCACTATCTAGTTCTTCTGGTCTCATAGTCATATAGGCTGAGGATCACAGGGTGTACTAGTCCCTTAGACTAATTGTTTCAATACATCTTTGGTTTTCTACATTCTTCTTTGCTCTGGACAAGGAGAGACCCATCATTGCATCTAGATGACTGCTTGCAAGCTTTTAAGATCCCAGTCACAACTCTCCAAAGTAGGATATGGAAGATATGTTTTTGTGTAGTATGCTATGCCAATTGAGCTTTATGCCCTCTGTGGCCATGGCCCCAAGCCCATAGGTCTAACTACTTGTTCCCTCTGAGTAGCTGGCTGTGTCTTTCCCTTTTCTTCATGTATATTCAAACTGTGCTGAACCATACCCTAAGCACATGGCACCTGGATTCTCTTTATAGTGTCCCCGGGAGGAGAGCATGTGTTCTAACCCTGGGGGACACAGCTCTCCAGACCCCATCCTCAGAGCCAGGGCAGACCTAGGAAGAGAGTCCTGGGTCTGAAGAGAGAAGACCCACAGGGAGAAATGGAAATGCAAAGCTATGTTGAGAGAACAATCAAGATTCTAGTCTATTCAGCTGTTGGTACTAAGGTACAAATAAACACCTTGCAGGATTCGTTTTCTTGGTTTGAGGGCTAGATGCATGGTTTTGTGGGCCTGTCCAATCAATTGGCCTAATATTGTTTTAAGAGTTCCTTGCATAGTGTCTGGGGTCTTAAAAGATTGCCAGTAGCCATCCAAGGTACAACAATTGGTCTCTATTTGCCTGGATCAACAGAGGAAGAAGGAGACCCAGGAATCAGAGGAGGAAATGGGCTGCAGGTTTCATTGCATCTAAGAACCACTACCACCTCCATGACCATGAGACTGAAAGAAATGGGTGCTACCCAAATACCATTATTGAATCGCTCAGGAATGCACTAGATGAATCCTGATCAAAAGGAGGAAAATTGTGGGTCAGAACTTAAAATTCTTACTGGAAACTGAACTTACTGGAACACCGAGACTGGAGGAATCCCTGAATCTATTGCCTGGAAACAACTTTTACGCCTTGAACCTAAACTATCCTATGAAATGATCTTTATGAAATGATATGGGTTTAGTCCAATAAATAAAGAATAATTGCCTTGAGCATTTTGCCCTTTTAAAGGATTACCTGTGTGAGATCTACACAGATGAGAACTTTAAGAGGTACAGAGTCTACGGGAAGAGACAGACGCTTACACAACGTGAAGTATAGAAGCACTGACAATGTACTGTATGTGCAAAATTGTTGAATGGGTGTATGTTTTGTCGTGTATATTTTCACTAAGAATGAAACATTCTAGCCTATAGATCTGAGAGACTAGTCCCTGGAGAGGGTTATCATGCTTGGTGGAGTAGAGGCTCAGCGAGAAAAAAGGAAGACTCTCATAAGACAGATCAAAACAGTGGCTGAAACAATGAGCTCAAGCACAGCAAGGGTTGTGCGTGTGGCACGGGGCCAGGCAGTGTTCTGTTCTATTGTACACGGGGTTGCCTGAGTCAGAACTGACTCAACGGCAACTGTCAACAACAACATAGATCTGAGGGCCAAGGTAATAGTAACAAAGCAAGGGACAGGACAGTCAAGAGAAAGAAAGATCAAGCTTATATAAGAAAGATCGAGCAATCTGGGGGTTAAGCCCCACATAGCGTGTTGGAACTTTGTTCGTCACAGTAGCCTCCAGATGGCCCTGAACTTGCCTGTGTTGCCAGACAAAAGCTCATCTCCGTCGCCGTGGAGCAGGCTCTGACTCGTGGCCATCCCGTGTGTCTGAGTAGAGCTGCCCTCCACAGGGGTTTCAGTGTCTGATTTTTCAGAACTAGGTCTCTAGGTCTTTCTTCCGAGGTGCCTCTGGGTGAACTTGACCTTCCCACCTGTTGGTTGGCAGTGGAGAGTGCTCATCTTTTGCACCACCAAGGGAGGATTCCTACATACCCTACAGGTGGGTTAAGAACATTACCAAAGGCAACATGAGGTCTTGGGTGCCGCCAATGTCTACCCCCACCCATTCCAGTTAGCTCCACTGCTAACAGTCAGCATCGCCAGGCACAACAAAATTAGCATGAGTTCTCGGGATATAACTGACATCCTAGAAATGACAGAAATCTTGGGAAAGATTAAAAAGGTTAGCAAAGTCTTCTGGCCACTTTCCAGTCCAGAAATTGTAAATTCAACAAAGCTGAGCTTTACAACAAGAGCTCCCATTCTTTCTCACACTGCAATGTCTGGGGACTAACCTTTGATATTTCAGACTTGGCTGGAAATTAGTTAATTGCGAGGCCTATTCACATTACTTGGAACAAAAAAGTGTTTTTGAAATAATGTTTGATAATACCTTTAGGGTAGCACACAGAAGGCTTGGGTGTGTAAGATGTGCTTGGCACACATTTAATGAGTGCATTCTGGCATGAGTATGACATGATTGGTTTTAAGAGAGGCTTAGTGGAACTTTTGCTCTTGGGAAAAACAGATGACCAGTCTGCAACCACGATAATGAAGGAGTGAGGACATGATGGCTAGGTACATGCATATCTGAAAACCATTAGGGTAAAGGGCAAATTTGAGCGTATGCTTTAATATACTTAAGTGTCCTGGCAAAAGTTTGAATCTGGGCTAAATGTTAGACAGAACTGTCTCTGGGTCCAAACAAGGATTTATATACACACATGACTAGTCATCACATGGATTTTTAACACAACACCTACTACAGGTCATAAGATGCAGGTATTTCTACTCAACATGTAAAATGGGTTTGGACATAAATAAAAACCAAACTCACTGCCGTTGAGTCAAATCTGACTCACAGTGACCCCTCCTTGGGTTTCTGAGGTGGTTATGACTATGGAAGTAGATTGCCCAACCTTCCTTCCGAGGAGTGGCTGGTGGGTTTGAACTGCCAGCCCTCTGGTTAGCAGTCAAATGCCTGAATATAAGTAAGTCGTAACTAAACAAGGAAGTGAAAGAAGATTTGAATCACTGATGAAGATCAAAGACTGCAGCCAACAGTATGGCTCACACCTCAACATAAAGAAAACAAACTTCTCATAACTGGACCGATAAGCAACATCATGATAAACATAAAGAAACTTCTAACGACCATTCAGGCTATCCTTCTTCCAAGACAGATTTGTTCATTGCTCTGGCAGTCCACCGTGTATTCAAGAATCTGTCAACACCATAACTCAAATGTATCATTTCATCTGCCTGCCTTATTTATTGTTCAGCTTTCGCATGCACATGAGACTATTGAAAACACAAGGCTCAGGTCAAGCACACCTTAGTCTTCAAAGTGATAGCTTTGGTTTTGAACACTTTAAAGAGGCCTTTTGTAGGAGATTTGCCCAGTGCAATACGTCATCTGATGTCTTGACTTCTGTTTCCATCAGCATTGATTGTGGATCCAAGTAAATGAAATCCTTGACAATTCAATCTTTTCTCCATTTATCATGATGTTACTTATTGGTCCAGCTGTGAGGATTTCTGTTTTCTTCATGTTGAGGTGTAATTCCTCCTGAAGGCTGTGCTGTTGTTGTTGTTAGGTGCTGGAGAGTTGCCTCGGACTCACAGCAGCCACATGTACAAAAGAACAAAACAGTGCCCAGTCCTGCACCATCCTCACGATCCTTGCTTTGCTTGAACTCATCATTGCAGCCAGTGCAACCCATCTCATTGAGGGTCGTCCCCTTTTTCACTGACCTTCTATTTCACCAAGCATGGTATCTTTCTCCAGGGAATGGTCCCCTCTGACAGCATGGCCAAAGTAGGTCGGACCAAGTCTGGCCATTCTCGCTTCCAAGGAGCATTCTGGCTGCACTGCCTCCAAAGCAGATTTGTTCATTCTTCTAGCAGTCCATGGTACATCAAATATTCTTTGCCACCACGACATAGTAAACACATCAATTCTGTGGTCTTCCTTATTCACTGTCCAGCTCTCACAGGTTCATGGGGCTACTGAAAAAACAATGGCTTGGGTCAGGCACACCTGAGTTTTCAAAATGACTTCCTGGCTCTTGGACACTCACTTTTGCAGCAGATTTGCCCAGTGCCAATACTTCGTTTGATTTCTTGACTGCTGCTTTCATGGGCATTGACTGTGGATCCAAGTAAAACAAAATCCTTGACAACTTCATTTTTTCCTCCATTTATCATGATGTTGCTTATTGGTCCAGCTGTGAGGATTTTTGTTTTCTTTATGGTGAGGCATAATCCATACTGAAGGCTGTAGTTTCTGATCTTTATCAGTAAGTGTTTCAAGTCATCCTCACTTTCAGCAAGCAAAGTTGTGTCATCTGCATAATGCAGATTGTTAATGAGTCTTCCTCCAATCCTGATGCCATATTCTTCTCCATATAGTCCAGCTTCTTGAATTATTTGCTCAGCATACAGATTGAATAAGTATGGTGAAAGGACACAACTCTCACACACTCCCTTCTTGGTTTTAAACCATGCAGTGTCCCCTTGTTCTGTTCGGATGACAGCCTCTTGGTCTATGTACAGGTTCCTCATGAGCACAATTAAGTGTTCTAGAATTCCCATTCTTTTCAATGTTATCCATAATTTGTTAAGATCCATCAGTCAAAGCCTTTGCATAGTCAATAAAACACAAGTAAACATCTTTCTGGTATTCTTTGCTTTCAGCCAAGACCACCTGACATCAACAATAATACCCCTCATTCCATATCCTCTTCTGAATCCAGCTTGAATTTCTGGAAATTTTTCTGTCACTATACTGCTGCAACTGTTTTTGAATTATCTTCAGCAAAATTTTACTTGTGTATGATATTATTCAATAATTTCCACATTCTGTTGCATCATCTTTCTTTGGAATGGGCATAAATATGAATCTTTTCCAGTCAGTTGGCCAGGTAGCTATCTTCCAAATTTCTTGGTATAAATGAGTAAGCACCTCCAGTGCTGTGTCTGTTTATTGAAACATCTCAATGGGTATTCCATCAATTCCCAGAGCCTTGTTTTTTGCCAATTTCTTCAGCACAACTTGGACTTCTTCCTTCAATACCATTAGTTCTTGATCATATGCTACCTCCTGAAATAGTTGAACACTGACTAATTCTTTTTGGTACAGTGACTGTGTATTCCTTCCATCTTCTTTTGATGCTTCCTGCATCATTCAATATTTTTTGCCTATGTTGTTGTTGTTGTTGTTATTTGCCGTCGAGTCGGCCCCAACTCATAGCGACCCCTCCTTGGGTTTCTGAGGCAGTATCACTACGGAAGTAGGACTGCCCAACCTTCCTTCCGCGGAGTGGCTGGTGGGTTTGAACCGCCAGCCTTCTGGTTAGCAGTCAAGTGCCTTAGGCACTATGCTACCAGAGCTCCCATTTTTTGCCTATAGAATCATTAATATTGAACTTGAGACTTGAATCTTTTCTTCTTTCAACTTGAGAAATGCCAAGCGTGTTCTTCCCTTTTGGCTCTCTCCAGGTCTTTGTATATTTCATTATAATACTTAGTTTTCTTGAGCTGCCCTTTGAAATCTTCGGTTCAGCTCTTTTATTTCATCATTTCTTCCTTTCACTTAGCTACTCGTCATTCAAGAGCAAGTTTCAGAGTTTCTTCTGACATCCATTTGGTCTTTTCTTCCTTTCCTGTCTTTTTAATGACCTTCTGCTTTCTTCATGGATGCTGTCCTTGATGTCAGCCCGTAACTCATCTGGTCTTCAGTCTGAAATGTCACTAGGAAGTCACAATGAAAAGACTATAGCAAAGTCAGCCAGAGGTTCCTGCTGGAGCTGAACTTGGCTTCCCACGGAAAGGAACTACTGTCTCGTGAATGTTTCAAAATTCAAGGAATTTGCCTTCAAATTTTTTTGGACAAAGACGCCTCTGAGCTCACATTCTTTTCCGTGGGGTATAATGATGCTTTTCAGAAAGGAAAACCACTGAGCAACAGAATCATTGCAGGGCTCTTTGGGACAGACGGATACTGGCAACAAGACAGTCTGCAGTACACAGGGGACTGCATTCTGACAACACGGCCAAAGTAGGTAAGATGAAGTCTGGCCACGGACTCTGATGGCTCCAATTCATGTATCTTGCCCTGTTCAACTTCTGAAACCGTAACACCTTAGGAAAATAGCTATGTTGTTGTTGCTGTTATGTGCTGTCGAGTCGGACCCGACTCATAGCGACCCCTCCTTGGGTTTCCAAGGTGTTATCACTACAGAAGTAGATTGCCCAACCTTCCTTCCGAGGAGTGGCTGGTGGGTTTGAACCACCAGCCTTCTGCTTAGCAGTCAAGTGCCTTAGGCACTATGCTACCCAAGCTCCTAGGACAATAGTTATAGCCCCCAGAAATTATAGCAAATATTACCCCTGATCAGATTTCTCTTTGGTTAGCAAGCCCATGTACCTCAGAAAGTTGGGAAATGGTGGACATATTAATGGCCAGGAGACTCAGAGGCTTTCTGCTGAAGGCAGAGGTTTCCCTGACTTTTTCTGCTGTGAATGTATTCAATGTGTTACTCACTTTGTACTTTGGGACGGTCCTACAAATTATCTCCCTCCCCTTCTCCTCCAATGTCAGGTTGGGAAGGAACTCATGCATTTGTTTAATGGTCATTGTAGATATTACATGTGGCTAATGCTTATCCCAAGGAGCTCTGGTGGTGTTGTGATTAAAGTATTGGGCTGCGAACCAAAAGGTCAGGAGCTGTGGTAGCATAGTGCCTAAGACACTTGACTGCTAACCAGAAGGCTGGCGGTTCAAGCCCACCAGCCACTCCTCGGAAGGAAGGTTGGGCAATCCTACTTCTGTAGTGATACTGCCTCGGAAACCCAAGGAGGGGTCACTACGAGTGGGGTTCAACTCGACGGCACATAACAACAACCATCACCAACCAAAAGGTCAGCAGTTTGAACCCACCAGCCTTTCCATGGGAGAAAGATGAGGCAGTCTGCTTCCATAAAGAGTTTAGCCTTGGGGACCTACGGGACAGTTCTACTCTATCCTCTAAGGGTGCTGTGAGTCAGGATCAACTCGATGGCAGTGGGTTTCTTTTGTTTTGTTTTATTTTTTGGTTTAATGGTCACCCTACCACTGAAAGTGCTCTTAGTATATCCAGAAGTAAAACAGTGGATTTTGATTTCCCAGAGTGGATGCTCTAGAAGGAATAATGGATTTAAGCCTTCCTGAAAGATCAGCATAGTACCACAAGTTGTGTGTATTTTTGAAATACAGTGGCTCCCAGTGTTTTATTAATAAATATCAAGTTGATGTGCACTTGGGTGAATTCTTTTAAGCATAAGAAATAGCACAGTGCTCATCCTCAGTCATGTCTACCTTGTTCCTGAGGTGAACAGACTGTAGGGATGGGCACTTGGGCAGTGGTTCTGCGGATGACCCACCGCCCGGAGGTGTCATCACTCCAAATAGCAGCTGACCACAAGGATGCCCTTCTGCCTTCAAAACCCTGGCCACAGACTCATTTCTTGTAGCCTGGCTTTAAAATTAGCTACTACTTTGTCAACACTGGTGGGCCGCTTAGGGAGGTCTTTGGGAGGGAGCAAACCTCAGGTAGAGTTTGGAGAGAAGGCAGAGGCCAGCCCAGACTGTAAAATCTTTACCAAAGACAACAACTACCTACTAATAGTCCACAAGCTTACCAGTGAGGATTGCTGGGACTTCTGTTACCACATGTCATCCGAACTGCCAATCAGACACCATACAATCACTATGACTGAGTTTATGAAAGCTTCTTTTTCTTTTTTTTTTTTTAGGGGAGAAAGGAAAATAAGCATCTTGTCATGACAATACCAAGCAATCCTGCAAAAGCAAACATCAACACAGACCACTTCTCTGAACACAGCACACGCATCGTTCTGCACAAGGAGTATGTGAAGGATCTGTATACTGTTCTCCAGATGTGTCCTTTGATACTATGGGTGTGGGCACAATGTCACATGACATTCCATAGCCCTGCATGGACCTTGCCTTTCTACCCACAGCTACTTTTACCTCCCATCTCAGCCTCCACCTTAAAAAGTGTATCTTGTCAAATTGTGGTCAATGGTTATGGGAATGGCAAAGGATTTGCTAGAAGAAACATCTGTTTCCTTGAAGTACATCCTTTATGTAAGAGACTGAATCTGCTCTTTGTACTCTAGTACCCATAAACAAAAGTGGGGACTCAGCAAAACTCCTGGATTATTCCCAAGAGGCCTGACATATTTTTAAAAGCATTTTAAAAGGAAATGTACTCTTTCCTCAAAAAAAGAAAAAAAAAAACAAAAAAAAAAAACAGCATAGTTTCGTACCTCAAACAGTCTTTGGTAAAGCAGGGTTCTGCCAACGACACTGAGGCCATACATCTGTGTGTGCACAAGCTCATGTGTGTCTGTGCGCTGGGCTGCAGGTCAGAAAACTGTGAGTCTGGCTCAAAAAAAAAAAAAAAAAAGATCTAAAGAGAGGCCTTTGGTGAAGTTCTTTAACAAAATTTAAAAACTAAATGCATCCAAGAAATTGTACAAAATAATGATTTTATTTCATAAATGTTGAACTTCAAAAGGTATACAAAATAGAATGCAGCAAAACGAATCTGACATTTTATATTCAGAATAAAAGCATCTTTTACCATTTTGTGAAACACTGCAGTGTGGTAAGTTTTCCTGTGCTGTGTTGAGTCTCATTTCAGATTTCTAGGTATCTATCTGCCTAGGGTTTTACTTTGTCTTAGATGGCCCTTTATTTTAAAGAAAGCTAAACCTACTGCCATGGAGTCAAATTCCAACTCACAGCAACTCTATAGGACAGAGTAGAACTGCCCCAAAGGGTTTCCAAGGCTGTAACCTTCATGCAAGCGACTGCCACACCTTTCTCCCACTGAGGGGCTGGTGGGTTCCAACTGCAGACCTTTCAATTAAAAACCACTGTGCCCCCAGGGCTTCTCTATGTTACGGGAAAGAGGGAGAATCAACAATGGATCAACACCTATGCTGCAGTCAGTGTGAGGTGAGTATGTGAAGACATATTTTAAGCGTGATGGGCATATCTATTACTTTTGCTAAGACCATTCAGTTAGGAAAGTGGATGTTTTATATGATTTTGTTAGTATCTTTCTTTTGAACAAAACATGAAAAGAGCCCAAAGGCAGAAAATGATCTAGGAGGGGCCTCTGGGTATGCCCTGGGGGTTAACAACACTGTGCTACATATAATCAGCACTTTCCTGAGATGTTTACCAAAGAGCTGGGGGGCAGTGACTCACGGTCCAGTTAGTGCACAGGTGAGTCCGCATTTCTCCACAATCCAGATACCACAGGTGATCACTAACTGGCCAGAGACCAGAGAGGCTCCTCAGAAGCCACTGGAAAAGTATCTCCCAGATTTAACTCATCACACTTTCCCATCGAGGCAAGCGTTACACAGCAATAAAAACCGTACTTGTTGTTGTTGTTGTTGTTATGTGCCATCGAGTCGGCCCCGACTCATAGCAACCCCTCCTTGGGTTTCGGAGACAGTATCACTACGGGGAAGTAGATTGCCCCTTCTTCCTTCCGAGGAGTGGCTGGCAGGTTTGAACCGCCACCCTTCTGGTTAGCATTCCATAATAAGTAGGCAATGACTGCACAATCCATTAGGGGACAAAATAAAAAGATACTCTAAAATTTTACGATGTCTAGGTTCCTAGTCCTATGAACCAATAAAGGAGCCCTAGAGGTGCACTGGTTAAGTGCTCGGCTGCATACCGAAAGGCTGGCGGTTTGCACTCACTCAGTGACTCTGGGGAAGAAAGGCCTTGCCATCTGTTCCTGTGAAAATCGCATCCAGGAAAACCCTATGAGGCAGTTCGATCCTGTCACATGGGGTCGCTGGAAGTTGAAACCACTCTGACGGCACCCAACAACCACAACAGGAATAAGTAAGGTAAACATAACTTCAAGGGAGTTTCAACATGTGATGCGAGCTTTTCTCCTCTCTTGACTAGAAAAACTCTGGTGATGCCGGGGAGTGGCTTCATGAAGATGTAAACGGAAACAGAAATACCCTGTGTCTGGTCTACCTCAGTCATATACCAGAACAAGTGAGATTTCACCTTTCTCTGGACACTGGCATGTTGAAAGAGTCAAGTAATCTTGCCTCTGGGATCACATAAGCTAAGACATGGTGTGAACTCAGACTGTTGCTGTCATTGTGACTTAAACGTCAAATCAATTCCAACCAGCCCACTAAGTCAATTCCAACTAGTCCAATAAGTCAGTTTCAACTAGTCAAATAAAACTGTTCCAGCTAGACCAGTAAGTCCATTCCAACTAGTCCAATGCAATTCTTTTGCCTTGGAAAACGCCGTTGTAAGAACCCTGACAGATGGCATGCAGATTGATTAGCTGCTCAAACGCATACGTAAGCTCACAGATAATTGAGATTTTCAAAGCACAGTGGTAGTTGTATTGACCCAGACATGCAAAGCAATCAGTAGCAAATAGTTCCAGCAGAATGCCTCAACTTTCTCATCAAGAATCAAACATTCCTCTCTGGCATTTCTTCACCCTGGCTGACAATATTCAATTTTCTTATTGAAACAGGGAAGGCCAGCTCATCGTCAATCACATTTTTAAATTTCTTGTTATTAATTGCCAAAATCTTCCCTTTAATACCAAAGGGGGAAAAACGTGTCAAAGTATCCCCAAAAAACAACCAAAATCCATTGCTGTAGAGTTGATTCCTGTTCACAGCGACCCTGCAGGATAGAGGAGAACGGCCCCCTAGGGTTTCCAAGGCTGTACTCTTTACAGAAGAGGCTGCCACAGCTTCCTCCCATGGAACAGCTGGGGGGTTTGAACTGCTGACTTTTCAGTTAGAAGTTGAGCACTTAACCACTGTGTCACCAGGGCTCCTTTGTCAAAACACAGGTAGCTTTGAAAAAAAAATCTGTAAAGAAAAAAGAGCTGATATTGAGCACACGTTGAAAGACAGTCTTTTTTCTTAAAAAAATTTTTATTGTGATTTGGGTGAAAGTTTAGAGAGCAAATTCACTTTCCATGTTGTTGTGGTTGTTATGTGCCGTCGAGTCGGCCCCAACTCATAGCAACCCCTCCTTGGGTTTCCGAGGCAGTATCACTATGGAAGTAGATTGCCCAACCTTCCTTCCGAGGAGTGGCTGGTGGGTTTGAACCGCCAGCCTTCTGGTTAGCAGTCAAGTGCTTTAGCCACTATGCTACCAGAGCTCAGCTCATATACACTTTGTCTCATGACATTGACTGCAATTTCCCACAATGCAACAGCTCTCTTTCCACTTCCTCCCCATAGTTACCTCTTCTTTGTGTCCTTCCCTCCCATGCACTCCTGCCCCCTGACCTGTCTCCCTGTGCATACACAGCCCTTCTATTCTCCCATGATTGTTCTCTCCAAGGAGTGTATCTACCTAATGTAAATGTTCAGCTCACATGCCTGTCTTTTGTTTGGCTGGAAGCCACAAGAGTGGGTTCAATTCCAGACCTGAAGGGCAGCTAGGGGCCATAGTCTCAGAGGTTCCACCAGGCTCTATCAGACCAGTAAACCTGGTCTTTTTTTTTTTTTTTCTTCTTCTATGATTTTGAGTTTTGTTCCACATTGTTCTCCTACTCTATCCAGGATCTCCTATATAGATCCTCCTCCAAGTGGTTGACAGTGGTAGCCGGGCACCATCTAGTTCCGGTCTCATAGTCGTATAGGCTGAGGATCACATGGTGTACCAGTCTCTTGGACTAATTGTTCCCATGTGTCTTTGGTTTTCTTCATTCTTCTTTGCTCTGCTTGAGGAGAGACCCATCGTTGCATCTAGATGGCAGCTTGCAAGCTTTTAAGATCCCAGTCACCACTCAACAAAGTAGGATGTAGAACAATGTTTTGTGTAGTATGTTATGCTAACTGAGCTTCATGTTCCCTGCAACTATGGTTCCAAGCCCACAGGTTCAAGTACTCACTCCCTCTGAATAGCTGGCTATGGCCAAGAAGTGACTACAACCTTGTCCCTTGTCAGCTCTACTGTATACCTGGGAATCCTTACAGAACATACAAATACACTTGTAGAAACATTGTGAAAGACAATCTTGACAGAACGACTGTTGGCAAGTTGTATGAAGAAGCAGCCAAGTGAAGAGAAGAGATGTATCAATAAAATCCACACAGGGAATCCAAGTGAGTGGAGGTCAATATACTATAGCAAACCCCCAAAAAACAAACCAGTAGTCAAGTGCACGCTGACTCATGGTGACCCCAAGTGTGTCCGAGTCGCCTGTGCTCCATGGGGTTCTCAGAGGCTGCATTTTCAGAAGTGGATCACCAGGCCTTTCTTTCATAGTAAGAGAGAGGACTAGAACCTCCAACCTTGTGGTTAGCAGCCAAACATCATGTTATCCATTTGCATGACTCAAGGAAAGAAGGATAAAAACAAACAAGACTCCATTATGACTATAAAAAATATACAACTGCTCATAAATAATTGTAAAGAAAATAAAGGGGGTGACTTTCTAAAGACGTAGGAAAGGGAAAAATAAGTTGTTATAATCCATTGTACCTTCAGATTCTAATGAAAATATTTCTCCAATTATTTTGAGAGAAGAGACATATAAAATGGTGAATTAGAAGTGGAGGGGGGAAGCAGGGGGAAATAAATTCTAACTGCACACAACAGGAAGCCGGGAGCTTGGAGGCTGCTTTTTGCTAGGTTGTTGTGGCTTTATATTAAGGCAGGGGCCTGAGGTAGGCAGGCCTGGGGTTTGGAGGCTGCTTTTCACTTGGGTGTGGCTCTATTTTAAGACTGGAGCCAGAGGTAGGCAGGTGCAGAGGGAGACAACTTGTCTGTCAGTTTGTCGTCCTGTTGTGGCTTACGTGTTGCTGTGAGGCTGGAGGCTATGCAACCATGTTGCAAAATACCAACAGGGTTACCCATGGTGGAGGGATTTCATTGGAGATTCTGGACTTAGACAGACTTGGAAGAAGGAAGAGGCCATCCACTTCTCAAAGAATTGGCCAGTGACAACCTTATGAATAGCAGTGAAACACTGTCTGATATATTACTGGAGAACTTTATGAACAGTCCTGAAACAGTGTCTGACATAGTGACAGAAGATGAGCCCATCAGGTCAGAAGGCACTCAAAATTTGACTGGGGAAGAGCTGACTCCTCAGAGTAGAGAAGACCTTAATGATATGCATAAACTAAAGCATTCGGGACCTCCATCAGCTGTGTTACATGACTCAAAATGGGTAGAAACAGATGCAAACATCCATTAATAATTGGACAATGGAATGTACGAAGTATGAATCTAGGAAAATTGGAATTTGTCAAAAATGAAATGGAACACATTATTAGTGAGCTGAAATGGACTGGTTTTGGCCATTTTGAATCAGACAACCAAACGATCTACTATGCTGGGAATGACAATTTGAAGAGGAATGGCATGGCATTCATCCTCACAAAGACTGTCTCAAGATCTGTCCTGAAGTACAACACTGTCAGTGATAGGATAATATCCATATACCTACAAGGAAGACTAGTTAATACTACCATTATCCAAATTTATACACCAACCACCAAAGCCAAAAATGAGGATATTGAAGATTTCTACCAACTTCTGCATCTGAAATTGATCAAACATGCAATCAAGATGTGTTGATTATCACTGATGACTGGAATGCAAAAGTTGGAAACAAAGAAGAGTCACTGATAGTTGGAAAATATGGTCTTGGAGATAGAAATAACACTGGAGATGCAAGACCAATGACCTATTCATTGCAAATACCTTTTTTCAAGAACATAAGTGACAACTATACATGTGGACTTCACCAGATGGAATGCACAAGAATCAGATTGACTACATCTGTGGGAAGAGGCGATAGAGAAGTTCAGTATCTTCGGCCAAAACAAGGCCAGGAGCTGATTGTGGAACAGACCATCAACTACTCATATGCATGTTGAAGTTGAAGTTGAAAATAATTCAAACAAGTCCCTGGGAGCCAAAATATGACCTTGATAATATCCCTCCTGAATTTAGAGACCATTTAAAGAATAGATTTGATTCACTGAACACCAATGACCTAAACCAGAAGAATTGTGGGATGGCATCAAGAATATCATCCATGAAGAAAGCAAAAGATCATCAAAAAGAAAAAAAGGAAGAAATGACCAAAATGGATGTCAGAAGAGACTCTGAAACTTGCCCTTGAGGGAAGAGTAGCTAAAGCAAATGGAAGAAATGACAAGATAAAAGAGCTGAACACAGGATTTCAAAGAACAGCTCGAGCAGACAAAGCCAATTACTACAATGAAATGTGCAAAAACCTGAGTTAGAAAACCAAAAGGGGAGAACACGATTAGCATTTCTGAAGCTGAAAGAATTGAGGAAAAAATTTAAGCCTCAAGTTGCAATACTGAAAGATTCTATGGGCAAAATATTGAATGATGCAGGAAGCATCAAAAGAAGATGGAGGGAATACACAGAGTCACTGTACCAAAAAGAATTGGTCAATGTTTATCCATTTCAGGAGGTGGCATATGATCAAGAACCAATGGTACTGAAGGAAGTAGTCAAAGCTACACTGAAGAAATTGGCAAAGAACAAGGCTCCAGGAATTGATGGAATACCCATTGAGATGTTTCAACAAACGGATGCCCCACTGGGAGCACTCACTTGGTTATGCCAAAAGATTTGGAAGACAGTTACCTGGCCAACTGACTGGAAGAGATCCATATCTGTACCCATTCCAAAGAAAGGTGATCCCACACAATGTGAAAATTATCGAACAATATCATCAACATCACATGAAAGCAAAATTTTACTGAAGATAATTAAAAAATGGTTGCAGCAGGATATTGACAGAGAGCTTCCAGAAATGCAAGCTGGACTGGGGATGTGGAAAGAGGGGTTATCATTGCTGATGTCAGATGGATCTTAGCTAAAAGCAAAGAATACCAGAAAGATGTTTACTTATGTTTTATTGACTATGCCAAAGCATTTGATTGTGTAGATGATGACAAATTATGGATAACATTGAGAAGAGTGGGAATTCCAGAACACTTGATTGTACTCAGGAGGAACCTGTACATAGATCAGCAGGCTGTCGTTCGAACAGAACAAGGGGATACTGCATGGTTCAAAATCAAGAAAGGAGTGTGTCAAGGTTGCATTCTTTCACCATACTTATTTAACTTGCATGCTGAGCAAATAATCCAAGAAGCTGGATTATATAAAGCAGAACATGGCATCAGGATTGGAGGAAGACTCATTAACAACCTGCGATATGCTAACAACACACAACTTTGCTTGCTGAAAGTGAGGATGACTGGAAGCACTTACTGATGAAGATTAAAGACTACAGTCTACAATATGGATTACTCCTCAATATAAAGAAAACAAAAATCCTCACAACTGATCCAATAAACAGCTTCACGATAAATGGAGAAAAGATTGAAGTTGTTAAGGACTTCATATTACTTGATTCTACAATCAACACCAATGGAAGCAGGAGGCAAGACATCAGATGATATATTGCATTGGGCAAATCTGCTGTAATTGACCTCTTTCAAGTGATGAGGAGCAAGGATGTCTCCTTGAAGACTAAGGTGCACCTAACGCAAGCCATGGTATTTTCAATCACCTCTTAGGCATGTGAAAGCTGGACAATGAATAAGGAAGACTGGAGAAGACTTGATGTTTTTGAGTTGTGGTGTTGGAGAAGAATGCTAAGAGTACCATGATCTGCTAAAAGGACTAAGAAATCTGTCCTGGAGGAAGTGCAGCCAGAATGCTCCTTGGAAGTGAGACTGGACATACTTTATCTCACCTACTTTGGTCATGTTGTCCGTAGGAACCACTTCCTGGAGAAGGATATCATGCTTGGTAAAGTGGAGGGTCAATGAAGAAAGGGAATGCCTTCACCGAGGTAGATAGACACAGTGGCTGGAATGATGGGCTCAGGTATAGCAAAGATCATGAGGCTGGCACAGGGCCAGGCAGTGTTTCGCTCTGCTGTGCCTGGGGTGGCTATGAGTCGGAGATGACTCGATAGCACGTAACAACAACACAACACAGAAATGGGATTTCATAAGGATAAGTGGCCTCTGGTTTGACTCCTCAGGAATTCTTCTTTGCAACGGCTGACAGCAGAGTATCGTTACTACATATAATAAGACAATAATTATATTAGATGCAATATGTTATATATAGAAATATATTAGAATATATTATATATTATATATAGATTAATATATAATTATATATATATAATAATTTTATATATA
>NW_006921722.1:5111443-5148859 GCF_000298275.1 Orycteropus afer afer
GAAAGATAGACAAATTTGGGTCTAGATCTGGTCAATCAACTTTTTAAGGCTGATTCTCTTTTTTGAACTTCAAGATCTGGTTATAAAGCAATTAGGAAAATGGCCACGTGGCTGGTCCAATTTAGATGATGTAATGTCATGGCTTTTCTAATAGGACGGCTACCAAAGGTGGAGGCTCCAGACATCCAACCGTGTGGCACCCTGATTTCTTTCACCTTCCTGACACAATGCTCAGCCAACCTCACCCAAAACAGTCCTCACGAGCCTGCCTCACACCCCTGAAAACAACTCCAGTAGTATTTGCAACCTAAGGTGCTTTGGTGGGCATTTCCATTTTCCTTGGGGTAACCCCAAATATCAGCATATGGTGGCCTATCTCTGAGCCCCTTCTCTCTCTGCCCTGGAGGTGGAGGAGAAGGGGGGCTCTAGATTGCCAGATCTCTGGGGAAGCAGTGGCTGGGGTGCTTTTTGTTTCTTTACTACGCTTTTGGAGGAGTGCAGTGGTGGTTCAGTGGTGGTTCTCTCGCCTTCAGTGCAGAAGAACCCGGTTCGAAGCCCCACCAATGCCTCATGTGTAGGCACCACTAGTCTGTCCGTGGAGGCTCGTCTATTGCTATGATATGAACAGGTTCAGCAGTTCCCAGATTGAGAGGGACTCGGAAGGTAGACCTGTGAAGCTGCTTGTGAAAATCGACCAATGGAAGCTCCACGGGTCACAACGGTCCAAGGTGCAACTGCTCAGGAAGTGCTTTGTTTCATGGTGCGTGGGGTCGCCCAGAGTCGGGCCTACTGGACAGCAACTAACAACAACAGCAAGCTTCTGGAAGGGGGTCTCCCAGGAGGAAACTAAGTGAGCAAAGGTAACTGCGCATGTTAGCTACAAGTTCCACAAAATATTGGCATGTTAATTATCTATAGTTAATACGCCATCTTCATCATTGATGTTATCATTACTGTTTTTCTTTGTCAAATAGATTTTTAAGCCCTCAGACTAGGATTATTATTATTATTTTAATTTATTTTAAATTTTTACTGTGATCTGGGTGAAAGATTACAGAGCGAATTCATTTCCCACCGAGCAGTTCATACACATTTTGCTTCATGACACTGACTGCCATTCCCCACAATATAACAAAACAGCTCTTTTCCCACTTCCTCCCCCGTCATTACCGTTTCCGTGTGTCCTTCCCTCCCATGCACTCCTGCACCCTGCCCTAGCTGTGTCCCGGTGCAAACACCGCCCTTCTGTTCTCCCACGACTCATTGCTCTAAGGAGTGTATTTATCTGATGTAAATGTTCACCTCATGCTAGTCTGTTGTTTGGCTGGAAGTCACAGGCGTTCAGTTACAGACCTGAAGGGTAACCAAACAAAAAACAAAACAAAACAAAAGCCTCACTAGCAGACTAGGATTATGTGAGCTCAGGTAGTGTAGTACCTAAGGCATTTAACTGCTAACCAGAAGGCTGGTAGTTCAAACCCACCAGCCACTCCTTGGAAGGAAGACTGGGCAATCTAGTTCCATAGAGATACTGCCTCAGAAACCCAAGGAGGGGTCGCTATGAGTCGAATTGACTCCATGACAGTGAGTTATTATTTATAGAGTTAGGCCAACGGTGGGTACACAAAAACTAGTTGTTTTTGTCTCAAAAAGAAAGCAAGTTTTCTGGGCACAAATGTGTGTGAACATAGCTTTGTTTGTGTTTGAGCCTGTGACTTCACACCCAACTGATTTCCTCCCCAAATGCCGGCTGCCTCCAGCTCACTCTTCCTGAGCTCCCAGCCTTGGATGGTGGTGCTGCTCAGGGATGTGTCCCCAACTCTCTTCTCATCTCCTGCAGCACCTGGGCATGCTCATCCACATCCACGGCTTCGAGAAACATCTCATATTTAGAATTCTCAGACCCGTTTTCTAGCTCGTCTATACCTACGTACCCGTTTGGACATCCTCCTTGTCCCTGGAAGTTCACAAGCACTCTGCCCATGTGCTGATCCTCCTGTGTGTCCTGTGTCAGGGTGCATGGTCACGTGTTACCAAAGCAGAAGCCTGAGCTTTGTGCTCCACCATCCCTCTTCCTCACCCACCGCCCACCTTCTCCGATCCAGCCACGTTCACAGCCTCCAGCTCTCTGGGGACTCTGGACCCCTTCCTGGCTAAGCAGCCAGCACCTTTCATCTGCGTGGTTTTGACAGCCTCCTACCTGACCTCTTACCCACAGGACTAGACACGTAAATCCAGTTATGTCACTCCTTGGTATTTGACAAAGCCTTCGCAATCTGATCTTGCTTCAGCTCTCCAGCCTCACTTGGTGACAATTCCCACCTCACAGTGATCAGGAAAGAAGCCCTGGTGGTGGAATAACCAAGCTTTCGGCTTAACAAAAGGTTGGCGGTTTGACCCCACCAGAAGTGGGAGAGAAGACCTGGCGATAAGCCCCTGTAAAGAACTGAAGAAAAAATTGAAGCCTCGAGTTGCAATCTTGAGAGATTCTATGGGCAAAATATTGAATGATGCAGGAAACATCAAGAGAAGATGGCAGGAATACACAGAGTCACTGTACCAAAAAGAACTGATCGATCTTCATCCATTTCAGGAAGTGGCATATGATCTAGAACCAATGGTAATGAAGGAAGAAGTCAAAGCTGCAATGAAAGAACTGGCGAAGAACAAGGCTCCGGGAATTGATGGCATACCGATTGAGCTATTTCAACAAACAGATGCCCCATTGGAGGCACTCACTCAGTTATGCCAAGAGATTTGGAAGACAGCTACCTGGCCAACTGACTGGAAGAGATCCATATTTGTGCCCATTCCAAAGAAAGGTGATCCCACAGAATGTGGAAATTATAGAACAGTATCATTAATATCGCACGCAAGTAAGATCTTACTGAAGATAATTCAGAAACATTTGCAGCGGTATATTGACAGAGAACTTCCAGAGGTTCAAGCCGGATTCAGAAGAGGACGTGGAACAAGGGATATCCTAGCTGTTGTCAGATGGATCTTGGCTCAAGGCAAAGAATACCAGAAAGATGTTTACTTGTGTTTTATTGACTATGCAAAGGCATTTGATTGTGTGGATCATGACAAATTATGGATAACATTGAGAAGAATGGGAATTCCCAAGCACTTGATTGTACTCATGAGGAATCTGTACCTTGACCAGGAGGCTGTTGTTCGAACAGAACAAGGGGACGCTACATGGTTTAAAATCAAGAAGGGAGTGCGTCAAGGTTGTATCCTTTCTCCACACTTATTCAATCTATATGCTGAACAAATAATCCGAGAAGCTGGACTATATGAAGAAAAACGTGGTATCAGGATTGGAGGAAGAATCATTAACAACCTAAGATATGCAGACAATACAACTTTGCTTGCTGAAAGTGAGGATGACTTAAGGCACCTACTGATGAAGGTTGAAGAATACAGTCTGCAGTATGGATTATGTCTCAATATAAAGAAAACAAAAATCCTCACAACTGGACCAATGAGCAGCATCACAATAAATGGAGAGAAGACTGAGGTTGTCAAAGAGTTCACGTTGCTTGGTTCTACAATCGATGCCAACGGAAGCAGCAGTCAGGACATAAGACGATGTGTAGCACTGGGAAAGTCAACAGCGAAGGAACTGTATCAAGTGCTGAGGAGCAAGGATATCTCCTTGGGGACTAAGTTGCGCCTGACACAAGCCATGATATTCCCAATCGCCTCGTAAGCATGTGAGAGCTGGACAATGAATAAGGAAGACCGAAGAAGAGTTGATGCTTTTGAGTTGTGGTGCTGGTGAAGAATGCTGAAAGTACCGTGGACTGCTAAAAGAACTAACAGATCTGTCCTGGAGGAAGTGCAGCCAGAATGCTCCTTGGAAGCAAGAATGGCCAGACTTCGTGTCACCTATTTTGGTCATGTTGTCAGAAGGGACCATTCCCTGGAGAAGGATGTCATGCTTGGTAGGGTGGAGGGTCGACGAAAGAGGGGGAGGCCTTCCACGAGATGGATTGACACGGTGGCTGCGATGATGGGCTCAAGTATAGTAGGGATTGTGGGGCTGGCGCGGAATCAGGCAGTGTTTCGTTCTGCTGTGCATGGGGTCGCTGGTCAGAGATGACTCGACGGCACTTAACAACAACAACAACAAAGATTATAGCCTTGGAAACCCCGCGGGATGGTTGTATCCTGTCATACAGGGCAGCTGAGTCCTGTCAATTCAGCAGCTCACAGTAACAATGGTCACCATAAACTACTTACTTCCTTCAATGCTCATGATTTTCCATTCGTCCCTGACCTTGAAACTACAAATCCCTTAGCCTAGAAGACTTTCCTCCATTCCCATGGCCCAGTGCCTCATCTCTAACTCATACTCTTCTTTCCTATCTCAGCACAGAAACAACTCCTCAAGACTCACCTGACCACCCCTCTGCACCAGTTCTGGGTTCATGGGCTCCTAAGGACACCATGACACCCATACCTCCCCATCAGGGGCTTTATGGTGGAGTAGAAATGCCTGCTTCTCGTCTGTGTCCCCCATTTCCTGTAAGCTCGGTGTGGGTGAGCCCGTACCCGGCAGTTCATGGTTCTGGATTCATGCCAGGGCCCACGCCAGGTGCACGGTCCATGCATATTTCTCACATGGGTACACGGAAGAAAAATCAGTATTTTATTGCCTTTCATTTTAATCTTTGGTTTCTCTTATAAACAAAAAAACAGTCTGCAAAGTTCAGCATTTTTACCTATTTGTTTACTACTTTTTGTTGTCATCGTTAGCTGCTAATTAGTTGTTACTGAGTTGGGGCCTGACTCCTGGTGACCCTGAGTACAATGGGTCAATGAAGACCCAACAAGCTAGCTGCCCAGTTCTGCACCACCTCCAGGATCGGCTGTAGATCGCACCACTGTGATCACAGGATTTTCATTAGCTGATGTTTAGAACGAGATGGCCAGGCCTTCCTTCCTAGTCGATCTCAGTCTGGAAGCCTTGCTGGAACCTGTTCAGTATACAGCAACACGCAAGTCTCCACGGACAAGACAGGTGGCTGTGCACGAGGCGAGTGACTGGGAATTGAACCTGGGTCCTCAGATGGAAGGTGAGGATTCTACCAATGAACCACGTTGTCCCAGAATTATCATGTGACCCAGCAGGTCCACTCCTAGTAGGTGTATACTCAGAAGAACTGAAATCAGGCACTCAAACAAATCCCTGGACGTGAATTTTCATAGCAGCATTATTCACAAAAGTTAAAAAGTGGAAACAACCCAAATGTCAATGGATGAATGTACAAACTGAAGGACTGAACTGGCTACTCTAAACTTAGCTAAGACACCCTGAAACCTCAAAGATAAATTCCACCTGCAGACCCCACATGTTTCCCTGCGCCCCCTGCCCCGCCTTGTCAAAAACAACCCCAGTTCCTGGAAACTGCAACTCTTGCAAAAACCCCATGTGCACCAGAGGTCCCTATAAAAGGGACAGATCTACTCTACAAGTGGCATTGTTCCCGTTGCTCCTATAGCATCCCTCAGGGCTTTTCTTCAGTAAAGCCTGCTCTGATCTGTCCAGGTCATGGCTATTTTTACTCTTCTTACTTTCACCTTAACTTCTGTATTTACACACTTTCCTAACACAGACAAACTGTGGTCCATACATACAACGGAATAACAGCCAGTCATAAAAAGAAGTGAAGTACTGATACAAATGAATGAATCTCAAAAACATGCAAAGCAAAAGAAACCAGACACAAAAGGTCACACATTGTATTTGTATGAAGCATCCATAATAGACAAATCCACAGAGACAGAGAGCAGATTTGGGTGGGATGAGGAATTACTGCTTAATGAGTATGGGGCTTTTTGGAGTGATGGAAATATGCTGGAACTAGATAGAGGTGGTAGCTACACAACATTAAAACAAAACAAAACAAAAAACTCACTGCTGCCAAGTTGGATCCAACTCATAGTCTTGGGTTTCTGAGGCAAATATGAAGTAAATTGCCCAACCTTCCTTCCAAGGAGTGGCTGGTGGGTTAGCAGTTGGATGCCTTAGGCACTAGGCCAACAGAGCTCCCCCATTAGGGCTGTTCTAAATGCCTCTGAATTCTTCATTTTAAAGGAATTCATTTTGTTATGTAAATTTCACCTAAAAAATGACCTTCCACACACCCTTTCTAAAGATTAATACTAGAGGACTTGCTCCAACACAATGAGAAAGTAATACAAAGATAAATTAAAAGAAGACCATGTGGGCTCCAAGAAAGAGGGGATCACATATTAGGGAGGGGGAGGGATCTGCTAGATGATTGTAAGTGGAGGTCCTTGGACGGCAACGTGGGCAGAGGCTCCAGGGAGATATTTCTAAGAGGAACAAACTGCTCATGGATTTGACTCACGTCCCTGGGTTACGATGAGATCACTTCCTAAGCCTGTCCAGAAGTGGAATTTGTGCTAAAATAACAAACTAAACTCACTGCTATGAGGCAGATCAGACTCATAGCGACCCCGCCTTGGGTTTCTGAGGCTGTCTCACTCGGAAGTAGATTGCCCAGCCTTCCTTCTGAGGAGTGGCTGGTGGGTTTGAACTGCTAGCCATCTGGTTAGCAGTCACATGCCTTAGGCACTATGCTACCAGAGCCCCTAGTGTGACTTTATTGCAAGAAAAAGAAGCTCCGGTGGTGCATGGTTAAAGCATCTGGCTGCTAACCAAAAGGTCGGTGGTTCAAACTCACCAGTGCCTCCTCAGGAAGACAGACCTGGCTGTCCACTCCCATGAAGATTATGGCCTTGAAAATCCTATGGGGCAGTCCCACTTGTTCTCTATGGGCGCTATGAGTTGGCACTAACTTGACAGCACCCAACAACAACAGGGTTAGGGAGGAGGGGAGACCACGGACTGGGGAGGGCAAGAGAGAAGTTTCATATTGCATTTTTTTAAAAAATATAAAGTTACAATGACAAAATGTTAAAACATGTTCACTCCATGTGATAGTTGGAGTTGTGTATCAACTTGGCTGGACCACAATTCTGTGTGGTTTAAGCAGTTGTGATGTGGGTTATTCCCATGATGGGATCGGATGTATATGCTTTGAGCAGCCAATCTGTTGAAAGGGACTTTCCCTAGGGGTGTGGCCTGCTTCCAATATATTTATGGACATCCTGGGAAAAGAGACACTCTTCTGTGAATCAGGATCCTGTTGTGCTGCCTACAACTGTCCACGAGCAAACAATCCACTATCCGGCCTGGTGATCTTGGATTCGTCACTCATCGGAGTCAACAGCCAGTGTACTGCCTGCCAACCGTGCGGTCGTCAGCCCCTGCGGCTGTGTGGGTCCGGAAAAGCCTCCAGCTTGACGTTTGATCCAAGACCCTGGGACTTGCCAGCTTCTTTAAGTGTGTGAGCCATTTTCCTAAGATAAATTTCTCTCTCTCTCTAAGCTTTACTGGTTTTGCTTCTCTAGAGAACCCAGCCTAACACTCCAGTTTGTGGTAAGGTTGGTCATTTGTTGAGTATTTGTGTAGTAGGTAAATTTCTGTGTATACATCTCCTCAATATGATTCAGTGAACTGTTGGGGACGTGGAGAAGGCGCTTCTGTGCACTTTACACCGAGCCACCACTGTGAAACCGATGGTCTCTGAGAAATCGGATACTTTGGAAGGACCCATGGACTCTGTCTGCCTTGGTTCCCTGGGCCACTCCTGGAGACTGGCCTTCTCTGAGGTGCCCAGTGTTCACAGGATGCTGACGAAGGCAGGTCTTCCCACCGGGTCATTCTGGCTGGCCTCCTGCTGGGAATCTGCATTTCCACCCCATACATCCTGAATCGACGTGGTGGGGTTCTGGCTAAAACGCCTATTGTGATTCTGTGTATCTGGGGTGGAGAGGCACATTCGAAGCCCTGGATGAAGGACATGAGGAAGAACTGAACAAAGAGGGCTGTGTGGGCTGAGAAGATTTTAGACTCTGTAGTGACCACAGGTTGGAAGGAAGATGGGGCAATCTACTTCCATAGTGATACTGCCTCGGAAACCCACGGAGGGGTCGCTATGAGTCGGGTCCGACTCGCGGGCACATAACAACAACAGTGACCACAGGTACCTGAAGGACTGTCATCTAGAAGATGATGCGATGACAGGCTGAGCCCAAGTCATCATTATAATTGATAGATGCCACTGTTTGATCATCTTCTATGTGGGAGGTGCTCTGATGATGTTAAAATCCCACTTGCCTAAGCTCTATTTTGTACAGTTGTGTTTACTTTTGTAAGAAAGACAAACCACCCCACCACCGCTACCTCCCCCACCACCAGTACTCTTCTCAGAACAGCAACTTCAGGACAGGCTGTCCTCGGATTCAGGCACACCTCCCTGCTCCTCACACCTGAATCCACACAGCCACTACGGAGAGGCCCACACACACTTGGCCAGCGGCTTAAGGAGGGCTTTCACTTTTTTGTGTGTTTATGGAACCAAATACATACACTTTTTTGTTCTTCGTTGCTTATTTCACAGATCTCTGTAGTTCATTTTTTTGTCTAAAAAGACCTTAGATGAGCCATGTAAGTATAAACCCAGGACAATGTACACAAAATAATACCTTGTTTGTAGAAGGGACAGGCCCACATGTTTATTATATGGGTCATACTGTTGGATGGAACACAGTTTTGAAGACTGGGATGTTCTCCAGTTAGCTAAGCACATCAGCTACCGTTAGTCTTCACTCTGCACATTTATCATATGAATTTACGGACACGTAAACTTCCGACCAGGAGGATAAGTATTCAACTGATCTAATCAAAACGGTTTTTCAAGAGATTCTTTTAAAAGAAAAAGAAAGTCCCCCCCGCCACCCGAACTATGAACTAAGTAGCTGATTGACCAAACTGTAAAGAGAAACCAAATACACTTTGTGTCTCAAGATGTCAAGTGTGCTGTCTCTCTCTGAAATCACAGACTATGATAGACCAGATGGCATCCCCACAGAGCCACCCTGGACAGAAAGTACTTTTCCTGAGTGATTCTGCCTAAAGGCTGACCATCAGGGAAAGGATGACCCTGAGGGCAGGTAGCAGGAAGGAGCAGGCAGCTCCAAGTTTCTTATTTGGTAAGCAACACCTGGTTCCCTTTTTACCTGCCATCAGTGTGGCGTACAGCAGACCAGCCCTGGCCTTTTACACTGGATTCAAGAAACACGATTGGATTTGCATGGTTTCTAGAAACACAGCTGCTGCATCAAACAAGGTAACCCTGCAGAAGAAAGCTGGTGAAGCAAAGGGGGCTTGTTTAGACAGGAGACAGCAATTTTATCGACCTTCCCAGTGTCTGAATTTTTCTAGTCAAAACTACATGGAGGACTTCCGACCCATTTTGGTAACCCAGCCCATTCCTAAGCGGCCAGCCTATGGGGCGGGGAGCAAGGGGACAGTTTCAACGTCCCCAAAACATCTACCCTTGCCAGGCTCTCTGCCAGGCTCAGTATTTGGGGACACCAAGGCCAATCATCAGCACACTCAGAAAGTGAAATTTCACAGGGCGGTTGGCCAGTCTACCTTGTTTCAAGACTGGGAGCCGGTGTTGGAAGAACGGATGGAGTCTCTGCCTTCAACCCCGCGCAGGGGTCAGAGAAAGCCCACACGCAGCCCAGGTGGAGCGATGGCCTTACCGTGCACCCCCGCCTCGGCCTCTCCATCCTCCCCGCGGGGGCGGGCCGCTCAGTGCCTTGGAGCCGCCCTCACTCCCGGGCAGGGGCTGCGGGTGGCCGCAGCGTCCCCTCGACTCCGCTGGAACGCAGGCAGCCGCCGCCCGGGCCAGCATCCCCAGTTTCCGCCTAGCTGTCCGGAGCACCAACGGGCCAGAGGGCTGGCCACGTGCCCACTGCAGCTCCCACCGCTGCCGCGTCGTTCGCCCCTCCCTGCGCCCCCGGCCTTGCAGCCTCAGGGCCAGGAACCCACCTGCTGGCTGAAGCCCGGAGACAAACGGGGGGGGGGGCAGTCTCTGTGACTGGGGAAAGCGTGGACTTGGCTGCCCCCGTCTGGCCCTGGCTGGAGTGCCCGCTTTTGTTCGCAAGTTCCTCCCTGGGTTCCACACAATGGGACATTTCAAAGGCGCGGTTGACGATACGTGTTGTTTACAAATTGCAGAAAAGAAAAGAAAAAAAGTTGCCCTGCGGGTTGGCACCGGCTTCCCGGCCGAGCCAGCACTGGCGTGGGCTGAATTTAAGCCTCCCATGCGTCAGAGCGCCTGCCTGCCGGAGGCGCTGGAATGCCCAGGCGCGGCAGTTCAGTGCGCACATTGTTTGGAAGTTCTCGTTGACGCAACCTTTCTACAGGAGGGAGTAACAACCTAGCTCTCTCCTGTGACTTACCCACCGCGCCGAAGGAGCGAGCCTCTGCAACATGCGGCCCACAAAACCCTTTTCTTTTAGGAGAACAAAACCTTGCAGGTGCCCATTCCTGACTAATAGGTGACCTTTGCCTCGAGAGCTGATTTCCTTAAACCTGGCATCTCCAAACCCGGCAGGCCAGGCGCCCAGTCTCCGCTTCGGAGGGGGGTGGGGGAGTGGAATTTGCTGCCCTCTTGTGGCCGTGTCTGATCTGCAGTCTTTTGTTCACAAGTTGCTCATTTACCGACATCAATGATGAAAGAGGCCAAAAAAGGAAACTTTTGTTCTATTTAGAAGTTTTTCACTTGGGCTCCAATCCACCCTGTGCAGGTTTTGGGAAAATGAAATGTGCAGGGCGCTTCTTCTTGGAGTTCACCCCCTCCTTGGTGATAACCCAAAACCCACTGCCATGGAGTCAATTCCGACTCACCAACACCTAGGGTTTCCAAGGCTGTACATCTTTATGGAAGCACACTACCTTATCTTTCTCCCGCGGAGCAGCTTGTGGGCCAGAACCGCTGACCTTCTGATTAGCAGCCAAATGCCTTACAAGGGCGCCACTGCAGCTCCTTGTACTTGGTGACTGTTGTCCTAACAACAGAAAGCAAACAAAACTGCACAACTGAGTGTTAAGCACAACACACTAAATGTAAATGCCCAAACGCAGGCTGAGTCCTTCAAGTGTGCCCCCCTACACACACACACACACACACACACGTGGTCTAAGCTGCACACTCCCAACCCTGGACACTGCTTGAATTCTGCTATTTTTACCATTCCTCAGACTTGCCCTATTGCTTGGGTTTCCACGGTGCTCATACAGCTCTGTGAATACAGTAGGTGCTTGGCAAATGCTTATTTCTGGCACTGATGATGGTGGCAAAGACAGGAAGATGGAGGGCTTCTACAACAGACAGGCATGGGCCTGGTTCTCGTCTGCAGACACCCAGCTCAACCCCGGCTCCAGCCGCCCTTCATGGATGTGTGCCTCGGGCAGGTTGCTCAACCTTCCCAAATGTCTTCACTGGTAAAATATGAATGAAAATGATAGTAGGACCAGAGTGGAGATTAAAGGAAATGACTGATGTCAACACTTAGAACCACCTGTCTGGGACATAGCTCTTCCCCAGTCCAGTGGGTCTTAGGATCACCGGCATTATGATTATTCACTTTTCGGCAGAGATTGCAGTGCAGGGCTAAAAGCAGGGGCTGGAGACCACATATTGTCAATTTTCCTTGTCATAACTCCTAGCAAGTGCGTTTCAATTTCCTAACCTAGGAAGAAACGAAAAAAACAAACTCACTGTCATCGAGTCAGTTCCAACTCATACTGATTCCAAGGGGCAGCACAGAACTGCCCCATAGGGTTTCCAAGGTTGTAAATCTTTATGGAAGTGGGCTGCCTCGTCTTCCTCCTGTGCAGTGACTGGTGGGTTTGAACTGCTGACTTTTCGGTTAGCAGCCATACGCTTTAACCACTGTGCCACCAGAGCTCCTTATAATCTAGAAAATGGTAATATATAATGAATAATACAGAAATATACTTAACATATGGTACAGAATTCTATGGAAAACATAGAAGATCTGGTGACATAGCATTACAGGGGTTCTACTGTGTGTCATTCGTAGAGCTGCTTGGACAAGCCCACAGTCAATGGTAGCTGGGAGGAAAACAAAGAGGCCTGGGGTGCAGGGGTTAAGGCCTCAGCTGCTCCCTGACAGGTCACGAGTTTAAATCTACCAGCTGCTCCTGGGAGAAAGGTGTGACAGTCCGTGTCCTTGACGATGACAACCTCACAAACCCTGTGCAGCACTTTCACACCAAGGTGCTCTGGCAGTGCAGTGGTTAAGGCACTGTGGCTGCTAACCAAAAGGCTGGTGGTTTGAACCCAGCAGCCGCTCTGGGTAAGAAAGACGGGGCTGCTGCTTCTATAGAGTTACAGCCTTGGAAACCCAGTGGGGGTTGCTGTGAATTGGAATCGATTCAATGGCAGTGAGTTTGGTTTTGTGTGTTTTTTTTTTTAATAGGGTCGCTATGAGTTGAAATTGACTCCATGGCAATGGGTACTACTAAAATAGGAGTCCCTGAGTGGCACGAGTGGTTTAGCACTCTACCCGCCCAGAGACGCCGTGGAAGAAAGGCCCGGCTATCTGCCACCAAAAGATCACAGCCTGGAGGCCTGTGGAGCACAGTTCTACTCTGACATGCATGCGTCCCTGGGAGCTGGAATTGACATCATGGCAACTTTTTTTTTTTTTTTTAGTAGTAAAGTAAAAAAAGATTTTTAAAGGCTGAGTTTCTTCATCCATGAAGAAAGCAAAAGGTCATTAAAAAGGAAGAAAAGACCAAAATGGATGTCAGAAGAGACTGAAACTTGCCACTGAACAGAGAGTAGCTAAAGCAAATGGAAGAAAGGACAAGATAAAAGAGCTGAACAGAAGATTTCAAAGAGCAGCTCAAGAAGACAAAGTCAATTATTATAATGGAGCTAAAACACCAAAAGGGAAGAACACACTTGGTATTTCTCAAGCTGAAAGAACTGAAGAGAAAATTAAAGCCTCGAGTTGCAATATTGAAAGATTCTATGAGCAAAATATTGAATGATGCAGGAAATATCAAGGGAAGATGGAAGGAATACACAGAGCCACTGTACCAAAAAGAATTGGTTGATGTTCATCCATTTCAGGAGGTGGCATATGATCAAGGTGTTAAAGGAAGAAGTTGAAGCTGCACTGAGGGAAGTGGTGAAAAACAAAGCTCCAAGAATTGACGGGATACCCGCTTAGATGTTTCAACAAATGGATGCTGTACTAGAGGCACTCACTTGGCTATGCCAGGAAATTTGGAAGACAACTACCTGACCAACTGACTGGAAAAGATCCATATTTGTATCCATTCCAAAGAAAGAATGTGGAAATTATCAAACAATATCATTAATATCATACACATGTAAAATCTTACTGAAAATAATTCAAAAATGGTTATAGCAGTATATTGACAGAGAACTTCCAGAAATGCAATTCAGAAGATATGCAACAAATGATATCATTGCTGATGTCAGATGAATCTTGGCTCAAAGCAAAGAATACCAGAACAATGTTTACTTGGGTTTTACTGACTATACCAAAGCATTCAATTGTGCAGATCATAACAAATTGTGGATAACATTGCAAAGAATGGGAATTCCAGAACACTTAATTGTGCTCATGAGGAACTTGTACATAGACCAGGAGGCTGTCGTTCAAACAGAATAAGGGAACACTGCATGGTTTAAAATTGAGAAAGAAGTGTGTCAGGGTTGTATTCTTTCACCATACTCATTCAATCTGTATGCTGAACAAATAATCCAAGAAGCTGGACTACATGAAGAAGAATGTGGCATCTGGATTGCAGGAAGACTCATTAATAACCTACGTCATACAGACGACACAACTTTGCTTGCTCAAAGTGAGAATGACTTGAAACACTTACTGATGAAGATTGAAGACTACCAGTCTGCACTGTGGAATACACTTCAATATAAAGAAAACAAAAGTTCTCACAACAGGACCCATAGGCAGTATCATGATAAATGGAGAAAAGATTGAAGTTGCCAAAGGCTTCATACTACTTGGTTCTACAATCAACACCAATGGAAGCAACAGTCAAGATATCAGATGTCATACAGCGTTGGGCAAATCGACTGCAAAGGACCTCTTTCAAGTGCTGAAGAGCAAAGATGTTTCCTTGAAGACTAAAGTGAGCCTGACAGAAGCCATGGTAATTTCAATTGCCTCATATGCATGTGAGAGCTGGACAATAAAAAAGGAAGACTGAAGAAGAGTCGATGCTTTTGAGTTGTGCTGGCGAAGAATACTCAAAGTACCATGGACTGCTAAAAGAACTGACAAATCTGCCTTGGAAAAGGTGCAGCTGGAATGCTCCTTAGAAGCAAGAATGGCCAAACTTTGTCTCACCTACTTTGGTCATGTTGCAAGAAGGGACCATTTCCTGTAGAAGGATACCATGCTTGGCAAAGTGGAGGGTCAACGAAAAAGGGAAAGGCCCTCAAGGAGATGGATTGACACAGTGGCTGCAACAATGGGCTCAGGTATAGCAAGGATCATGGGGCTGGCACAGGACCGGGCAGTGTTTCATTCTACTGTACACAGGGTTGCTATGAGTCAGAGACAACTCAATGGCACCTAACAACAACGAGGCCAGCCACCTCTGCTGACTTATCCCCTGAGGTGATCACGTCTTTATCTTATTCACTTTTCTGTGTATTGGCTGATCAGAGGCTAATTCGTAGGAATTACAGGAAAAACAGGCCCCCAGCGCCTGTGCTCTGTGATGAAGGTCACGGTCCTCTGTGCCTTGGCTAGAACTCTGGTCACTGACAGCACTTCCTTTGGTCAGCACAGTTCTTCTGCAGTCTTCAAGGGCTCTCGAGGGCGATGAGTGCTCATTGTCCTATCACCTGGGTCCGAGTGCAGGCTTCTCCGAGGAACCAAGCCCAGGAACACTTTGCTCCACTGCTCTGCATGCCTTGGAACTTGGCTATGGAAGCTGAGCAGTGTGGCGGTAGTCCATCAGTTCTTGAGTGACAGAGGGCTCTGGGAGGAGCTCAGCTACAGACCCCGGGGGCTGCTTGCAGTGGCGCGGTCGTTAGCCCGTTCTTATCTGCATGTCCTTTAGAAGCATTATCCTGCAACGTACTGCACTAGGATCTCCACGAGGCAGACTGCCTTCTCTCTCTGGCCACTCAGGGGATTCAGGAAACTTGGTGGGGTGCTTCGGAAAAGGCCTTTTAAAAACCCAGGGGACTGCTTTCTGTGACTGTGCCTAAGACTAAGAACCTTGCCATCAAGTCAATTTCGACTCAGAGCGACCCTATAGGATAGAGAAGAATCACCCCCATAGGGTTTCTGAGGCTATAATCTTTACAGAAACAGACTGCCACATCCTCGTCCCATGGATTGGTTGGTGGGTTCGAACTGTTGATCTCTTAGTTAGCAGCCAAATACTTAACTGTTGGTGCCACCTGGCTACTTATTCCAAAACCAAACTCACTGCTGTCCAGTCGATTCAACTCATAGCGACCCCTCCTTGGGTTTCCGAGGTGGTATCTCTACAGAAGTAGATTGTCCAATCTTCCTTCCAAAGAGTGGCTAGTGGGTGCGAATCA
Source organism: Orycteropus afer afer (assembly GCF_000298275.1). NCBI lineage: Eukaryota > Metazoa > Chordata > Mammalia > Tubulidentata > Orycteropodidae > Orycteropus > Orycteropus afer. The sequence continues at coordinate 5,126,983 of NW_006921722.1, forward strand.
CCAGCCTTCTGGTTAGCAGTCAAATGCTTTAGGTACTACACCACCAGAGATCCTGGCTACTTACTAACCACTGCCATAGAGTCGGATCTGACTCATAGCAACCCCTCCTTGGGTTTCCGAGGTGGTATCACTACAGAAGTAGATTGCCCAACCTTCCTTCCAAGGAGTGGCTGGTGGGTTTGAAGGAAGGAATAACCAAACCCAAACCCATTGCTGGCGATTCTGACTCATAGCGACCCTATAGCAATGGCGTCACTAGGGGGTGTGGGGGTATGGATGACACTGGGTGATACTGTCAGAGGGGGTGACACCAAACTGACTGTCTATAAAATTTCTGTGCAGTGTTTCAGCAGAAGTTTATTATTTTTTATAAAAATATCCTTATACTTAGTTATAACAACAGAAAACATTTCTCATAAGTCCTGCTTCCACACATCAATGTACCTACAAGGCTAAAACGCTATGCCTCTGTGCTAATTTACTTTTTGAACTTTTTAATGTGCTCTGGTCAGAGCTGTCATTATTACCCAATCACACTGAGGCTTCGAATCGCGTGATTTCATCTGTACGCACTGTAACCACACACTGTATTGCTGTTGATGTTTTTATAGTTGCTGATTTTGTCAAATTTTCTAGTGTTTTAGCTACGATATTGTGGTAAGTAGTATTTGTGAACCTATATCAATAACTTTTTTTGAGAATAAAGTAGTAATTAAGGAAAAGAAGTAGAAAAATAAAAAAGGCTTCTTCTCAGTTACTAATAATGTAATTCAATGTGGATTTTACAAAATATTTTTGTTGTTAATCGTCATATAATGCATTTGAATTATGATGGCAGCGAAGAATACTGAATGTATGTAGACAAAAGAAGGACGAACGAAGCTGTCTTGGAGGAAGCCAGAATGGTCCTTAGAAACGAGAATGGCCAGACTCTTACTTTGGTCGTGTTGTCAGGAGGGACCATTCCCTGGAGAAGGTTATCATACTTGGTAAAGTAGAGGGTCAGCGAAATACGGGAAGGCCCTCAATGAGATGGGCTGACATAAAGGCCCAATGATGGGCTCACATATGGTAATGACTGTGAGGCTGGCGCAGGACTGGGTTGTGTGTCGCTCTGTTGCACACAGGGTCACTATGAGTTGAATGGACTCAATGGCACCTACCAACAATTCATATAATCTAAGAAACATTATAGGAGCTCTGGTAGCATAGTGACTAAGGCACCTGACTGCTAACCAGAAGGCTGGCGGCTCAAATCCACCAGCTGCTCCTCGGAAGGAAGATGAGGCAATCTACTTCCATAGTGATACTGCCTCGGAAACCCAAGGAGGGGTCGCTATGGGTTGGGTCCGATTTGTGGCAAATAACAGTATCAGAAAAACAAGAAATATTGTATTTGAGCAGTTTATAACTACATTTATCATATATTATTCTATGATTAAAGTTAATAGTAAACATTACTAAAGATTCTGGATAGTCTAGTACAGGAGGCGGTCCCTGGGAGGTGACATGAGTTACCACCCGAGTGACACCAACCCTAGTGATGCTACTGCCCTGCAGGACAAGTACAGCAACCCTATAAGGTTTCCAAGGCTGAAATGTCTGTGACAGCAGATTGCCTCATTGTTCTCCCATTGTACAGCTGGTGAATGTGAACTGTCTACTTTCTGATTAGCAGCCGAGCACTTTAACCTTTGTGCCAATACTCAAAAACTCACTGCTGTTGATAGGGCTCCTTAATACCAAGAACCAGAGGAACTATTTTTATGAAAGTCAGATGGCCCTGGATAAGGAAGACCTCCTTTTCCCCACAGATGACAACTTTTCTTTTCCACTGTGGCTCCCCAAGTTGTGGCATGCCCTGCCCATCAGTGGCTCTCCAGGGCCTCGTGGTGAAAATCCATAATATTTAGCAAGGCAACAAACACCTCCACCCCATTCCCAGTCCCCAGTCTAGTTTTCCGTTCTTACCCCCTCTCGCCACTCCTCACTAGCACCTGCTTCTTCTGTTCTAACCTGGGACAGCAAACTCAGATACCGTCAGGAGCCAGGCAAGAAATAGAAATTATTGATGTCAAACTCTATTTTTTTAAGCAGAGTATTTAGCCAACTAAAGATGCATCTTTGTCACTCCTGCCAACCACACAGATGGGGTTCACCGGGCACTCTCTCCTCCGAGCCTCTGCCCCAGGCCTCATCAGAGTCCATCAGGGGCAGCTCTGACACTTGCTGCATGGCTAAGAGGCCAGTGTCCCACCAACCACCAGAGACTGTTGGCATTTCCAGCGTGAGATGAAGGTGCTGGTAGCCAAATCATCCATCATCCACCGTGGGATGATTAATTTTATGTGTCAGCTTAGCTAGGCTGTGGTTCCCAGTGGTTTGGCCAAACACTAGACAAGCTGCTGTTCCACAGTGTAATCTAATGCAATGTGCCATCTTCATCTCCCATAATGTAATCAAATGCACTATAATGTCATCACCTCCCTTCATGTCCTCTAGCACAAGGGAACATCATCACCTTCCTCCATGTAATCTAATGCAGTGTAATGCTTTCCCCTGCCACAATGCATTCTAATGCAGTGTGATGTCATTATCATAATATAACCAATGTAATGGGATCGACCAATCAGTTGGAGGGGAGTTCCTTAGAGTGTGGCTGCCCCCAGGCTAGAAATGGGTTATTTTGGCAGAACCTGCTCTCTCTCAACTCGGCCCTGTTCCTGTCCTATGGATCTTGGGTCTCAGAAATCTCTAGCCTCCTACCTGACAGATAGATTTGGGACTTGCCAGCCCTACAACTGGGAGCTCTGGTCGCATAGTGCCTAAGGCATTTGACTGCTTACCAGAAGGCTGGCGGTTCAAACCCACCCAGCCACTCCTTGAAACGAAGGTTGGGCAATCTACTTCTGTAGTGACACTGCTTCAGAAACCCAAGGAGGGGTTGCTATGAGTCAGATCCGACTCCACAGCAGTGCGCTGCATTTTGCGTTGTTGTTAGCCCCACAACTGCATGAGCCAATCTCTTGAAGCAAATTTCTCTGTATCTGTATCTATCACTGGTTCTGTTTCTCTAGAGAACCCTAAGACACCCCAGGATCAGACTCCCATGAGAACGTAGCCACACCAGGCCACAGCTGACTTGTTCTGTGAGGCCTGAGGGCCCAGACTCTAGAGTAAACCTTTCTCTCCGTGGAACCATCCCTTCCTACGCCTAATGCACTCTCTGTGATTCTCCTCACTGAGCGATCCAAACTTCTCTATGTCCTCATATCTCCTGCCCTCTCCACACTTGGAACATATGCTCACCTTCTACTTTGGGGCAGAAATGGAGCCCTGAAGGAAACTGGCTCAATTTCCTGCCTCAGAGAGAAGGAACTACCTGTGGCCACAAGATAATTTCCTCTTTTTTTCCTAATCAGAATTGTCCTTCCTCTGTTGGTTGGCAATGTCTCCTTCTCACAGATCTCACACAGCTATCCCTTCTCTGCCTTTCTCATCATCTACCGGCTCCCTGCCGTGATGAGGAAACGTGGGCACTCCTGGACCCAGGGTTCCCTCAGTTCCTGCTCTACTCTCTCAGCCCCATCACAGCCACATTTCTTGAAAGAGCGTCTGCATCTGCACTTGCTGCTCCCATTCTCTCTCCCCCAGCACTTCAACCATGCCCCGGAGTCTCTTCCCACACCATACTTACTCCTTCACTGCTAAATTCAATGAAGACTTTTCAGTCCTTATCTTTGTAACAGGACACTTTGTTGAGTAGAGACTAGAGCTCAGACACTGCTGATGAAGAGGTGAGCTGTCCCCCCAGTTGATTTGTTAGGGCTCAAATAATCTTCTAAGGTATGGACGGGACGACCCTCCTAACCATCTATTCACATCCACTAATTTACCCAAAGGGCAGATGGGTCTTCTTGGAGGAAAAGACTAGAATGCTGAGACTCTGATGCCCATTGAGATTCAAGGATATAATATTATGTTTAAAAAAGTGGGATGACTAGACCAAGGCCACTTTGTGAAAACGATCTAGGCTTCCTGAGAGAGAGAATTCACCATGAAGGGAACATGCAGAAGTCTATCCAACACCGTGACACCAACACAGTGATGCCAACACCAGGACATCAACACCATGACATACCCTGCACCGTGGACGGAATCAAGGTTGGAGGGATTACTGGTTTGAGACAGAATATGGGGCAGCTGCTCCTTAGAAGGGAGGATGGTGAGACTTCCTCTCACGTACTTTGGTCATGTTGTCAGAAGGGACCAGTCCCTGGAGAAGGACAGCACGCTTGATGAAGCAGAGGGTCAGCAACAAAGAGCAAGACCCTCAGTCAGACGGACTGACACAGTGCAGCAACAATGGGCTCAGGCACAGGGCTGACGGCGAGGCTGGCAAGGACCTGGCAGTGTTTTCATTCAGTTGTACCTATGGTCACTATCAGTTGTAACCAACTCAGTGGCACCTGGCTATGACAACACCACGTCTCGTCTCCTCACATACTGTGATAATTTTGAGGAAAAATATTTTCATTTTAATTAGCTTATTGAAGTATGGAGTTCAGATATGGGAATGAGTTGGCTTATCTCTAGCCTAAGCTCTTTGCTTTATGCATAATGAATGGGAACTCAAAGGAGAAAGCCTGCTTGCCAGGTCTCTTTGGGGCCCTGGTGCCTGACTCAGTGCACGCTGGTTGTTGTTAGGTGCAATCAAGTCGGCTCCAACTCATAGCGACCCCGTGCACAACAGAACGAAACACCGCCTGGTCCTACGCCGTCCTCACAATCCTTGCTATGCTTGAGCCCAGTAGTGCAGCCACTGTGTCCATCATCTCATTGAACGTCTTCCCTTTTTTCGCTGACCCTTTGCTTTACCAAACATGATACCCTTCTCCAAGGAATAGTTCCTTCTGATAACATGACGAAAGTAGGTGAGAGGAAGTCTAGCCATTCTTGCTTCCAAGGAGGATTCCGGCCCCACTTCTTCCAGGACAGATTTGTTCGTTCTTCTGGCAGTCCATGGTATTTTCAGTATTCTTTGCCAATGCCACAACTCAAAAGCATCAACTCTTCTTTGGTCTTCCTTATTCATTGTCCAGATTTCACATGCATATGAGGCACCTGAAAATAGCATGGCTTGGGTTAGGTGCACCTTAGTCTTTAAAGTGCCATCTTTGCTCCTCAATGCTTCAAAGAGGTCTCTTGCAGCAGGTTTGCAGGCTGGTTGATTACCCAGGAATTACTGTCTGAGGAGATGGCCTATAAGTTTTTTTTTTTTTTTTTGGAGAATGAATCTCCATCTCGGTTTCCTGAAGCACAACTCGATTAAGAATGATTACTTTTCAGAGCATTGACTTAGAAGCAGCCCCTGGTGGCTTACATTTTAACCACTGTGCTAACTGAGCGGTCCTGCCATCTCTTTACTGGAGGTGGGGGGCTGATAAGCATCTTGGCCCTGGCCCCAGATGACCAGAACCAACAAACGTGGGGGAAAGGTCACATAAAGACATGCAAGACACCTGATGGTTAATTCAACACGCTTCCCTGATAACATGCCCTAATAAACGAACACAGTCAAAGCAAGCTGTAAACTGGCATGACGAGCAAAGACGAACTTGCTAAGAATTCTTACAACAGTCAAGGGACACTTTGAATGCTCAGTAGATTAATTCATTCTTTTGCTATTTCCACTTTGAAGTGATGCAGTCTTCCTGGGGACATTCCGAGAGGTAAAGGAACCAGTCGTTTTACAATGCAAGTTCCCAGATGGCAGAGCCCAGGGCTGGGAGGAGCTCTTTGGGGTGGCGGAAAGCGGAGATGGGTGTTGGGGGGGAGGAGTTGCAGAGCAAAGGTCTGAAGCCAGGCCCACACATGCTCTGGGAAACCTTGTCACTTGGGAGGCTGTGACCATGCACAGTGGGTGCAAGAAAGGCTGAAGGCAAACTGTACCCCCCTCACCTGGTGAGGCTGACCTTTCCTTGTGTTCATGAGTACAGATGGCGTCCCCTGTGAGGCACATCCTTGAAAAGAATTTCCCATTCTCCCTTGGGAGTGACAGGCTAGTGATTTCCTTCCTAATAGAACCTGAGCCCATCTTGCTTGCAAGCCCCAGGCTGGACAAGAGCTCAGGAAATTAGACTGGCCTTCCAGCTCATTTTAACATCCTTGTCCCTGTCCACAGGTGTGGCTGCAGAGGCTTCACAAATCTTGGATGCAGAGGTTTCCTGGAGCTCCTGTGGAGTCCTGGGGTGAGGACTGAGAGAGGGTAGAGCAGACACACTGTGAGTCAGAACTGACTTGGCACCACACAACACACACTTTGCTAGTTAATAACAATAATACTAATAAAGATAAACAAACTCATTGCCATCAAGTTGAATCCAACTCATGGCAACCCCTTCTTGGGTTTCTGAGGTGCTATCAGTACGGAAGTAGATTTCTCAGTCTTCCTCCATCTTCCTTCTGAGGGTGGGTTTGACCCACCAGCCTTCTGGTTAGCCTTAGGCACTACACCACCAGAGCTCCTGCTAGTTAATATGAAGGACAGAATTTCCTAGCTGAGGGACAAGAGCATACGCTTGTCCTGATTTCATATTTAAAAGAAAGAGGTCCATTTCACTACTCCCACATTTTTGACCACTGAGGGAGGAATTTTAAAGCCTGTTGTAGTTGGTCATTCTAGCCTTAAGCCAGAGAAAAGTACTGACTCAACTTCTAAAATCAAGATAGATTCTTTTCAATTTTCGATGTTACCACACTTTATATGGTGAGAATATAATACGTTGCAAATTCACTTGGGGAATAGATATTTTTATAAAATAATTTATCATTATAGCCCACATATGAAGCCACTGGGAATAAAGAAATTTTGATGATAACAGTAATAAAATGTTTTACTTATGCAGTAACTTCCACACTGTTGGGTAGGATGCTGGAGTCCCCGGGCGGTCAGTGAACACAGAGCTGCCAACCGCAAGGTGGGACATTGGAGGCCACCTGCTCCCGCCCGCACCTGGAAGAAACAGAACACTCCTGCTAAACAGCCAGCCGGCAAAAGCCCTGGGTAGCCCAGTTCTGCAGTGACACATGAAGGGTCGCCATGGGCTGGGACAGACTTCATGGAAGCTGACTTGTTTTGCTTTGAGTAGGATGTGAGAATTTTAACCACAATACCTATCTATCCAACTTCATCTTTGGCCAGCTGTTGAACCCTGGGCAAGTTAAACTCTCTAGGGTGCAGTTCTCATGCCTCAAATTGGGGATGCTGCTGAGATCCCCTTCATCAGTACCGCATACCTCGTTTCACTGCACTTCACGGCACTGTGTTTTGCAGATACTGCATATTCTACAAGTTGAAGGTTTGTGGCAACCCTACGTTGACCAAGTCCGTGGGCACCATCCTTCCAACACCATGTGCTCACTTCATGTCTCTCTGTCCCATTTTGGTCATTCTCACAATATCTCAAATATTTTCATTCTGCTATTGCACACTTAAAAGCAGTCGAGTGGAAATGTAACTTTCACGTGCCCTGGGAAACCAAAAAGTTCATGTGACTTGCTTTACTGTGATACTCACTTTATTGTGGCTGTCTGGATTTGAACACACACTGTCTCTGAGGCCTGCCTGGACGGGTGATGAAGATTGAGTCAGACAATGGTGTTTGCCTCACTGAGCGGTTTCTGGCGCATGGAAAGTTCTCAGCAAACGCTAGTCATTATTATGACTATTGATCCAAAGGGAGTTCTGTGGTGTACTGTCTAAGGCACCTGACTGCTAACCAGAAGGCTGGCAGTTCAAACCCACCAGCCACTCCTTGGAAGGAAGATGAGACAATCTACTTCTGCAGTGATACTGCCTCAGAAACCCAAGGAGGGGTTGCTATGAGTCGGGTGTGACTCCACGGCACACAACAACAACAACATTTATCTAAAAGAAAGGAAACGAAAGCAGAGGGAAGTGAAACAGAACTAAAGGGACAGAACTGGGCACCAGGCGCGGCTGGCCGAGCAGGGGCACTGCTTTCACCACTTCCCAGCACTTATTGCAGCCCATGCTCTCAAACATGTTGTAAGCTCCCTAGTCAAGGTAATGTTTGAACCTGTGGACTGAAGTGGCAGGGGCCGCTGAGGGAATCATTAACTCACTGGACTATCTTGTTTGTGACTGTATTGACTCTTACGGGAGTCAATAACATTTTGGGATTAGGACACCTTGTTTCCTGGACATTGCTGGCCAGTCCCAAAATGGAACAGAGAAGAGTGGCCCTCCTGTTTCTTCTATTTCTACAATCAGGTAAGATTTGAGTGTCTTTTATTTTCATCATTACTGTCCCCCCAGCCAGGTGTGGCTAGGCAAGCTACTACTGTTTTCTAACATGGCTTTCTGTGCACCTGGTTTAATTTAGCTCTTGACTCATGAGTGCTCAGTTCAAATCTAATACGTGATTGAAGAATTCTTCAGGAAATTTGTTTATTCGTGTGGTGAAAACTGTCAGGGCATTAAGACGAATGGGTGAGAACAATAAGTGACTTTTCAGATCTCAAAGACTGAGTCCAAATGATTGCTATTTCTGTTGGGACAAAAAGACCCCTACAGCTAATAAAGCAAAGGCTGAGGGCCACTTTGCCTGGTTCTCAGTTTGATTAATTCTGAGTGTTTTTGTGAAGGTTTTCTGTTCCCCTCACTTCAAAATCCAGAACAGGATTTTTCTTTGACTCTTTGACTCTTTGACTCGCCCATGTAGTTGGACTCACCATCCCATTGGCTGTGGCTTACTATCCGTACAGCAGCAATTTGATGTGTGTATTAATTCGACAGGTACTCCATGCTTGAGGAGGCCAGGTGCTTCTTCATAGTTAAGTCACATATATGTCACACACAGATAGATCTCCCCTAGTCCCACCAGCTTTTTCACCTGCTGGGACAAAGCCACCCGATCTATCCCTCCCCACAGTCAAGATGAGGAAATCTAGGTTGGAGACATTACGTTATTTGCCCACTGACCAAACAACTGACCCCAGCAAGCGAAGGAGCCATGATTGAAGCCGGGGCTTTCCCAGCGTGGATCTGGTGTTCTTACCGCCACAGGTCGTTAAACCTTCTGGGACGGATTCTAAACATGTCCCAGGGGTTCCTTCTTTCTTTTTGGTGGCTTTACTGACATAGAACTCACATAGCATACAATGCTCCCACTGAAACCAGACAATCCAACAGCTTTCAACGTATCCATAGGTGTCTGACTGTCACCATGAGCAACCAGCAACGTAGGGGCATTTTTATTACTCCAAAAAGAGGCCTCTTGGCTATCACCCCTCCCAACCGCCCTCCCTCCACTGCAACCACAAACGTGCTTTCTGTCTCCATAGACTGGCCTCTTCTGGGCATTTCCTATCAGTGAAATTGTACAATATGCTAGTGGTCTTTGTAGAAACAGTGTGTAGATATTTGAGATTTGCTTACTAAGTTACCAGAGAAAAGTTCTCAAGCTGCATTTTAAATTAGAATCAAGCCCATCTGGATTCAATGGGAAGAAGTTAAAGAGATACCAAAGATAAGCTAGAGTAGGGAAGATTAAACACAAAGCGTTTTGTGAGAAGTGTGTGTGGGGGAGGGTATGTATATTCTATTTACATCCCAGGAAAGGAGGCGCTGGAAGGGAGTGAACTTAGTCAGTGGGCTACACCCACGTGTCGGAACAGGCTTCTCTGGCGGCTCCTGTGGCAGCCAATGTAGGAAAAAACCCGTCTTTCCCAGGCTCTTTTGGAAAGGAAAGCATTTACTCTCACTTTCCATGGAAGTAACTTCCATCGTGCCAGGGAGCTGAAAAGCCAAGCAGAGAACACTTGTTCTCAGCTGTCCTCAGTGAGAACTGGCTACGCATCTTGCATTTCTCGAAGCACTGCACCTTTCCTTCAAACACAAGCACGCGTGCACATACACACACCACGGTGAATTTAACAATCCCACCCACCAGCCACTCCTCGGAAGGAAGATGAGGCAATCTACTTCCGCAGTGATACTGCCTCGGAAACCTAAGGAGGGGTCGCTATGAGTCAGGGCTGACTCGACGGCACATAACAGCAACAACAACATTAATAAAATAGCCTTGCTTTGGTAGCCATGGGCATCTATGTTTGGTCTGTAATATAAAAATACTTTTCCTACCCAAAATATGTCTTTTATGTTTCTTCATCAACAAATAAACTGTATTATACCCCATTGCCACATGAACTGCTGAGGAGTAAGGAAAAAAATAGCTAAAGTTCTGGCAAATAGAAAAGAAAAAAATATTCTCTTCTGGACTATGTCTTTGGTATGTCAGCTTCTAAGGTAGATTCAGTTGGTTTGTTCTTCAATGTTGTACAGTAGTCCATTGTGTGCACATATGGGTATATCTCTGAGGTAACATAATTCAAAGATGATATGAACAGGAACAGGGATTTCTCTTTTGAATACGCCTGTTACACTTTCCAGAAACTTCAAGAAGTTTAACTCTCTATAAAATACATTTTATAGGGTTGTTGCATGTGTGGTTTTGAAATCACATCCTGCTCCATGGAATTCACCAACACACAACTCTTCTTGGGCTTGAGAGTTTAAATGGAAGAAAATACAGGAGTTCTCAATATGGGCCAAACTACGTGTTTTTCCATGATCTTTTGATACATATATCATGTGCTTTTTGGTGTACTGAGGTTTTAGTTGTACTAACCAACTTTCTGTTCAATAATCCGTCCTTCTCTGTGGAGTCTCTCAACTCAAGGCAGGATGCAGTGGCAGGTGAGGGAGGGGGCGCGCTTGGCATGAATCTCCAGGGGCACGACCCCATGCTCAGCATGTGCATTTCCAGGGTGGGCAGGCAAGGCCTTTCTGGGAGTGAGGATCTGGCCCGGAAGGGTCTTTTCTGTTGGAAAATTCTCTTCAGCATGCACACATGCTCTAGGAGGTCCTGTCTTTAAAACCAGTGCCATGACCACGCACTCCCTCCTGAAACTGCCCCCTTCACAGCCCACTTCTGAAATCCTCCTCTTCTCAGTGTCCCCACTGCCATCTTCCTAGATTCTCTTTAACCCACCCGCCCCGGCCCTGGTCCTCCCCTCCACTCTGTCTGGGCGAGGCCGCCATGGTGCCTGATCCAGTGGAAAGTCTGCGCTCTCCATCTCAGCTCTTCCCACCCCCATGAAAGCCGTCCGCATTCCACACCAAAAGGATGGAGTGGCATCTCCAGACTTGGATTAGCACTGCCAAAGCCAGCTCCGGTGTTATGGGGGGCCTAGAACAAGGGGCACTCTTTGCAGTCTTGTCTGTGGAAAGGTGGCCAGGGACCCTTGGCCACTGTCTGTAGAAAGAGGGAGGAAGCAGCTGTCACACAGATCCTCGGCCTCCAATTTTATCTCACAGAAAAATCACAATGTTAGTCATTGCTGCTGTTAGGCGCTGTCGAGTTGATTCTGACTCACAGACACCCCAAGTACAACAGAATAAAACACTGTCTGGTCCGTGTTTGTCCTGGACTCTGCTTTTCTCTAATATCCCTCCTAAACGCCGGCTACCTGTCATCACAAACTCTCTGCAATTGGCTGTGATGTGTCACTGCACCCAGTATAAAAATGACCTTGTATTGCAGATGAGATTCTGACCCTCCAAGACTTTTTGTCCAAGATGAACCACAATTTAGATGCACCAGTGGCCAAGGAATTGACTGATGCATGGTGACACCACATGTGTCAGAGTAGAACTGTGCTTCACAGGGGTTTCCGTGGCTGCTTCTTCAGAAGTTCATCACCGGGACCTTGTTCCCAGGTGCCTCTGGGGGGACTTGAGCCTCTAAGCGTTCAGTTAGCCGCCAGCGCTGGTAACTGTTTCCCCCACAGTTTAGCTCTGCTCCTGTTTCTCCTTCACAGCACCATCAATTCGCTAACCTCTCTGAGGTGGAACTGTGCTCATTGTGGGTTAAAATAACAATGTTGCAACCAAAGACTGTACGGGTGGAACTCAAACAATGGCCTCCAAGTTCCACTTACGCCCAAGGACTGACAAAACAGCACTAAACCTGGTAATAGCATTGCCACGTTGCACCTTGTCTCTGCTGAAGGTCACGCAGTGCTCCAACATGGCATGGCAGAGGATGGCAGAAAGATCACAAAACTCATTCCGATTTAAGTTTCACACCCACTAATATGATAGCACAGGAGCTGCTCAGAGTTCTAACTCTCCGCTCCAGATAATCTACTAACAGAACACAGTTTCTTAGGGGAACTTTTCCTGAGTAAACATTCTTATCCATGGCCATCCATGCTACTTCCCAAAAGAGCAGGAAGTTGTATTTTGTGGATGCAAAGATAATGATTACAAAGTCATGAGAGCCAAGCAACAATGGCACTGGTGAATCTGGTCAGTTGTCCCACATTCATTCTCTTTACAGGTCAAGGAGACCCCCTGGAAAACTACGTAAATACCGAGGGGGCTTCACTGTTCAGTGCCACCAAGAAGCAGCTCGAAGCAAGAAGCACAGACGAATGCGCCACCAAATGCGAGGAGGAAACCGCGTTCACTTGCAGGTATCTTCACTGTCACGGCAGCTGCGCAGAAACCGTGCTGTTCGAGTCACTGTTATTTTGATGACAAGACCTTTTCTTGTGGATTTACGGGCACAGATAGTACTTAGGAGAAAAGAAGAAATTTCATGGAAACAGAATTTGGAATCTCTTTGCTCCCAGCAGTTTCTGGTTAAGGTTGATCTGCATCCCCTTTAGGAAAATACTTGAAAAGCCAGTTATTTTTATGCATGATATGAATGTGATCACCTATTGTTCTGAGCTCTACTTTTCAATATCATTAATAAATACTTAATGAGGGTCATGTGGATGGCTGTCCCTAGGCCCTAAGGAAGTATGGATAGAAGACCCAATGCCTGGCCTTATGTCTTCATGGTGTACTGAGAGAAACTGGCTATAATGGAAAAATTTACACATATATATAGCAGCTAATTTGAAATATTGATAAGTATCTGGTACACAGATGTGGCAAAATCAACTCAAGATCTATAAAGACTCAGAGGAAAGAACCCTTTTATTTTTCTTAATCCTCCCTACCCTGCAAAACCCTCCTGCTGTGCCCCTCATAATTATGCACTCCTGTTTGTCCTCCATTTCCTCAGTTTGAACGTTGGTCCTCTGGTGTCCCATGGTCTATTGCTCTAAGGGATGTATTACCATTAAGTGTGTGGGTGTGGCATCCTGGTTGAGTAGTCTGTGTGTACATCTTGTTAACTATTGGGCTGAGAGCCCGCCCCTGGGGGTGAGTTTTATTCCAGGCGCTGAATGTATTTCGGAGCCATAGTATAGGGGGTCTCACCAGATTTCATCTGACCAGTAATTCTGGTCATTATTGAGTTTTTGGATTTTGTTCCACGTTTTCCCTCCCACTTTATCCAGGATTTCCAGATTGGATCCTTAACAAGATGTACACTCACCTAGTAGGTTACCGAGATGGGGAGGGAAAGGGAAGGATTAATTTAGGGCTAGTTGGGGCTTACACGCTGACATGGGTAGGGGGAGGGATATACAGAAGGAACAATTCTTAAGAGTTGGACCACTAGAGACGACCTCCTGGAGGAGGCAGGAACTGAGCTAGGCTTTGAAGGCTGGGTAAGATCTTGTAAGCACCAACAAAGAATGGGGTGTTCTGGGTGAGGCAAAGGCATGGCCATGCGTGAACAGGACGATGTGCGTACAGTGAAGGTTCACCTTGAGTCCGGGTGGGAGAGCAGGCGGGGAAGGTAGACTGTGGATGGCTTTGAAGGCCACATTGAGCATCCACGGTGGACCATGCCAATGGGTAAGGAGCAGGGTGGACGTGGTGAGGTGAAGAGACGGGAGTCCTCGGGGAGTCCCATGTAATCATTTTAGGAAAAGTCATTATCAGCAATCAGAGTTGCTTCTTTCCAACACAAAAGCCAACATTCTGGCTCTTAATACAATTTAAAATCTGAGTGAAGAAAGAGTGAAACAGTTGGTACAGAAAGAAAGAGAAACCTTGCAGAGGGAGAAGGTACGTGGGAATGAGAGCAGCTACCCCTCAACACACCCCAAACTGTGTGACAGGAACAGTGCTGAGCTCCCTGATCCATAGGGCCAGTCATCAGCATGGCTGGGGAGTCAGGCTCAGGCAGGAGCCTAGGCGGTCATGACCTAAATGGGAAATGGGGGCCCACCTCCTGATCCTCTCTCTGCAGGTCGTTCCAATATCACAGTAAAGACCAGCAATGTGTGATCATGGCTGACAACAGCAAGTCTTCCACCGTCCTCAGGAGGAGAGATGTCATTTTGTTTGAAAAGAGAAGTATGTACCATGTTTTCTTCTTCTTCTTCCTCCTCCTCCTCCTCTTCCTTCCCTTCCCTGCCCACCCCCCTCTTTTATGTCTTTAATTCAACAAAGGCTCTAGGGTTTGGTGAAATGGAATTTTTAGTCAGGATGGGGGTGGGAGAGGGTAGGGTGGCCACTAACCAGCTTTGTCATTTCACCTCTTGGGTTTCATGTTTTATTTGGTTGAGTTCTACCTCTATGACCCTGAAAATGAGACATTCACAATTTTGTTTTGTTATTTTAGAGAGGGGGTGAGGAGTCTGAAAGTTCCTTATGATCTTGACTTCTTGTTCTGATGGGAGACTGCAGCCCTCGGCCACAGTAACATTAGGATACAGACAGGCTCCTTACTGTAGTCTGTAATTTCCCCCTTTTTTGGGGGGGTCAAGTCTTTACTGCCAACAGACAATGAAATGAGGGGATCCCATTTCCTCTTCCATCTGACCACTTGTGCTGTGGAGTCAATTCCCACTCACAGCGCCCCTAGAGGACAGAGTAGAACTGCCCCACAGGGTTTCCAAGGCTGTAATCTTTACAGATGCAGGCTACTTCATCTTTCTTTGGTGGGTTTGAACCTCCAATCCTATGGTTAGCAGCTGAATGCTTTAACCACCACACCACAGTTTCCTTTGAAATGCTGTCTAGATAGACCCATTGTTTAGGACTGAGAGCTGGCCTGGATTCCTGTGGAAATCACTAGTCTTTTAACACATACAGAAGCCCCATGGGGTAAATGTGGAGATTTTAAGAAACTATCTCCTATTCTTTGTTATTTGTTAGGTGTTCAAATCATTTATAATGACAACTTAGCATTTCAAATATTCTGTAGCAGCGGATGTTGAAGGAGGCCAAAGCCAAAACAGCCAAGCCAGATGCTGTGCACTTGCTCTGGCCTCTCAGTGCCTCTGGGTGTCACAGTGGAACCACGCTCCATGGAATGGACTGTGCTTCGGGGCCCCTGCCAAGCAGACTGCCAGGCCTTCCTTCTGAGGTGCCTCGGGGCGGCTTCAAACCGCCAGTCTTCTGGGCAGTGGTTGAGCTGCGTTCTGCCAGGGGCCCTGCAGCATCATTTCCGTGCAGTCTTCACAGTGGTTCTTCACTTTCTCTCCAGTGTCTCCGCAGAACTCCAAACCAGATTTCCCAAAGCACTTCGTTAGGCAGAGTTATGGCTGTGCATTGAGTCCTCATCTCAGGCTTTGTTAGCTGGGCCCCTACTAGCCTCTTTCCTTACCCCGTTTGTCTCTAATTCCCGAGATTAGTAAACCTTATCTGCTGCAGTTAACAGCTGTTACCAGGAGTGATTAAAAGCTGAGATAACTAGGCTGACCCACTGTCCTCCAGATGAGTAGCATACATATGGTGGGAAGCTCCTTACAAAACACAGACATTTAATACATCACTGATAAATCGTTAGGAGCTCTGGTGGCATAGTACCTAAGGGTTTGACTGCTAATCAGAAGACTGGAGGTTCAAACCCACCAGCCACTCCTCGGAAGGCAGGTTGGACAATCTACTTCTGTAGTGATACCGCCTCAGAAACCCAAGGAGTGGTCGCTACGAGTCGGATCCAACTCCACAGCAGTGAGTTTTTTTTTTTTTTTTGTAAATCGTTAACCAAAAGGAACATGGGGGTGACTGCTAGCACCAGTCTGAAGGTGCTTCTGTTCAAGGTGACAGGAAGGACTGAAAGGTTATGTACACGGGGATGGGTACATACAAACAAGGAGAGATCAAAAGTCAAAAGCTCAGGTAGCAAGGGTGCTTGCTTCTTTGCTGGAGACATTAACCCTTTGCCAGATTCCCTGCCGACACATTTCTGGGGAGAAGTCGATGGCAGCTCATGATGCCACCTGCCTCTTCTCTCCTTGCCCACTCCTGCCCCCATCCAAGCCCCCAACGGCTCCAGCTGGGCCACTGCTGTGGTTGGCAGCCTGAGCAGCCAGCGACTGCTTTAAAATATAGCGTCCCTGCTCAGAACCCTTGAGTGCATCTGGAATAAACTCCCAATCTAACCAAACACGAGTGGTCATCAGCACTTGCGTCATGTAACCCCCTGGACCACCGTCTGCTTGACTCACAGCCTTCTCCCTGGCCGGTATCTCTGTTCCGCAGACTGGCCGGCCATACCCCTCCCTCTGCCCTGAACCCTCTTTGTCACTGCCCTGCCCGAGGCCAGCTGCTTCTCCTCTTTCAGGCCTCAGCCCAGTGTCACCTCCTTTTAAAAGCTTTCCCTGGTTCCTGGGCCTCCCTTGCACAACGCCCCTTGAGTGTGCAGTTTTGTAACATGAACCCACGTATCAAAATGTCATAATCAATCTAAATGAGCAGGCATTTGTGATCATTTTACACGGTGCTGGGGTAAGAGCGCAGCTCGCTACACACATACTAGAAGTGGGACCCCCAGGTGGGATTGACTGGCTGCTGACTGAAAGGTTGCAGGTCTGAGTCCACCCCGAGGTGCCTTGGAAGAAAGGCCTGGTGACCTACTTCCAAAAATCCAGCCGTCAGAAGCCCTGTGGAAGAGATTCTCCTCCTTTGACACACAAGGGTCACCGGGAGGAGGAACTGACTTAATGGCATCAGCTTTTTTGTTTTTATTAGAAGGATTTTTTCTCGGTAATTCATCAATTTTAAAGTCTGGTTAAAGAGGGGTGTCAAAAAAGATGACATACATATAACTTAGACATTTTATATTTTCACTGAAAACATAAGTTAATGTTAATATTTTTTGATGGTGGGCAGATTTTTTTTCTTTTTTTAAATCTAGGTCCACCAATGAGGGTGACCAGTTGCATTTCTCACGTATCTGTCTGCCAGCGCATTGCTTGCAGTGGTCACTTTATTTCTCTCGGAGGTGGAGCAGGCTCTGGAGACTTTCTCTGATCAGTGTGACAGCAGAACACCTTCGAGATTTTTATGATTTTCCTCCAAACTCCTAGAATCGACTTGCCCTCGCTGGATCTGACAGCAAATTCTAAAATGAGTCAGCTCTTTCAAGTCGTTAAAAGCATCGACTTTGTCAAACACTAACAAGCAGAACGATTGCTCTGTTTCTTTTCACCTTTGTGTCTCAGTTCAGATCATTTTAAATGAAACATACCTGGAATGAAAGTCTGACAATAGAAACAGTGGGCTCTTGGTAAACATATAATCTGACTAACAGGAACCAGTAGGGGTGGACACACTAGAAAGTGGCCTTCCAGCCATGGCACCCAGCTGACCCCTGTGGGCATCGGACAGTGCTTTAAAGACAGGATGGAGCCCATTGGCTAATCGGGGTTGACTGACTTCTACTGTAAACATTTAACATAGACCAATTTCATAAGCCTGGTTGGCACTTTTTTGTATCTACCATGCTGGCTGCCTCAGAACACAGACACGGCCTGGATCTGTCTCAGCCTCGTCCACCCTGTCTCAAACCCCATCTCCCCCGCCCCCCATTATCTTCCCCTTCTTTCTCTGTAACCCTTATCCTCTGGAAGGTATTTCCTTTCACAATTAGTTACTGTCATCACACCCATCCAGACGCCACCCAGCAGGAACTTGGCCTGTTCTGGACTCTATGGTATCCCCAGTACCAGGCGTGTGCACAGAGGGGCCCAGCAAATAGCTTTAGAATAAATGGATCCAAGTGACAGACAGCTTTGTCAACAGCAACTCTTCCAGAGATACCAAAGATGGTCCTGTTCGACAGCGGGAAGGTGGCGGGGGCTGCTTCCTTTTCCCTTCTGCAGCAGGTGCCCAGGCAGCCCGGCCTTCCCCTGAGACGGCTGGCTGGCTCACGTCTGGGCTTCCTCCCAGTGTACCTTTCAGAGTGCAAGACCGGAAACGGAAAGAACTACAGGGGCACGACGGCCAAAACCCGCGACGGGGTCGCCTGCCAGAAGTGGAGCGATGTGACTCCTCACAGACCCAAGTAAGGCCTTTGCTTTGGACTCTGTTCCACCACTGTGTTCAGAACACTTCCGTGACCACTCACCTAATCAGACAGATGACAGGGGGTAGGAGAAAACTTTCTGAATGCTTGTCTTAGTTTCCTAGTGCCTCTGTCACAGAATATCACCAAGTGGGGGGCTTTAAGGAACAGAAACTTAATGTCACACAGTTCTGAGTCTGGAAGGCCATCAGCAGAGCCATCCTCCCTCTGAATGCTCTAGGGGAAGACCGTTTCTTGTCTCTTCCAGCTGCTGGTAGCCCCAGGCATCTGGTGGCTGGGAGGTGCATCTTCACAAGGTGTCTGCCTTCGCTCTGTGTGACTCGGTCTCCGCATGTGTTCTCCTCTTCTTTAAGACACTACTCAGAAGGGATTAGGACCAGCCTCCTCTGGTATGACCTCATTAAAGGATCACATCTTCAGAGAAAGACCTATTTCTAAATTTCTAAATAAGGTCAAGTTCAAAGGTACTGAGGTCAGAAGTTCAACATATCTTTTTTGGGGATACAATTCAATCCATAATGATGTTGCTGTAGAATAGTTCAATGATTTCTAACACAAACAAGGAAGACAGTTGCCCCCTATCTACTCTCGTGCATAGAATTCTCTAGAAAACCTACAACACAGATGGCTGCCTAGAGACAAAGAAAAATCAAACCACAGATTCTAGGTGCAGTCGGAGAAAAGATGAAAGATGGCTATGTGTAGAACTGAGCTAGATGACTCAACTGTACCAAGCTGGAACTCTGATTACATGTTCCCCTCAATATTGAGCCCAATGAAGGGAAAGAGTAAGGAAAATATAAATAAAAAATGCATTATCTCACAGCTCTTACTACTTATTTTAGTGCCATCCCACCCACCAAACATGACATTATGTGGCCTGAGTCTCAGTAACAATACTCATCAACGAGGAATGTAGTATTTGCACCCCCAGAACAAGTTTTTTTTTTTTTTTAAATTGTAGCACTATGAGCAAATCCAATTTGCCCTATTAGACATACTAGATATTAGGCTCACCTCTGTGATGAACTCATAAAACCAAACAGCCAAACCACAGATGTTGGGGGCTCATGAGAAAATCTAGACCCCTCCTCCATTACAGATCAGTAACTGAGGCCCTGAGAGGGGGGTCATTTACTGAGCCCCAAAATACGTACATGGAAGAACCAGAAGCAAAACCTTTCTATGCTAGACTCCAAGTCTCGTGCTTTTTCTCCAGTTTGTTATTTCCACAGAGCAACTCATCATTAGAACTGAAAATGAGGTTAACAACTCCATGCTCAACCCCAGTTAATTCAGGCTGTAAACTGTGTCCCAAAGACCACAGTGTTTGGAATCAGATGGCTCTGCCTCTTGCCTTGATCTGACACTTACTCATTGTTCCCACATCCCAAAAAAACAAACCCACTGTGGATTCTGACTCACAGTGCCCCTAGAGGACAGAGAAGAACTGCCTCGTAGGGTTTCCCAGGCTGTAATGTTTATGGAAGCCGAGTGCCTCATCTTTCTCCCACTGAGCAGCTGGTGGGTCCAAACCACCAACCTTTTGGTTAGCAGCCGATTGTCTTAACCATTGTGCCACCAGAACTCCTTGTCCACATGCAGGCAAGCTTTATTTTGTTTACCATGGCTGCACCTCAGTTTCCGTCTGTAAACAGGGATAATAATGTCTTCCCAGCAGGGTTTGTAATGACGAGTCCATGAGACAACACAGCAAGATTTCAATGTAATGCCCACCACATAGTTCACACAGACTAGACAAATGGTGTTAAACCACTATTATGTTCCAGAGAGAAGGGCAATTGAGAAAAGCAGGGGTTCAGAATAAATCAAATCCGACAGGCTCTGAAGATCTATTTTCACTGACTGGTATGAAAATGGGAACTTGGCATAGTGCCTGTGGCATTCGACTACTAACCAGAAGGCTGGTGGTTCAAATCTACCAGCCGCTTCTCGGAAGGAAGACTGGGCAATCTACTTCCACAGTGATACTGCCTCAGAAACCCAAAGAGGGGTCGCTATGAGTCAGATCCGACTCGACGACAGCAAGTTTTTTTTTTTTTGGTATAAAAATGCTCTGGCTCTCCATGTAAGACTTGCTTCTCAATACAGCAATAACAGTACCATTAGCTACTGCGCCAGAAACAGCCAGGCACCAAGACTGACACTGCTGTGTGCGGCATTGCCAGAACGTGCTGGCGTGACAGAAACATGACGAGATGGGCAGCAGGCAGCAGGCGTCCCGACGTGCTGATGACACGCTCAAAGCGCTTTTCTTCCGCTCTGCACAGGTTTACCCCTGATAAATTCCCTTCCGAGGGGCTGGAGGAAAACTACTGCCGGAACCCAGACAACGATGAGAAGGGCCCGTGGTGCTACACCACCAACCCGGAGCTCAGATTCGACTACTGTGGCATTCCTGAGTGCGAAGGTCAGATGATTCCAGATAACACCCACAGCTGCCCTTGCTCTGTAAAGAACTGGGTGCCAAGCCAGTGCCCACACAGACATGATTAATGATCAATGAGTGTGGCGACTTACAAAACGGAACAACTGGGTGCCCCTCTTGGAAAGGAAAAAGTATTATCTCAGAACTTCCCCTCCCCCAGCACTGTCTTAAGTAGTTTTTATTAACGTGTTATTTGAAGGTGTCCCAATATAAAACCCAATCGAAACTGCACATGAACTTCTTACTCTTGTAACTCATACACAATCTAAAACCAAAAACAAAATTTGCTATGAAATAATTAAAGGAAAACTACCAAAACCAAACCCACTGCCACTGAGTTGATTCAGACACATAATGACCCTACAGGACAGAGGAGAACTGCCCCAGAGAGTTTCCAAAGCCGTAAATCTTTATGGAAGCAAAGTGCCTCATCTTTCTCCCATGGAGCAGTGGGAGGATTTGAACCACTCATCTTTTGGTTAGCACCTGGATGCTTTAACCACTGAACCACCCGAGCTCCATAACATAAAACTACAGAATCATTAATATTCAAATAAACTATATTAATTTCATGTGGCAGATTTTGTTGTTTTGTTCAAACTAAGCAATAAACCAATTCTTAAGTCAGCAACCCATTATTTTCATGGTTGACCGATGATAGTACACTTCAGAGTTCAATGCTAGAAAATCAAAAAGCATTGGTATTGAAAAAATGTTCTTCAGTTCCTATTAACTGTTACATTTACAGCTGCAAGCGGGAATGGATGAAAGGATTTCTACCACACCTCTGCTTGCACAGTGGAGGTGGCACTAAGTGACAACTCAATCCTCCCATCATTTTATCTACTTGAACCATGGGCGATCCTTTATCTGTAGGTCCTATGGCCCTTCCTTGACATGACTGCACGTTGTTTTATTTATTTATTTTTTTACTGTGATTTGGGTGAAGATTTACAGAGCAAATTCACTTTCCATACACCAGTTCACATGTACTTTGTCTTATGTCATTGACCACAGTTTACCACAATGTAACAGCTCCCTTCCCACTTCCTCCCCATAGTTACCTCTTCCCAGTGTCCATCCCTCCATACACTCCTGGCCCCTGTCTGTCTCCCTGTGC
>NW_006921722.1:5152042-5167297 GCF_000298275.1 Orycteropus afer afer
AGTTGGTAATTTTTTGATGACCTGTTCAATTTCTTCTTTTGTGATGGGCCTGTTCAATTTTTCCCCATCAGTCTGTGTTAGTTTAGGTAAGTGGTGTGTTTCTAGAAATGCATGTTATTTTTTGTATTAATTCTGCCTCTTTTCCTTATTAGCCCGTTGAAATTCAAGTCACATGTTATTCTGCTACACCATGTTATTTCAATCAAAGTTTGAGATTATAAACTAACGTTTCCAGTTTTCAATAACAAGGAAACAAAAAACAGCTGGCCATGAGTCTCAACAACCTATGAAGGGAAGCCCTATCATCCTAGGTGATGGCTGCTCTCCAATGAGGTCATCTAGACCCATGAAAACACCAGCCCTGAAATCTAAGCACAGTGCCACATACCTGGTGGTCACGCACATGATGAGAACCATGACACAGAAAATTGCAAAGATCGTTATTGGAACAAAGACTCCAAACATTTGAGCATTAAGAGAGAATCACAGACCTCCGAGACTATACGCACAGACACCCCTATAGCCTTGGTGGTGGTGGTGCAGGGTGTCCCAACTCAAGGACCTGGCACATGGAATTTCTGAATTCGGTCCTGACTGTAATAGCTGAGGGGATATTGACCAAAATATGGCATTTCGACCACTTGAACGAGGGGATGACACTTTGGGTTGTATTGGAAAATGCTGCCTCCTTATTGCCAGTTTTACCAGTGACCGCTGGAAACTGCACTTGAACAAGCGGCAGTGGTACTTGAGATAGTTGTAGTGGGATCTACTCTTTACTGGGCCAGGCAATCTACTTCTGTAGTGATACCGTCTCGGAAACCCAAGGAGGGGTCACTATGAGTTTACTCTTTACTATCTTTCTGCATCAACCATGTCAGCTTCTTTCTCCCTTTCTCCTCCTCCCCTCTCTGTGCAGAAGAGTGCATGCACTGTAGTGGAGAAAACTACCAGGGCAAAGTTGCCAAGACCACATCCGGACTGGACTGCCAGGCCTGGGACTCTCAGAGCCCACACGCCCATGGCTATATTCCTTCCAAGTAAGTCTCTTGGGGATGGAGGGTTGGGTGAGTGAGGTGGTGAAGACGCGCTAGCTCTAGCAGACACTGTTGTTATGGACATATCTGCCATGGCTCAGAAGGGGACACGCCCGAGACTTTGGAACCTCAGAGCTTGCATCCTCCCACCCGAACGCAAGGGGAATATACACTCCTGCTGCTCAACATGTGGTCCAGATTCCACGCCCCAGCAGCATCCGTAGCCCTGAGAGCCCATTAGAGATGTAGGCTCTCAGACCCCTGGAGTGTGGCTCTGCAGTTTACCAAGCTCCCTAGCAACTGGAACACACATTAAAATTTGAGAAATAGACACATCACTTGGATATTTTCCAACTATTTCAGTCTCCTTGTTCTTACCTTTTCTTTATGCCAGTGAGGTTCATGTCTTCTTAACCTATGATTTATAGGTGACCTTCTGGGGGCTGTGAGTCCCCTGACATTTGATGTGTATTTTTATCAGTGCATTTTTCTGCGCTGAGGAAAAAGGAATTCCCTTAAAAAGGAATAAGAGTTCCTGCCCGAGAAGGTAATGTTGACTTTCTGAGCACTTCAGTACATTCATTGTTCTGGAAAATGCCTCCCACCCTGCTTCTAAGAACTAGAGGAATGATTCTAAGCCAGGGCTTTCACTGTGGAAAGCAGGTCTTCTGAAGCCTTGCAATTCTCACCCAAAATAGCTAGCTCAACACACAGTGGTTGTACTTTTCCTTCCAAAGAGAAATACAGTGAAGGCCTCAAAGCCCCAGACTGGATAATCCCCTTCCAGAACATAGGAGAAGAGGACTGCTGTGACCACTGTGGCTGCTCTGTCCACGCTGAGTGAGAACGGGAGGCTCAGAGAGGGGTGTGAGAGCACCACACAGGCCACAGGATGGTGTGTCTAACGGCCTGAGCCACAGGGTCACTGTGGAGGAGGGCTGAAGGGGGCTCACCCCACACTCTAGGGACAGGCACTTATGAAGCACAGTGCACTCCTTTCACTTCCTATTGGCTCAGATGCTACTGGAAGGGAACCTGGTAGACCAGAAGGACTCTGTCTAGGCTGTGACGAGGGATCTCCTCAGCTGGACTGTGTACTGGATGACTGTGTTTTAGAAACCGCTACTTTGCAGCTGAATGACTAGAGTCTGCTTCCATCAGTTTTCAGAGTGGGCCACGCGATGAAGTTCATGCACCTGCTCAGGGAGTTTTCATGTGTGAACTGTTAGAAAAGTCCTTGGCATACTGAGCTCACCTTCTTTCACGAGATGGCTGCCTCTTAAGGGCAGCCCAGGGCCCCTTTACCCAGTTCCCAGCTCCGCTAGCTGGACCTGGCACACAGGAGGCGCTCAACGTGGCTGCAGTTGAGAAGATTCTCATCAACGAATGTCAATGTCAAGTGCTGTTAAATCCCTCTCGCCCATTCAGATTTCCCAGCAAGAACTTGAAGATGAATTATTGCCGTAATCCTGATGGGGAGCCCCGCCCATGGTGCTTCACCACGGACCCCAACAAACGCTGGGAGTTCTGCAACATCCCCCGCTGCAGTGAGTATGGCTCATCCTGAGAGTCAGGGGTCTGGACCCCGTCTACTCTTGGAATCGAGGAAACAATATTAAGAGCCCGAATACTGTGCCTCAAAGGAGCCTGGTGGTACAATGGTTGAGTGCTTGGGCTACTAACCAAAAGGTCATGGTTAGGACCCACCAGCTGTTCCACTACCGTAAAGACCTGGCAATCTGCTCTCATAGAGACCACAGCCTGGAAACCTCATGGGGTAGTTCTATTCTGTCCTGCAGGGTTGCTTTGGCTTGGAGTCAACCTGATGGCACACAACAGTAACATTGCCTAAAAGTCCTATAGGTTGTTATCACTCTTTCGTGAACATGGTTAACAAATGTGGGTGCTAACTGAAAGGTAAGGTGTTTGCATCCACCCAGAGATGCCTCAGAAGAGAGGCCTGGAGACCTCCTTCTGAAAAACCAGCCTGAGAGCCCTGTGGAACAGGATTCCCCTCGGACCCCTATGACGCTGCCAAGTCAGAGCTGACTTGATGACAGGTGCCTTACGTGGTAACTGCAGACGACTGACAAGAATATCCATTGATCATGTTCTTATCATGCTTTTTTCAGCCTATCAGGAGTGCAGCTAAATGTCAGCTCCTGGACGGGCTCCCTGGCTTGCCACTTTTCTCTAGAGCTCAGGGAAATAAATCCATGCTTTCTGGTCCATGGACCTTGTTATCAACTGGAGTTCTTTCCAGCTGTTGCTTTGCCAACAAAGAGGTGTTTCTGGAGGCCCCGTTCTTCAGTATCTCCTACTTGTGGGGCAGCAGATGGGAAAGGAGTCTGGGGAGAAGGAATGGCAGACCTAGTAGCAACAATTTTCTAACATTTTCCTTCTATGAGAATTTGAAGCAAAGGCCTACACGTTTAGACAAAGACAGTTATCCGAGGTGAGGAGGACTGGGCTGGTCCTGGGGCTGGCTTCCCTGCTGCTCCGGTGACCAGGTATCTGGGGAGCTGCGGGTCCTCATGGATTCCCCCTTGATGAAAACCAGCATCTCTTCTTGCCATGTTCTCTCTCTTTTTTCCTCTCTCAAGAATTTCCTGATTTCTGGATGCACACAGCTTTCCTTGGAGACACTGTCTGGCTTCTTTCCACAAACGCTCTGTTGTTTGGCTTTCTAAAATAACGGGTTATGATTACTTGGTGAATAATTTATTCTTCACAAAGGACTTGGATCAACCACTGGTGTATGCAAGAGTTCGGGGACGGGGCTGACACAGGGTGATATATACCATGTATGAGGAGCGGAGCAGAGAATCAGAAGGGGGTTTCTGCTCCCAGGGCCTGGCCACTGGAGGACTTCCTCATGAGAGTCCTTGCAGACATAGATTATCCTTGGGCAACTTCCTCTGGGACTGAGCAACAACTTCCAAGGGTCAAATTCCAAGAGAGGACAGGCTGACTCTCCACCCCTCTCCCTATAAACTCTGCCTGAGCATTCTTTATTTCAGAAAAATAAAATTCATTTTAGTTTATTTTCCCTATTCAAGCAACACCCCCACCATCATCTGGTCCAACACATCAGTGTCTGAAGGGAAAAGGTGAAAGCTACCGAGGGAACGTGGCTGTTACTGTATCCGGGCACACCTGCCAGCACTGGAGTGCACAGACCCCTCACAAGCACAACAGGAGCCCGGAGAACTTTCCCTGCAAGTATGTCCCCCTGCAGGCCTCTTTCCCTGTCTCGTTCTTTGGCCTTGGTTTTAGTTATTAAAGTATTCTGGAAGGAAAACCGATGTTGTTGTTGTTGTTACGTGCCGTCGAGTCAAACCCAACTCGTAGCAACCCCTCCTTGGGTTTCCGAGGCAGTATCACTTCGGAAGTAGGATTACCCAACCTTCCTTCTGAGGAGTGGCTGATGGGTTTGAACCGCCAGCTGTCTGGTTAGCAGGCAAGTGTCTTAGCCACTATGCTACCAGAGCTCCCATAGTCATATGCAAAGGAAGTGAGATTCAGCACTGATTCTTCTTTAAAAAAAAAAAAAAGTGTGATGGACCAGTAGCATCGGTGTCACTAGGAATTTGCTAGAAAGGTAGGTTCTTGGCCCTATTCCAGACCTATGAACCAGATCCCAGAGATCTGTTTTGATGAGCCCTGCAGTAAACATACACTAAAACTGAGAACCACCGTTCTACAACACTTAAAATCCATAGCTGGGATCTGTGCATCTAGAAGGCAGGAACAGTGTATAACATCCCCACTGGATATTCACAGTGCCCAACTCATAGCAAAAGACCTATTTTGCTTGACTACACAAAGTCAGGGACTATATTTCAAACCTCTGCACAGGAGAAGCATCTGTGTCCCAACTCTATGGGCTCCTGCCCTGCTAAGCTTCCCTGTGGCCTGTTGCTCAAGCTGTGTAAGCCTAGACATGACCTGAATACACGTTCAACATCACCATCTGCAAGCATGCCTGTGCCTTGAGTCACAATCATTTCTTTTTCAGAAATCTGGATGAAAACTACTGTCGTAACCCTGATGGAGAAAATGCCCCTTGGTGTTACACAACGAACAGTGAAGTGAGGTGGGAATACTGCAAGATTCCGTCCTGCGAGGCATCCGCATCGTCCACGGAGGCCACAAGTAAGAAAGGGGGATGCGAGTGAACAGGGCCCACTCCAGTGACATCAGCACAGCACACAAGAGCTATGTTATAGTGCAAGTCTGTCATGGTCAGAGAACACGCTCTGAAGGACCTCAACTATGTGAAATTTGTTGAGGTTTGTTTTGTGGTTCAGAATATGGCCTACCTTGGAATGTTGCCTGGGCTCTTGCAAAGAATGTAGGTAATGCTGATATTGAATGGTGAGTTCTAGAAAGGTCAGTTAGGCCAAGCAACCGTTAGCATTCCTTAGCTCTCGGTCTCCTGATGGATCTTCTGTCTCTGTTCTGTCGACGAGTGATGAGTGTGCCGTCTCTAACCATGTCTCTTTGTAGTTCTAACTTTTTGTGTTTTATGCATTTTGAAGCTCTGTTACATACATACACATTTCAGACCGGCATGTCTTCTTGAGGAAATCACCCCTTCATCATTCTGTAATGTCTCTCATTGTTTCTGGGACTATTCCTTGTTCTGAAGTCTACTTTAGCTGACACGAATAGAGCCTCTTTTCATTAGTGTCCGTATGGGTCTGTTTTTCCCAGACTTTTAGTTGAGGTATTTAGACCATCTGCATTTAATGTAACTATAACAACGATGACATTAATACAGTTGGATTTAAATCTACCATCCAGTTAGTTTCTATTTGTCCTCTTTGAACTTGGCCCCTTTTTTGATCTTTTTTGGTCTTTGCTTAAACTGAGTATTTTTATGATTGTATTTAATCTTGACTATTTGCTTATTTGGATC
The DNA here is from genome assembly GCF_000298275.1 of Orycteropus afer afer. Classification (NCBI taxonomy): domain Eukaryota; kingdom Metazoa; phylum Chordata; class Mammalia; order Tubulidentata; family Orycteropodidae; genus Orycteropus; species Orycteropus afer. The sequence continues at coordinate 5,158,001 of NW_006921722.1, forward strand.
CCTGGTGGGGTAGTGGTTAAAGCATTTGGCTGCTAATAAAAAGGCTGGTGGTTCGAACCCACCAGCTACTCCATAGGAAAAAGATGAGGCAGTCTGATTCCATAAAGATTTACAGCCTTGGAAACCCTGTGGAGCAGTTCTGCTCTGTCCTATGGGATGCTGTGAGTCAGAATCCACTCAATGGCAGTGGGTTGGGTTTTGGTTATTTGCTTATTAATTAAACTTATTTTAAATATTTTCAGTAGTTTCTCTAAAGTTTACAAAATACATCTTTAACTTACACAGTCTCCCTTCAAATAATTCTGTTCTATTTCATGTATAATGTCAGCAACGTACCACACTATCCTTCAGTTTCCTCCCTCCCAAACGTTGTGCTACTGTTTTCAAAGAATTTCCTTCCATAATGTTATAAATGTCACAATAAATTAATACTTTGTTTTGGCCCTGTACAGCCCTCTTGTAAAGTAGTTATAAATATAAATATCTTCATTGTTTTGACCACTGCTGGTGCTCTTCATTTTCCTTGTGTAGATCCAAATTTCCATTTGGTGTCACAAAACAAAAAACCAAACACACTGCTATCCAGTCAGATCCGACTCACAGTGACCCTTCCTTGGGTTTCCAAGGCAGTGTCACCATGGAAGAAGATTGCCCAACCTTCCTTCCGAGAAATGGCTGGTGGGCTTGAACCACCAGCCTTCTGGTTAGCAGTCAAGTGCCTTAGGCACTAGGCCACCAGAACTCCTTCTGGTGTCACAGTTCTTCTGTAAAGAAGTCTTTGAACGTTTATTACAACACAGGTCGGATGATGCGAATGTCTTTCAACTTTCCTATGTCTGAAAACACTTTGTCCCTTTCAGTTTAAGAAAATAATTTTGTTGGGCATGTGTTGACAATTTCTTTCTTTCACCACTTGAAAGATGTTACTTCATTATCTTCTATTTTGACTAGTTTGTGACTGGAAAACTTACCTCTGTTGCTTTGAACTGAATGTTTTTTTCTCTTTCTGCCTTTAAGACTTTCATTTTAGGTTTTCAGCAGTTTGACTGCCGCGTCTAGGTGTGCTTGTTTAGTGTTATTCGTATTACTCTTGCTTAGGCTTCTTTGAGCTTTTTGGATTTACAGATTGTTGGTTTTCATTAAAGAAGCCCTAGTGGCACAGTGGTTAAAGCACTTGGCTGCTAACCAAAAGGTTAGCGGTTTGAACCCCCAGCTCCTCCACAGGAGAAAGATGTGGCAGTCTACTTCCATAAAGATTACAGCCTTGGAAACCCTAGGAGGGGTTCTAAAGGGTCGCTATGCGTCAGAATCAAGTCGATGGCCATAGATTTTACAGGATTTTCATTAATTCTGTAAAGTTCCCAGCCCTTCAAATATTTCTTTTTCCCTTCTCTGTTTTGGACTCCAATTATCCAAATGGCAGATGACCAATGTCCCACATCTCTTAGCCTGTTCTGCAACCCTACTCTTTCTTGCCTTTGTGTTCCAGTGCGGATAATTTCTAGTAATGTTTTTCTCCAGTTCACTGATTCTTTCCTCAGCTGTGTTGTCTGCTTATCCACTCCCTGAAGGAATTCATTATCTCTGGAATTATAGTTTTTATTTCCAGGGTTTTAATTTCCTTTCTCGTTTCAGTAACTTCTTCCTCTCCTAACCACACAGTTCCCTGTAGAAGGGAGCAACCACGGCCATTCAGAAATTCACCCATTATCTGTGTCCTTGCAGAGGACAGCTCAGATAGGTTTTGTCCATGGAGGCAGAAGGGAAAAGGAAGACTGTTTGCTGAACCCAGACTGCACCATGAAGATGGCAACGCTGCTACTGTATCTTCCCTGTTGTTCCTGTTCAATAACTGGACTGGTAGAAACCTGTCTCTCCTTCCTCTCCAGATTAAGCACCAGACTAGAATTCTGCCCACTCCCCATCTACAGGGGGTCTCACAGCCTTTTCATATTGAAGGACAGAGTCCTGTGGGGAGGCATTTCCTGTTTGCGTGTCTCCTAGAATCCAGTGGGTCCACAATAGCCTGCTACCACCAGTCGTCATGGAGTCAACCCTGACTTATGGTGACCCCATGTGTGTCCAAGCAGAACTGTGTCCCCACAGGATTGTTTTCTTCATTTAAATTATGATTTAGGTGGAAGTTTACAGAGCAAATTGGTTTTCCATCCAACAATCCCCACACATTCTGTTTTGTGACATATACTGCAATCCCCACACTGTAACACATTCTTCCCACTTCCTCCCTGCACCCCTTTCCTTCCCATCCTCTCCCCTCCCACCTTCCTAGCTCTATCACTGGGCAAATGCTGTCCACTTGATCTCATATGCTTGATTGTTCTCATGAATGCATGCCCTCCTGACATTACTGTTTACCTTATAGGTCTGTCTATCATTTAGCTTCCAGATGAGTCACAGGGGTTAAGTCTTAGTTCCTTGCTTGAAGGGTGTCAAAGGGCCATAGTCTTGGGGGTTCCACTAGTCTTCATCAGACCAGTAAGCCTAGTCTTTTATGATTTTGAGTTTTGTTCCACATTTTCCCCAACTCTGTTGGGGACATCTTAGTGTGATCCCCTTCAGAGCGATCAGCACTGGTAGCCAGGCACCATCTAGTTCTTCTGGCCTCAGGGTCATGGAGGCTGGGGCTCACATGCTCCGTTTTGGACTTGTTGTTTCTTGTGCCTTTTATTTTTCTCCACTCTTCTTTGCTCTGAATAGGGAGACCAATAGCTGTGCCTTCAATGGCTGCTCAAGAGCTTTTAAGACCCCAGTCACTACTCAGCAAAGTAGACGTAGAACACTGACCTTGGTGTCTCTGAGATTATGGTCCTGAGCTTCCATACCCAGTGGCCGCATACCCAGTGAGCCTCAAGTGTTTGGTTATGACTAAGACCTGTCCATAGCTTTGTCCCCTGTATGCTCTACTACATTCGTAGATATATTTGCAGCGTGTACAAAAATACACAGGTAGAGGTGGCCTCTGTTCCACCTACATATATATATTCATGAGTGCAGTCCCATTAGCCCTCCCACCCATTCAGATTAAGTGTCTATCTAAGCATCCATTTGACATTATTCCTAGTATTGCAGGATTGTGTTTCCAATAGGATTCACCTTTGCTGCCATTCACTCTTTTTGATCATTTCCATCTCGTTGAAATTCCCCGTCTATGTACGTATATTGTACACCTTGACCACAAGATCCTTTAACATGTTAATCCCTGTTATTTCACAGTCCTGATCTGACAGTTTTCATGTCTAGTTCTCCCTGTTCTGGCTTGTGATTGCATTATGACTTGATGATGTGTTTTTTGTCTGGCTTTTCTGGTGTGTTTTGTAAAAATTTTTAAAATCAAATGCTGAACATTTTGTGCAGAAGAACTGTACACTTGGGAATGGGCTCCCCGCTTCTCCCATCAGTATGTTGGCCCATATAGTTGGCAGGTGAACTGACTTTGGATTTTGCTGGTGCTGTTCTTACATGCACCACAGACATCACTCTTCCTGCAATGGGCTGCTGTGATCTTGTGCCCAGAGTGGGGCCTGGGGTGCTGAAGAGTTTCTTCAGTACTCCTAATTTACCCCTCACTGAAAGCACCCACCACATGCCTGCAACACAGAGGCCCCCCATGTTTTCCATTTGACCCCAATTATAGACTGCCACTCCTCAGTGCTAAGCTTTGGTGGTGGTATTAGAGTTCTTTATCTTTCTAGTCCAGCCTCAGTCTTCAGATCTGTGAGCCTGGGCTTTGAAGGCAGAGTTTTCTTGGTGTTCTCACCCCTCCTTCCCATGGTGCCAAACTCTAACTGCATCTGTGGTGGGTCTTGAGTGGCAGGGTAGCCGAACCCAGTATCGTGCAGTGCAGGATCCTGGGCACAAAAGGGTTTCTTATCCCTCCTCCAGAGGAATATGACTGTTGCCTCTACTCTCAACCCCCACCCCCACCCCGCCACACACAATAGAAGCCATGGAGCTTTGCCTGCTGTCCTGGGTGCAGATGCATCTCCTGTCCCATTCCACAGCAGCTTTTGCTTTGTACGAGCAAAAGATCTGGGAACACATGTAAGGGTTTCCTGTCTGTCCCCCACCGGCAGCCAGTCATCACCTGCAGTCTGCACTTTGGGCATGGTTCCCCCCCAACTGTTTTCATGGACACCCAGATGGACACAAGAGCTTGCCAAGGAGTGCAATTTCCAAGAACAAGCACTCTGTTGGGTTTTCCTTAGTTTTGAGTTAAATATTTCCAAGGAAAATTAGGTCAGTAAAATTCTAGGATGCTGTGGATCTACTCTTTTATTTGCATGTCCACCTGACTACAAATACAGAAAAGAGCGTGAATCCTGGATGAATCCCAGGGAGCACTGTTCTGTTCTTGTCATAAATCACATTTTTCTGTTCTGGTCATCATTCAGGCTGACTTCTTCTATCTCCATTTCAGTGCCACCCGAGCAAACCCCTGTGGTTCAGGAGTGCTACCGGGGCAACGGACAGAGTTATCGAGGTACCTCATCCACCACCATCACAGGGAAGAAGTGTCAGTCTTGGTTATCTATGACACCACACCGGCACCAGAAGACCCCAAGAAACTTCCCAAATGCGTATGTCTTTGATTTTTAACCTTAAGAGAAGCAACAGGCAACTTACATTTCTGTTAGAAGAGCTGTGCTGTCACTTATTAGCAGCAAATTTCCATTGGCTCCAGCATGTGACACAAAATGTCTTAGGTGACTTGCTTTTGAGCAAAGTGTCTGAGAGATGAGAACTTAGAGGCTAGTTAAGCTCCGAAGTAGTTTTGCAGAGGAAGGGCAGGCAGGATAGGTGGGTGTGATGAGGGGATGCTAGTGGAAAACTAAGAAGAAAAAACTACTAAAAGCTTAGAAACAGTACCATCCCACAACACCCGTAACACATCAGTGCAGTCTTTCAGCTATGGAGTTTTATCATTCCAACCTCCAACCACTGAAGTGAAGTCAGTGTTTGCCATTTACGTTCATGGGTCATTAGCATGTGTGTGTCATCCGAGCTGCACAGATACACTAGGTCCTGAGCTGTGGTCATCTGAAGGAATAGTGTTACCAGGATATGAAAAGCCCAAGCAGAAAGGCAGGTGAGAGTCAGGAAGTACCCAGATGCTAATAGGTAAGATGGGCAGACCAGTGGACAACAGACCAAGTCTGACCAGACCAGCCTTTCTGCCATAACTCTAATATTTATGGAAGATGCTTTCAGAAGATGGGCAATGGGTAGTACAGGACTGAGACCTTTTAGAGAGGGAAACAAATGAGGTCGACCCCATAATGACCCTGACTTTCTTTCTGGAGACACTTCCTGGATGCGGTGCAGGGAGATGGAGTCAGGTAGGCAGATCACAGCAGTCTTGCTGAGCTGAGGAGAGAGACCGGAGTGTAGGATTACTGATGCAGCTGGGATTTCCTAGGCAGGCAATAATGAGAAAGGAACTGTGTGGAGAAAGAGCTCATAAATCTGCAGAGAGGTCCCCTTTAACATTTTGGCTAAAATAGAAAGCTCCACAGGTAGAGACTACACAAAGTTGGACAAAGAGGACTCTGGGGAAAGAAAACAATCTTCTCAACTCATACATGTGACATATGGCTCATATCCAGAATAATTAAACATTCCTACCACTTAGTTATAAGAATACAACCTACTAAACATCGGCAAAAAAAGGGAATAGCATTCCACAAGGGAAGATACAGGAATGGCCAATAGACACATGAAAAGATGCTTAACATCCTTAGCCATCAAGGAAATAAGAATGAGACAAAGAGACAAATAAGAAAGAAACAAACTATGAGGCAATGAGACACCACCACCTGCCCACTGAAACTGGTTACTATTAAAAGGATAAACAACAGTAAGTGGTATCAAGGATACAGAGCAACAGGAACGCTCATACACTGCTGGTAAAAGTGTAAAATGGTACAACCACTTTGGAAATCAGTCTGGTGGTTTCTTATGAAATCAAACAAGCATTTGCTGTACAAACCTACAGTTCTACTCCTGGATATCCACTCAAGGGAAATAAGAACATAACTCCACAAAAGGATCTATAAGAATATTCATAGCTGCTTTATTCCTAATAGCTTCAAACTGGAAGCAACTTCAATTTCCATCAATAAGAAGACAAACAATTTGTGATATATTCATGCAATAGAATACCATTCAGCAATAAAAGGAACAAGCTACCGGTCCTTCCAGGCAGATTGCATGTTGTGTAGAAGCATTATACGAAGTGAAAGAAGTCAAGCACAAGAGTATATGCTGTCTGAGTCCATTTACATGGGGTTCTAGAAGAGGCACTACTAATTCACGGGGGAATGGAATCAGTAGTGTGATTAGGCAGTGACCCAAGGGAACTTTCTGGGGTGACGTAAACGCTCTATACCATGATAGGAGTGTGTGCTACACAGGTATCTTCTTCATTAAACCATACCCTTAAGATCTGTGCATTTCACTGTATGTAAAGTATACTTCAAGTAAAAAAAAGGAAGAGCAGGTATATTTCAAACAATAAGCTTTCTGACATGTCCTGCTGCTTGAACGTTCACTGACTGGTTCCCTCAGACTGTGGGCCTGGCCTGAGACTATGTCACTGACCTATAGTAGCTGCACAGTGGTGGGTTCCCATAATACTCACTATGTTTCACATTTTCTCAGACAGCAACAGGCCATGAATCTAAATTTTAAAGGGGATTCCAAGGCCCAGAATTCTGAGAATTTGGGGCAATGGTTCTGGGAGTCCCCAGAGTGAAAAAAATCATCCAAGGCTTCCTCGGGGCCTCTTATGGGCCTTGCGGTGTCTCTTACTCTTTTTTTTCTGACTCCCCGATAACCCCTCAGATCCCCCAGCCCACCCAGACATCCCCCATTACCTTTTGGGTCCCACTGTTCTTTAATGGCCATTCTCTCAGCCCTTGAGTGGCTGCAGCTAGCAGAGAGTGGGGTAGGAGGAGGAGACTGAGCCATGTTCATTTTCCCATAATGCATCTGACAGAAAACAAGATCCTGCCCGGTTTGCCAGGTTAGCTTTTGTAAGTCTTCAAAGCTCTGAACCCACTCAATCTACCTGATATTTACAGCAATATTACTTTCATGATATTTATCCATTGTAAATATAAAGCATTTTCACTACATTATGGGCAACGTATAAGCTATCTAATGGGCACGGGTGGGCCGTTTCTTTAGGACATTAAGACTGAACTAAGAGGGTTGACTGGGAATATCTTCTTATAAGCTGTCTTCCTTGGGGAAGTATGTTCTAATTTCAAATGATACATCCCTGTGTATTCATATATATATAGAGAGAGATATAGATATAATTGTATGTGCATAGAAAATAATCTAAGAATACACTTCAAAATCCTTATTAGTTATTCCTAGGGAATGTATTTGATACAGTGTGGAAAACCAAACCAGACCAAACCCACTGCCATCGAGTGGATTCCAACTCATAGAAACCCTGTAATAGAGTAGCACTGCCCCATGGGGTTTCCAGGGCTGTCCATCTTTACAGAAGCAGACTGCCCCATCCTGCTCCCACAGAGTGACTGCTGGGTGTGAACTGCTGATGCCATTCTGATTCTTTTACACACATGTCTTATCTCAGTTTTTACATGAAGCATGTATTACTTTTGACATTTTATAAAGATTATAACCTTTGAAATGAGAACCCTTTTTAAATTTCAAACATGTAGTATAAAACATTTCAAACAGAAACAAAGATTAATACAATGAACCCCATGTGCCCGTAACCTAGCTTCAAAAAACTACCCACTAATGGCTAATCTGGGAGCACGGATGGTGTAGCGCCTAAGGCATTTGACTGCTAACCAGAAGCCTGACAGTTCAAACCCACCAACCACTCCTTGGAAGGAAGATTGGGCAATCTACTTCTGTAGACATACCACCTCGGAAACCAAAGGCAGGGTCACTATGAGTTGGATCTGACTCAATAGCAATGTTTAGGTTTTTTGTTTGTTTGTTTTTGAACGGCTAATCTTCTTTATTATTTTTTAAAATCTCTTCACCCATGTCAAGCCTCTCTCTTAATTATCGATCAACTTTTCCTCTGTCCCTTCCCCTCCCCCCATCCCTGGTAACCAAAAAGAAGAGTTCTTTCCCTGTGTAAACCTTTCCTGGACTTTTTACAATGATGGACTCATACAATATTTGTCCTGGGACTGACTTATTTCACTCAGCATAATGTCCCCCAAGTTTATCCATGTTATGAAGTGATTCACTGATTTTTCATTATTCTTTAATGTAGCATAGTATTCCATTGTGTGAATGTACCATAGTTTGGTTATCCACTCATCTGTTGATGGGTACTTAGGTTGGTTCCATCTCTTTGCTATTGTAAACAATGCTGCAATGAACGTGGGGGTATATATATCTATGCATGTCTCAGGGCTCATCTCTTCAGGATATCTTTCTAGTAATGGGATTGCCAGATCAAATGGCATTTCTATTTCCACCTTTTTAAGGAAGTGCCATACCATTTTCCACAGTGGTTGTACCATTTTACAGTCCCACTAGCAGTGTATGAGGGTTCCAGTCTCTCCATACCCTCACCAGCATTTGTTGCTTTCTGTCCTGTTGAACCTTGCTATTATTGCTGGGGTGAGATGATATCTCAGAGTTCTTTTGATTTGCATCTCTCTCCAAAGAAGGGTTGCTATGAGTCAGGTCTGACTCCATGGCACACAACAAAAACAACAACAATGGCTAATGATTGAGAGCATTTCTTCATGTGTTTGCTGGCTGCCTAAATATTTTCTTTGGTGAAGTGTCTGTTCCCATTTTTGAATTGGGTTGTTTGTCATTTTGATGCAGAGGTGAAGTTTTCTGTAAATTTTAGAGACAAGTCCCTTGTTGGATATTGTTGTTGTTGTTAAGTGCCATCGAGTCACACCTGACTCCTAGCGACCCTTCCTTGGGTTTCGAAGGCAGTATCACTATGGAAGTAGATTGCCCCATCTTCCTTCTGAGGAGTGGCTGGTGGGTTTGAACCGCCAGCCTTCTGGTTAGCAGTCAAGTGATTTAGGCACTATGCTACCAGAACTCTTTATATGATGACATATTATTCAATAAAGTTATCAAAATAATAAGCACAGTATAATCACATTTTGGTAAACATATACTGTGTAAATATTGATTGACAGAGACCAAATACTGGCTCATGGGATTATTTATTTATTTATTTTTAATTGTGATTTGGGTGAAGATTTACAGAACAAATTCACTTTCCAAACAGCAGTTCACATATACTTTGTCTCA
>NW_006921722.1:5167397-5230603 GCF_000298275.1 Orycteropus afer afer
GTATCACTATGGAAGTAGATTGCCCCATCTTCCTTCTGAGGAGTGGCTGGTGGGTTTGAACCGCCAGCCTTCTGGTTAGCAGTCAAGTGCCTTTAGCCACTATGCTACCAGAGCTCCTTTGTTGGATATATCACTGCCAAATATTATAATCTGTATAAAAATTACAATATTTGAAATTTCCCCAGCTGCTGGGAAGCTAAGAACCATTTGTGTTTGTGGCACTGTTACACTGAAACATTTCAAAGTCACCTGTTTTGCTGTAACAAACTTGAGAGGGTGCTTGGGTGTCCCTGGAGATTCTCTCACTCTACTGACCTGCGCTGTTTTGGAATTGACAGTGACTTGACAATGAACTACTGCAGAAATCCTGATGCTGATGAGAGACCTTGGTGTTTCACCACTGACCCAAGTGTCCGATGGGAGTACTGTAATCTAAACAAATGTCCAGAGACAGGAGGAAGTGTCTCAAACTCCTCTGCTGTGTCCCAAGTTCCAAGTGTTGAGGCTTCTTCTGATACAGGTAAATGTCCATGGCCAGACATCTTCTATCACATGGGCGTAGGGATGCAAAGAAATGGAAAAGCTTACTGACACAGAAGGTGTAAAAGCTGCACGGTAACTCAAGTTGGTTGGGGACAGGCTGTGTGAGAGGAAGACTGGGCACTTCCTCTCTTTGGGAGCCATCACTGCTACTGCTGGTGTAAGGCAGGTAGGCAGTTCCTTTAGGACTTGAAACAACCTGGTTTTGAGGGATCAAATGTTGAGCCTGGGTGGATGAAGACGTTGATAGTGATGGCACTGGCAGAATGGATAATTTAAGAAAAGCAAAACTCTCTGCCATATTTGTGGAGGGAAAGAAGTGATGAATTTGGGTTGGAATATTTTGACTTAGAAGGCCTTTTATGTCGGCAAAGTGGATTTGTAACTACGAGGGGTTATCCAGACTGAATGTAAGAATTTGCTTGTCACCTGAGGTGGAAGGCAAAAAGTAACCAGGACTTCCTCTCTGCATCAAGGCCCTTGGTTCATACCTCAAAGCACTTAGCACCTGGCCCTGCAGTTGGGAGGCAGCTATCAAGTGCTCTGCAACGGTTTAGGTGGAGAGGTCAGACAGGGGCCAATTCTCTGTCTGTCCCAGAATGACAGTGCCGGTGGTCTCATGACCTTTCTAATAACTTTTGGGTAACACACAATTGTCCAAATAGCAATGATTAAAGATGAGAACTTGGTTTGAAGTCGAGGCCTCTCCTGTCCCCCTGTACACTTGCTGATGTTGACTCTTCTTCCCCAGTGCTCCCTGGGAAAGGGCAGATGCACCTCTGCTTCCTCTTCTCTGGTGAGACTGGGGAGGCTGAGCGCCCCACCTAGGTGTCCCTGGTACATGTTCCTTGTACCTGGCATGGTCTCTCAAATGCATGTCCACATCCAGTGCATGGCTATCTCATACACCCTGATCCTGGTCACACACACTGCCACCTGTTGTAGAGAGGCTAGCTGCCCAGCTTTTGCTCGGATTTTACAAGTGGCTATAAGAACACTGGTCCACTGGGCACCTACAAAGGACACACAGAACATTCTCTGAGGGGGTCCATGGGAGCCCCATCCCTAGGCTTGAGATGAAGGACAAACCTCTGGGGACAAGAAGAGCCCAAGTCACCTTTTTCACCTTACTCATCTCAGAGGGTGGGCCCTTACAGCATGGCTGTAGCCAAAATAAGACTTGTTATAAAATCCTTTTAATCTGCACCTATTTTCTCTATCTTTGATGAGAGTGAGGTGTTTAAGAGTCATGGGATGGCTTATAGTAGCGTCTATGTGGCACTGATCCTCACAGATGCTCTTTTTATCAGTGTCCCAGTAGATGATGTCCTATTTTATCATAATGTCCCAGCAGAAATTTCCATTCTAATATCCTGCTAAATTTGTGATTATTTTCAAGTCAATAACCTTTTTTTGGGGGGGAACTTTTAAAAATAAGCAGGATCCATTGTGACCGTCACATTGAGTGTTCTGAAGGACTTGATCACTGAGCCTGTCTTCTTGGAAAAACCCAAAGTCACTGCAAATATTTATTCATCATCTCTCTGGTGGATGGAATACTTCATGAGCCCCTCCTGTTGTTCCTACAGATTGCATGTTTGGGAATGGCAAAGGGTATCGGGGCAAGAAGGCCACTACTGTCACTGGCACTCCATGCCAGGGGTGGGCTGCCCAGGAGCCCCACAGGCACAGCATTTTCACTCCAGACACGAATCCCCAGGCAGGTCTGGAGAAAAACGTAAGTCACTTAGTTTGGGGTTCTCTTTCTGCTGACCAATCTGTGCAAACAGAACTGGTCTTGTGTGACAGAAATCAGCCAGGACTGCTGTTTGGTGGCTGGAGGGAGGCAAAAAAATAAGCGAGATTTCAGGGGACTCTGCCTGAAATATAAGTGGTGCCAGCTTGGAGAGTGCAACAAACATGGCGGGCAAACCTCCACAGTTGCCATTGGTTCCTTGGCCTCTTCTTTGCCTTTGGGACTTTTTCCACACGCTTCTATTACTGGGTACTAGTTCTATTTCTAGTTTGTCCTCTAGGTTCTGGTGGTTAAAAATGCCCTTAATGACATTTTAGTTGGATTCTTCTAGAACACTTATTATGAGGCCATCAGGACTCTATACAGTAGGTTTCTTCCAGGCTCACTCACTTCCTGGGATGGTTTTCTCTGGGGATTTGTAGAGAGAAGAAAGGAAGACACTGCCATTCTGTGGCTTGGCTCATGGAATGTACACAGTCTATGGAAATAAACCTTTCTGAACCAAGAGGCAAACAGCTTCACCAGGTAGAATGTTGCTGCAGTAGAGGAGGGGTAAGACTGGTCAGCAGCATCCTACTGTCCTCTGCTGCTGGGAGCCTCTGTGATCTCCACAATTCAGAGTCCTGATGGGAGAAGGGCACTTTATATATCTTCTACCTCAGGACTCCGTTGGGGCTACCACTCTCTCTTCAGTGGTAGCCTCATCCTTTGAGCTTCTCTGGCATAAAAGGGACATGACCAATGGTACAGCTGGAATTCAGAGGCTTTACAACCATCCCCAAAGTCACTCTGCCAAGCCTCCTCCTCAAAAAAGGCACACATTTCATCTGTAAGGACAGAAGTAAAATGACTGTGCCTTGGAGCACCCTCCCTCGTGTGGCCCCAGTGTGAGCGAGATCACCTACTTCTGCCTTTTTCTCAGTACTGTCGCAACCCAGATGGAGATGTCAACGGTCCTTGGTGCTACACAATGAACCCAAAGAAGCTTTATGACTACTGTGATGTCCCTCTGTGTGGTAGGTTGCTTTCTTTTTTGTAAGGAACCCAAACTAAACCTATTGTCACTGAGTCAATTCCAACTCATAGCAACACTATAGGACTGAATAGAACTGCCCCATAGGGTTTCCACAGCTGTAATCTTTTGGTAGCATAGTGGCTAAAGCACTTGACTGCTAACCAGAAGGCTGGCGGTTCAAACCCACCAGCCATTCCTCAGAAGGAAGGTTGGGCAATCCTACTTCAGTAGTGATACTGCCTCGGAAACCCAAGGAGGGGTCACTACGAGTCAGGGCCGACTGGAGGGCACATAACGACAACAACAACAATCTTTTCAGAAGCAAATTGCTTCATCTTTCTCCCTCCCAGGGAGTGGCCGGTGGGTTTGAACTCTGACCTTTGAATTAGCAGCCAAGTGCTTGATCACTTAACCGAGGAGGGCTCCCTCACTACTTCTCAAATACAGGTAGCAATTACCTGTTTAATATGCAAACAAAGGACTTTTGAGCTGAGAACTTCCTGAGAGGATATGGCTGCCCAGTGAGTCCCAGAAGCCTCTTTACCTGAGCTCTCTTTGTTATGGGCATCTTGAACCTGCCCTACTCTTGGCCCCACTTGTTAGGGAATCCCCCTCCCTTCAATAAATATAAAATCCTCCAAAGAGCAAGCTTAAAGGTGATCTGGTCAGCCTTGGGGTGGCCCTATTGGACTCTTCAATGTCTAGCCTGGGATGCATGAAAAACACATTCAAATGTAGTCACCTTCTGAGCACCCAAGAAATAAGAAAGGACAACCGCAGGCAACAGTGACACCTATAGCGTATGTTGTAAGCCTTGAAGTTGTCAACGAAAAGTTAGGCAGAGCCCCTGATTTCCTTTACACTGACTACTCATTAGTCATCTACTGGCTGCATCCCTTAGAGGTGCTTGCCTGGCTTCTTCTTTGCTCTGAGACTCTTCTAGGGAGTGGAAGGCTTGCGCCAGGAAAGAGGAGATTACATTAGTTCTTAAAAGACTGGGGTAACAAATCAGATTAGGATCTGAAAAAGTAAGCCACTTTTATTTGGAATCTGTGTTTCTTCTGTTGACCACTCTTCACAACAAATTTGTCATGGGCTACAGAAAAAGACTGGAATGCTCTTTTGTGTGGTCTGATTGCATATGGCGGTGTCTGCCTTGTAGAGCGACCTAGAGTTGGAAGAAAGGCATATAGGTTGCAAAAGCACTTAAGATCAGCGTCGGCACATTACAGTAGGGGCGGTGTGGTGGAGTGGTGAAAGCATGGGAGCCATACTGCAAGGTGTGCACTTGGGCCATTCCTGGGTGAGCAGGCAAGAGGAAGGAGAGGTAAGGGTGAAATGAAAGATCCAACTTGGCTGCTGTAATTGTCAGATTGCTTTGCGCTCTCTTCACTTAGCATGAGTTTACAGATGACTCTTTCCCTAGGGGATGCTTTTAGACGTTCTGAGAAAGCTCTCTTGGTGCCCCTCCCCTCCACCTATAAGTCCCTTAGGCGGTTGCTGCCTCTTCTTTGGCTGCTCACTCATGGTTTTCAGCTTCTGCACTCTCTAGTGCCCCCACTGCCTTGTACTGCTCAGCTTCTCTATCCATGACATGCTGCCTGTTGGCATGACTGCCTTGAAGTTGAGCCTTAAGTTGAGTTCCTGCTATAGCTCCACACTGTGCCTGGGACTCAGTAACGTCCCTCATAGAATACTCTGCCACCACATGCTACCTTAGCTTCATCAAGCCTGGGGATCCCCCTTCTGCAGGAAACAGACCTCCAGCTCTCCAACGGGTCTGACTGAAACCCCTGTCACAAAGTTTGTGGTTAGCCAAACATGCCATCATCATGGTGGTAGTGGTAAGCCTCCAGTCCACTAGAAACTCTCCCTGAAGATATCCTCTTCCCTATTTGTTTTCTTTCTCCAATCTTGAAGAACATGATGTTTCTGCATCTTCAATGAGATTGAGGAGACAAAAATTGTAGAACTAGGGCTTTCAACCAGTTCATTCTGGTTCAACACCCTGCTGAGAATTTGCATTTCCACCCCAGATACACTGAATCAGAATCTACAGCATGAGATCACCAGGTGATTCTTGTGTGTACATGCCCATAAATATATGTAAGAATCACCTGGGTATCTACAATAATCACCTAGGGATTTTGTTAAATGTGGATTCTAATTCAGTGCATCTGGAGTGAAAATGCAAATTCTCAGCAGTGGGTCGGACTGGAATGAATTGGTTAGAAGCCCTGCATAGAACAGGCTATCTCCTTTGGACTGTCCTCAGGGCTGTTGGTCTTAATCCTCTTCTGAGCACTTTTGGAGTCTCAATTGAACCATCCAATTCAACATCCTTCTATATTCTGACCCACTAGAATGTGCAGATTAAAAACAGGACCCTAGTTATTTCCCTTTCCCCCATCAGTGCTTAAAGCAGTGTCTGGCCTATAGTAGAGACTGAATCTTTGAATCAACATTTGCTGAATGAGTGAATAAATGAGTGGAACAGGAAATCACAGGTCTCCCAGGTCAGTGCTTGAAAGGGCAGCTGTTGGAGGTTAAGAACATTTTCTTGTGTGCTCAAGTGTGATTTTTCCTGATTTTATTTGGGTTGTTTTAGAATAAGACATCTTTTTAAGATATGACTTTTGTCTATTTATGATGTTGGCATTTTTTCTCTTTCCTTTTTAAGGTTTTATTGTTCAGTGCCTGAGAGATGTTGGATTTATTTTTATTTTCCAACATTTTATTATGGTTTGGGTGAAAGTTTACAGAGCAAATTAGTTTCCCATTCAACAAGTGATACACATTTTGTTTCATGATGTTAGCTGCAATCCCCTCAATGTAACAGCACTCTTCCCAGTTCCTTCCTTGGTTCCTTGTTCCCATTTGCCCAGCTTTCCTGACCCTTCTTGTTTTCTGAACTTTGTTTTTGGGCAAATACTGCCCTTTCAGTCTTGAAAAGTTAACTATTCTGAGAAGCATACTCCTCACAGGGTGTTTTTGTTCACTTTAGAGGCCCATTGTTGGGCCGCCATCACTCATCTGTCAGTCTGTTGTACTGTGGTGGCTTGCATGTAACTGTGATGCTGTAAGCTATGCCACTAGTATTTCCAATACCAGCACAGTCAACCATGGTGGACTGGTTTCAGCGGAACTTCCAGACTAAGATACACTGGGAAGTAGGACCTAGTGGTCTACTTCTAGAAAAAAAATTGGCTAGTAAAAACCTTATGAATAGCAGCAACATTGATACAGTGCTGGAAGATGAGCCTCTCAGGTTGGAAAGCACTCAAAATATGACTGGGAAAGAGCTGCCTCCTCAAAGTAGAGTCCACCTTAATGATATGGATGGAATAAAGCTTTCAAGACCTTCATTTGCTGCTGTGGTGCAACTCAAAATGAGAAGAAACAGCCACAAACATCCATTAATAATTGTAACATGGAGTGTATGAAGTATGAGTCCAGGAAAATTAGAAGTCATCAAAAATGAACCAGAACGCATAAAGATTAATATCCTAGGCACTAGTGAGTTGAAAGGACTAGGATTGGATGTTTTGAATCAGATAATCATATAGTCTACTATGAACGAAAAGCAAACGCACTGCCATCCATCGAGTTGGATCTGACTCATAGTGACCCCTTCTTGGGTTTCCAAGGTGGTATTGCTATGGAAGTAGATTGCCCTATCTTCCTTCTGAGGAGTGGCTGATGGGTTTGAACCGCCAGCCTTCTGGTTAGCAGTCAAATGCCTTAGGCACTATGCTACCAGAGCTCCTGCTCTACTATGAAGGGAATGACAAATTAAAAAGCAATGGCATGACATTCATCATCAAAAAGAACATTTCAGTATCTACCCTGGAGTTCAACATAGTTAGTGATAGGATAATTTTCATATGCCTACAAAGAAGACCAGTTAATAATGACTATTATTCAAATTTACAAATCAACAACTAATGCTAAAGATGAAGAAACTGAAGATTTTTACCAACTTCTGCAGTCTGAAATGGATCACACACACAATTAAGAAGCACTGATAATTACTGGTGAATGGACTGTAAAAGTTGGAAATGAAGGATCAGTAGTTGGAAAATATGGTCTGAGTAACAGAAACAATGCCAGAGAACATGATAGAATTTTGCAAGACCAATGACCTATTCATTGGAAATACCTTTTTTTCACAGCATTAATGGTGATATACATGTGGACCTCACTGGATGGAATATCTAGGAATCCAATCAATTACATCTGTGGAAAGAAACAATGGAAAAGCTCAGTGTCATCAGTCAGAACAAGACCAGCGGCCAACAGCAGAACACATCATTAATTGCTCATATGCAAGTTCAAATTGAAGCTGAAGAAAATGAAAATTAGTCCATGAAAGCCAAAGTGCAACCTTGAGTATATTCCACCTGGATAAGACCATCTCAAGAATACATTTGATACTAGTTCAATAGATTGAACACTAATGACCAGAGAAGTTGTAGGATAACATCAAAGACATCATACAAGAATGAAGCAAAAGTTCATTAAAATGACAGGGAAGAAAAAAAAGACCAAAATTGATGTCTGAAGAGACTCTGAACCTTGCTCTTGAACACAGAATAGCTAAAGTGAATGGAAGATATAAAGGCAATGAGCTGAACAGAAAATTTCAAAGAGTAGCTTGAGAAGACAAAGTAAAGTATTAAAATGAAATATGTAAGGACTTGGAGTTAGAAAACCAAAAAGAAAGAAAGAACTGAAAAAAAATTTCCAGCCTTGAGTTGCAATACTGAAGGATTCTCTGGGCAAGATATTGAACAATGCAGGAAACATCAAAAGAACATAGAATGAATACACTGTCATTGTACCAAAAAGAACTGGTTGATGTTCAACCATTTCAGAAGGTAGGATACGATCAAGAACTGATGGTACTGAAGGAAGTCCAAGCTTCCCTGAAGGCATCGGTGAAGAACAATGCTCCAGGAATTTATGGAGTACTGATCAAGATGTTCAGCAAACAGATGCAACACTGAAAGTATTCACTCTTCTTTGCCAAGAATTTTGGAAGATAGCTACCTAGCCAACCAAGTGGAACAGATCCATATATATGCCTGTTCCAAAGAAAGGAGATCAACAGAATGC
The DNA here is from genome assembly GCF_000298275.1 of Orycteropus afer afer. Taxonomy (NCBI): domain Eukaryota; kingdom Metazoa; phylum Chordata; class Mammalia; order Tubulidentata; family Orycteropodidae; genus Orycteropus; species Orycteropus afer. The sequence goes on from NW_006921722.1 coordinate 5,175,824, forward strand.
AGAAATTATTGGACAATATCATATGCAAGTAAAATTTTGCTGAAGATAATTAAAAAACTGTTGAAGTACCTTGACAGAGAACTGCCAGAAATTCAAGCCAGATTCAGAAGACGACATAGAACAAGAGATATCATTGCTGATGTAAGATGGATCTTGCCTAAAAGCAGAGAATACCAGAAAGATGTTTTCCTGTGTTTTGGCTATGCAAAGGCATTTGAATGTGTAGATCCTAACAAATTATGGATAACATTGAGAAGAATGGGAATTCCAGAACACTTAACTGTGCTCATGTGGAAGTAGTACACAGACGAAGAGGCAGTCATCTGAACAGAACTAGGGGATACTTTGTCATTTAAAATCAGGAAAGGTGTGCATCCGGGCTGTATCCTTTTACCATACTTATTCAATTTGTACATTGAGCAAATAATGCAAGAACCTGGACTAGATGAAGAAGAATATGGCATCAGGATTGGAGGAAGACTCATTAACAACCTGTGATATGCAGATAACACAACCTTGCTTGCTGAAAGCAGAGGACTTTAAGCACTTACTGATGAAATATGACTACAGCCCTCAGTATGGATTACACCGCAACAAAGAAAAAAACAAAAACAAAAAACCCCACAACTGAACCAATAAGCAGCATCATGACAGATGGAGAAAAGATTGAAGTTGTCAAGGATTCCATTTTACTCAGATCCACAATCAGTGCTCTGGAAGCAGCAGTGAAGCAATCAAATGATGCATCACATGGAGCAAGTCTGCTGGCAATGACCTCCTTAAAGTGTTAGAGAGCAAAGATGTCACTGTGAGGACTAAGCTTTGCCTGACCCAAGCCATGGTATTTTCAATTGCCTCATATGCATGTGAAAGCTGGATAATGAATCAGGAAGACTGAAGAAGAGTTGATGCCTTTGAATTATGGTGTTGGCAAAGAATACTGAGTCTTTGATTTTTTTCATTCCTCTTTGCTATGGGTGGTAAGAGACCAATTAGATGGCTGCTCGCAAGCTTTTAAAACCCTAGTTACCACTCACTAAAGTAGAATATAGGGCATTGTCTTTATGGACTATGTTTTGCTAATTTACTAGGTGTATACTGAGGCTATGGTCTAAAGTCTTCAAACCCTGTGACTCAGTCTCTTAAAGAGTTTGGTTATGGCTAAGAAGTCTGCATAACTTTGCCCCCTGTACACTCTACTATGTATCTGGGTGTTTTGTGCAGCACATACAAATACATATGTAGAAATATCCTCTGCCAAACTTCATATGTTTGTATATATATATATGTTCGTGGGTGTACACCCATATACCATCTCACACTTCTGCAGCTTACATATCTACCTATGTATGCACTCATAAATTATCGTTTGTTATTCATGTTATTGCAGGATTGTGTATGTAGCAGTATTTACTGATGTTGCCTTTTACTCTTACATACATACCAACCAGTGTCTTCCTTTGACTTGGTCATGCTGCTCTGACCTCCCCCTTACTGTGTATGGCCTCTCCCTTCACCCAAGTTAATACATGTTCACTATTAGTGATTTTCCCTCCTTCCCTCTCCTACCCTTCGTAACCATTAAAGAATGTTTCTTTCTCTGAGTAAACCTTTCCTTGATTTTTTTTTTTTTAAATCATAGTGGTCTCATACAATATCTATCCTTTTGTGACCAACTTACTTCACTCAGCATAATGTCCTCTAGGTTCATCCATGTTGTGAGATGTTTCATAGATCCATCATTATTCTTACTCTTTAATGTTGCATTACTTGGTTCTACAATCAACACGAATGGAAGCAACAGTCAAGATATCAGACAATGTATCGCATTGGGTAAATCTGCTGCAAAAGACCTCTTTCAAGTAATGAGGAGCAAAGATGTCTCCTTGAAGACTATAACCCAAGCCATAGTATTTTCAATCACCTCTTATACACATGAAAGCTGGACAATGAATAAGAAAGACCAAAGAGTTGATGCTTTTGATTTGTGGTGTTGGAGAAGAATAGTAAGAGTACCACAGTCTGGTAAAATGACTACATATCTGTCCTGGAAGAAGTGCAGCTGGAAAGCTCCTTGGAAGTGAGAATGGCCAGACTTTGTCTCATCTAATTTGGTCATGTTGTCTGAAGGAACCAGTCCCTGGAGAAGGATATCATGCTTGGTAAAGTGGAGGGTCAATGAAAAAGAGCAAAGCCCTCAACAAGATGGATTGATAAGTGGCTGCAATGATGGACTCAGGTATAGCAAGGATCATGAGGCTGGCACAGGACCAGGTTGTGTTTCATTCTGCTGTGCACAGGGCTGCTATGAGTTGGAGATGACTTGACGGCACCTAACAACAACATTGCATAGTATTCCATTGTGTGTCTGTACTACAGTTTGCTTATTTATTCATCTGCTGATGGGAATTTAGATTGTTTCCATCTTTTAGCTATGAGAATAATGCTGAGATGAACATGGGTGTGCATGAATCTATTCATGTCTAGCTCTTCTTTCTCTACTATATATATATATATATGTGTGTGTGTGTGTGTGTGTGTATATGTATATATATATATATATATATATGTATGTATATATATATACACACACATACATGTAAAATCTTCTCTATTTGATAGTTGGCAGCAGTTATGCACTCACCATCTGTCTCCTGGTGGGTATGATAGAGAATGAGAGTGGCTGCACACATCTCTGTTAGCAGTTTGTGAAGAGCAATTAAGGTGAGTCAGGCTCTTATTAGGAGCTCTGGTACTCTAGTGCCTAAGGCACTTACTGCTAACCAGAAGGCTGGCGGTTCAAACCCACCAGCCATCCTCGGAAGGAAGGTTGGGCAATCTACTTCCATAGTGATACCGCCTCAGAAACCCAAGGAGGGGTCGCTATGAGTTGCGTCCGACTTGACAGCACATAACAACAACAACAACAATAAACTCTTATTGGTGGTCATGTATTGTTGGCCAGTTGGTTGAGAAGGAAGTGGTGGTTCTCACTGAGTAAGGGGAGCTGCAGAAGGTGTGAGTGCACTTGGGTCATATGGACACAGTTGCTGTCTCCCACTCAGACAAAAACAACAATCGAAAAACCACCCAAAAAGTAAAAGCAAGAAGACAAAAAATACACACCGCATAAACACAGGAACAATCACCACAAAGAAGGGGGCAGGGAGCCAGGAAAGGCAATAAATGAGGGAATAGAAAAACACACACACAAATAAATCCCCTAATATCTGGGGGGGGGGAGGGAATAAGAGAAAAGAGACAGAGTAAAATAAAAAATGAAGAAAAAAAATGGGAAAGATGCAAATAAGAAAAACAAGGGGTGGGGAGAACCATAAGAAAGTAAAAAGTGGAAACCAGAAAAAAGGAAGAGAGAAAAGGCCAAAAACTGGAAGCAGGGAAGAAAGAATAAAAATAAAAAGGAAGAAAAAAAATCTGGGGGGAGGGGCAGGGCAGGGCACCTAGGCTGGTCAGAGCACACAGACTGGGATGGAATTCCTGCCAGCTCTGAAGGTGGGTGGGGGTGAGGTATAGCTGCACCTTCATCTACCAAGAGGGTGTGGGATATGAGTAACAAGGGGAATAGCACACCTTTCCTGTCCTCAGTGTCTAGTATGTCCTTGTTGTCCCAGGCAAGTGGAGTCTATCCTTAGGTCCTTGGAAGTTGAGAGAATGATGTTGCTTTAAATATCCAAAACGGTCAAACCGCTTGTAAACATTCAAAATGGCTGTGCCTTCCAGACAGCCAAAAGTCCAGAGCTCAGTTTGTCTTCCTCTTTGCTATTTCTCTTTTTATTTACCAGCCACCAGTGTAGTTCTCCATGCAGCCCTTAGCAAGCAGGGCTGATTTTCGGGTTAATTCTTAGGTCCTAACACCACTTGGAAATATCCAAACTTTCTGCGCCACCAGGATCACTGACAATCCACAGCTGTTTGTCTCCTTTTTTCATGCAGGTTCTTCTACTAGTTGGAGTTTAGTCCACTTCTGTATCCTTCCTTTCAAAGCTCAGGGCTCCAGGATTATCTTCTGTATCTGTGTCAATTGGTTCCTCTTTTCTTTGTTGAAGAGGGTCTGTGTCTGCCTATTCCGCCATCTTACTGGAACTCTGAGTTAGTTTTTTGTATATGGTGTGAGGTATAGATCCTATTTCATTTTTTTTGCAAACTGATATCCAGTTTTGCCAGTCCCGTTTGTTAAACAGACCATTTCTTCCCCATTCAATGGAATCATACCTTTTGCCAAAGATCAGCTGTCCATAGGTGGATGGATTACTTTTGGGTTCTCAATTCTGTTCTACTGGTCTATGTCCCAGTGGCCTGTTATTGTATCAGTACCAGGCTGTTTTGATTACTGTGGCTCTATAGTATGTTCTGAGATTAGGAAGTATGAGGCCTCCTATTTTGTTCTTCTTCCAAAGTGTTTTGCTTATCCGAGGTCTCTTTCCTTTCCACTCAAAGTTGTGATTAGTTATTCCATCTCTTTAAAGAATGTTGATGGAATCTGGATTGGGATTGCATTTTACCTATATATTAGTTTGGGTTGTATTGACATTTTCACAATGTTAAGTTTTCCTACCCATGAGCATGTTATGTTCTTTGGATTTTATTTATTTAAGTGAGAAATACTCTATCATTTTTCTTAAAATCTCCAAACTTTCACACTGCTTAAATTCACAATGAAACCTCATCTTTAAAATGAAAAAGAACCATTAATTAGCTTTTTAAGTTAAACATGAATTTCTTAGGCAGTCCAGAGGATATAAAGGAGAAAAAGCAACATTTCAATTTAGGCCAGTCATCCTTGCTACATACAATCACACGTACACACATACACTCACACACATGTACACACAAAGTCACATTAAAAACTATCCTTAGTGCCTTTCAGTGGGCATGCCGACTATGGCTTCCAGTAAACTTCACGTAGTTTAGATGATGATGATGATGAGGGGAATGATAGAGTGTTCAAGACATAGCATGTAGACTTGGAATAACAATTTTTTTCCAATCAAGTTCATCTCAGAAAACATCTCATTGTAATTTCTATTTATACCAATTTATTTTGTCACTTCCCCAACAAAATAACAACAAAATAGTTATATTTTCCTGAAAGGAGAGGATTGTGTGATGTCTACTACCACTTTTAAACTTAGAGAAAAATTTCCAAAAGAAATTTTCTATTTAGTTGCGAGTTACTTATGTTTTACTATTTAGTTGGGCTTTGGGATGCCTAAAACCAGTGCTTTGGCTGTGAGACGTTAATGGATCCTGAATTAACTGACAGTTATGACCTTTGGTTCTGTCAAATGTGACTTTCCCTTGCTTTGTGTCACAGCATCCTCCTCATATGACTGTGGAAAGCCCAAGGTGGAACCGAAGAAGTGTCCTGGAAGGATTGTAGGTGGGTGTGTGGCCAATCCCCATTCTTGGCCCTGGCAAATCAGTCTCAGAACAAGGTAAGACCGTTTCCAGAAACCATTTATACCAGACTTCCATACAAGTCCCATACAACTCTTACATCCACACTAAATCTGGACATTTCAGATGTCAGTACGTGGGTTCGAACTGCCCACCTTTTGGTTAGCAGCCAAGCATTCAACCACTGTGCCACCAGGGCTCCTCTTCTATCACAGACACACGCTTTTATTTTCTTTTACACTTTTGTGAGTTGTTGAATTCGACAACTGCCTCTATATTCTCCTCAGGAGGAAACAAACACTACAAAAATAAATTATAATTTATTTATAATAAATTTATTCACTATAATTTATTTATAATAAAAATAAATTATTATTATTATTCTAGGCTTTCTACTTTGAAAATTTCCAGAACTGGAATCTTTTCCTTGATCTCAGCTACTGTTATCAAAATCGGAATATGTAGCAATCTACACCACATTCCAATCGTGCTGCAAAAGTCTTGAAGCTGCTTTGAGGGTCCACACATATAGAAACCTACTGCTTCCTTGTAAAAGGAAAATAAAGGAATAGTTTCAGAAACGTGATGGAGAGGGACAAGACAAAATGATCTATAGTCTATCACAGATAAAAACGAACAATCAAACCCGTGGTCCTCTAGTCAATTCTGACTCATAGTGACCCTGTAAGATAGAGTAGAACTGCCCCATAGCATTTCCAAGACCGTAATGTGTTACAGAAGCAGACTGCCACATCTTTCTTCTGTGGAGCAGCGAGTGGGTTCAAACTGCCCACCTTTTGGTTAGCAGCCAAGAACTTAGCCACTGTGCCACCAGTGCTCCTTTTCTGTCACAGATACATACTCTTACTTTCTTTTGCACTTTTGTGGGTTGTCGAATTCAGTTCAGATGGTGACCACCCATTCACCAACCCACCTCCCCCACTAGGGGCTAATTCCTAAGCCCCATCATTGAAGAATGACTAGTTTGATTCAATGGAACCCAGGACAGTTTGGGTTATCGTCTCAGTGGAATGCTGCTTTAATGAGCTCAGTTTTCTTGAGGATCTCACACAGCACCATACCAAGCAGGCTTATCTGCTCGCTAGCGTGGCTCCCTGCTTCTCCTTGTCCTCCGCTAGAACCTGGCTTCGTGCGCGTGTGAAATGCAATCTGTCAGCTCGCCTACTTTATGTGTCCAATGTGCTTCTCTTTACCTTATCATGAAGCGGCTTCCTGGTCTGTACACAAAACCTTCATCTTTCACGTACTAACCAACTGTTCTCTCCCAAACTGCACCATGAGCTATTCCCTGATGGACGCATCCATACACCTACTCTCTTGTGCTTACAATTTCCATTCCTTTCTTTTACAGTCTGGGTCAGAGTGGCTTGCAACATTTACACCAAGTCACCACTTCCTTAAGCAGTCCTATAAAGTCAATGATTTAGGGGCATCCCCCCAAAAGTAAGCTGTCTCAGGCCAAATCCCCACACTCCCAGGACTCCCTGCTACTCAAGATCCCCTGGGCTCCCTGAAGATGGCCCCATCAGACCTTTCATGGATCTTGTCAAAAAGAAATCAGAGAGGCCTCCAGGGAAGCTGCTTGACTAGTCACTTTTCTCACTTAGTCAGAAAGCCAGTCTGAATACTGGTCCAGGGATGATACTGAAAGCCATTTTGTTCTCCTGGGAACAGGATGACCCTGAGCATCCCCAAGTCATCTCTCAGAGCTGTGTGAGTGGGCCCTCTGGAAAACTCCAGTACTGAAACACAGCTCAACATCACTGTTATCCTGATGATGGGGTGCCAGTCTTTTCTGAGTGGGCATGTCAACATTATCAGAATCGAGTGAGCAACTCTTTGTGGCTCACTGTACAGTGGCACGGAATAAACTACCATATTTGGACTGAAATCCCAACATCTTTCTCTTCTAGGTTTAGAAAGCACTTCTGTGGAGGCACCTTAATATCCCCGGAGTGGGTGCTGACTGCTGCCCACTGCTTGCAGAGGTTTGTGTAGGGCATAACTGATGGCAAGGCTTGTCTTAAGGACTTCCTTCCTCCTTCCCTCTTTTCTTCCTTCTATTCTTATTTTCCTTGTTCCTTCCTTCCTCTTTTTCTTTCCTTCCATTTCTTCTCTCCACCATGATATACTGAATACCTACTACAGTCAAGGCACTTCTAGTCTAGTCAGAGAAATGCAGTTTTACAATCTGGTGAGAGCAATGCAGTGCTCTACACAGAAAAAGAAAGGGCTACAAGGGGCCACAAGGATTCAAGGCAGGCAGAGAGAACATCAAGCAAGAGCATCTCATAGAGATGGTGGTTGGTGACCTGAACCTCGAGAGGGCCATGTTAGTGGACATACTGAACATGAGGAGTGGGGAGAAAGCCAGTCTGAATTCAGGGGGCGCACAAAGGTGCAAGAGCACAGTGGGAAGGTAATTTCATCTGCAGCACAGGACTAAGGGGAGTAGTGGGACATAAAGCAAGAAATCTATCCACCCATCCAACAGCATTTAATGCGAACCTACTTTGTGCCAAGCCCTGTTGCAGGGGAGGGAGCAATGACCCAACAAAGATGCTCCCTGCAAGGAGCTAATACGCTAGTGGGAGACAGTCGATAAACTTGTAAGCTAATTAGTGAGGTAATGAAGTGCTACAGAGAAAGCGCACTGGAGCGACTGGTAGGGGTGAGCAGGGGTGGAGGGCCACAGTGGGGCAGCCTAGAAGGGCCTCCCCAGGAAGGAGGCATCTGAATTGAGGCTGGCTGATGAAAGGATCCAGCCCAGAAGACCTGGGATAGGATGTTCCGGGCAAAAGGTATTGCAAGTCGAAAGTCCTTGGGATGGGACCAACTGAGTGAATGTGATGCTGGGAGCAGGCAGCCCTGGCCACAACACAGGGCTTGGATTTTATTCTAGCTCATGGTAAGTCACTGAAGGGATGAGGAAAGGGAAAGGTAAAATCTGATTTATCTTTTTTTCATGACTTTTTTTTTATTGCGGTAGATATATATAACATGAAATTTATCATTTTAACCACTCTTAAGTGTCCAACTGAGCAATGTTAATTACATTCCCCACGCTGTACAACCATCACCACCATCAATCTCCAAAACATTTCATCACCCCAGACAGAAGCTCTGCACCCCTCAAGCATTACTTCCCATTCCCTACCCAGACCCCTTGTAACCTCTAGCCAACTTTCTGTCTCTACGGATTTGCCTATTCTAGAGAGTTCCCGTAAATGGAATCATACAACATGTGTTCCTTTCATCTGATGTACATTTTAAAATCGATTTCTCTAGCTCTCATGTATAGGGTGGGTTGCCGGGGAGAGCAGAAGCAGAGAGGCCAGCTGACATGTGAAGAAGCTGGAGTGGGAAGACACTGGAGGCAGAAATACCAGGGCAGGGCAACCGAGTGCATAGGAGATGAGAGGGGAAGGGAGGGTTTCCAGTGAGCAAGCGAAGACAACCTTCAGGTGCACCTGTAGGTCCAGATGGGCCAGGGATAGAGTCGCTCACTGTGACAGGCTGTGGTCACCAGGAAGCATCCTGAAATGGGTGCCTGCCCTTGTACTGACTTCGGTGTTGGCTTCAGTCTTCTCTGTGGGAAGCAGTAATGAGACCCTCACTTAGCAGCCAACTTGAGATGAATCATGAGTCTGTTTCTGGCCACTCAGAAGTCCCCGAGGCTGGGTTGCAAGTGTCTATGAGAGAAGATGTGATCCTATGGCACAGAAGGGGTTCCTGTCAAGGGCCATATTTCCCCCCATAACTTTACCATCTGTTCTAGGTCCCCCAGGCCATCATCATACAAGGTTGTTCTGGGCGCGCACGAAGAAGTGAATCTTGAAACACACGTTCAAGTAATCGACGTTTCCAGGATGTTCTTGGAGCCCACACGAGCAGACATTGCCTTGCTGAAGCTAGACAGGTAGGATCCTACTCATGGCTTCACCCCAAGATGAGTGAAACCATTTCTTTCATGACCGAGAGGCATCATGATTGAGTGTGGCAAGTGGGATTCTGTGGAGAGAGGCCTGGGTTCCAAGTCAGAAAACCCAGACTCCAGCCCGATACTGCCTCATACTAGCTGACTTTGAATAAACCTCTGGAACCCAGTTTCCTCACATATAAAAAGAGTGAGTTTTTGAAATATGAGGTACAATTTAGACTGAAAACTCTCTCACTTCATGGTCATCAATCAGCTAATACACATTCATGATCAGAAAATTACTCAATTATTATAGGTTGACAAGTCTCCTCTCAACATACCATTATGTTTGGGGGAGTTAGATGACATGTACTTCAAAGCACTTGAGAAACCACAAATTTTCATTACCTTCCTTGGTTTTACTCTGGCTTTTGAAATGCTGTTTTATTAAACCTGACAAAGTGACAGCTTTGCTTATGTTAATGTTTTAAGCAGATGTCAATGGACAGCTAAATAAACAGGTGGTATCTTGAGAACAGGCACACACATTTAGAACAGGCAGCAAGGACCGCAGAGGGCATCAGCTGTGTCTGATACATTCCTGATGTCAGTGTAATGATGTGGGCTGGGACGAGCTGGGCCTGGACAGCACAAGGCCAGTGGCTGGAGCTCAGAGAACCTCTCTGTGTCTGATCCACAAACACTTGGCGACTCTCCTGGGTCAGTAAACTGAGGGTTAGAACGCTGCCCAACACAGTGCTGGAAACCGAGCCTCCTAGGCTGGAAGGCACGCACAGTGGCTGCAACATCGGACTTGAGCAGACCAACAGACCTGAAGACGGCACAGGACTGGGCAGGGTTTTGTGTTGTGTGTGGAGTTGCCAGGAGTTGCAGCCCACTCCACAGCAACTAATGATAGCAACAAACTGAGGGATGACTGTCTGGGCTGTTTAGATATTCTAGGCGGGAAAAGGGGTCTGAAAAAGCAGTAGAGTCTCTTTATGTTCCTCAGTCTCCCTCCTGTTCAATTTCATCTTTTGTTATGATTCTGTTCAAATTTTCTACTTCAGTCTATGTTAGTTCAGGTGACTAGTATGTTTAGAAATTTGTCCATTTCTTCTAGGTTTTCAAATATACTGGAGTACAGTTCTTCACAGTATTGTTATCCTTTTTGTTTCAGTTGGTTCTGTTGTGAAATTTAATCCACTTAATTTCTTATTTGTGTTATCTGCATCTTCTCCTACTTTTCCTTTGTTAGATTTGCCAGTTGTTTGCTGAATTTATGAATCCTGCCCAAGAACCAACTTCTAGTCTTGTTGATTCTATTGCCTTTGTTTTATTCATTTATGCTGTAATCTTTATTATTTCCTTTCTTCTGGTAATTATAGGCTTTTTTGCTGCTCTTTTTCTAATTGTTGGAGTTGTTGGATTAAGGTTTTGACTTTGGTTCTTTCTTCTTTTTCGATGTGTGTGCTACTGCTATCAATAAACCCCCTGGGCACTGCTTTTGCTGCACCCCAAAAGTTTTGGTAGCTTGTTTTCCATCTTGTTTGATTCAAGGAATTAAAAAAAAAAATTATTATCCAGTAGTTTTTACCCACTAAACCCGCTGCCACTGAGTCAATTTTGACTCATAGTCACCCCCATTGCATTTCCAAGTAAATCTTTATGGAGATAGATTGCCTGCCTCATGTTCCTCCCACAGAGCAGCTGATGGGTTTGAACTACTAACCTTCTGGTTAGCAGCCAAATGCCTTACCCACTATGCCACCAGAGCTCCTTAATAGTTTCTGAACAGGGTGTTATTCAATTTCTGCATTTGATTATTTTTCTTTCTCTTCTGCTGTTGATTTCTAATAATACAATATTGTGATCTGAAAAGATGCTTTGTAATATTTCAGTGTTTTTAAGTTTATTGAGGCTTGCTTCGTGGCCTAACATATGGTCTATTCTGGAGAATGCTCCGTGTGTGCTGGGAAACAATGTATACTGTGTTGTTGGGTGGAGTGCTCTGTAGATGTCTATGAGGTTAAGTTGCTTGATTGTGTTCTTTATCACTTTTTGTGCCTTGGTAGAGTTTCTTTCCAGTTCTGTTCTTCATCAAAAGTGGTATATTAAAGTCTACTAGCATTGTGGAGTTATATATTTCTCTTTTCAATTTTGTTAAAGTTTGATTTGTGTATTCTGGGGCTTCTTCACTGGGTGCACAGACATTTATTATAGTTATGTCCACTTGTTCAGTTGACTCTTTAATCATTATATAATGTCCTTCCTTGTCTTGTATGCTAAATTTTGTCTTAAAGTTCTATTTTATCAGAAATTAATATTGCCACTCCTGCTATTTTTTGTTGTCATTTGCTTGTTATGTTTATCCATCCTCAGATTTTAAACTTATTTTTGCCTTTGGGTCATGTTTTCTTATCCATTCTGCTATTTTATGTCTCTTGAGTGGTACATTTAATCCATTTACATGCAGTGTAATTATTGATAGGTATGAATTTATTGACTTTTTTTTTCCAGTGTTTTTTTTTTGGTAGTGCTGCTGATTTCTTTGTCCCATCTGTTTTTCTGTGTTTGAATTCATTTTGTTTATGGATTTTCTTATCATGTCCTTGGCTGCGGTTGTTTCAATGTTTACCAAATTTTTATGTTTTTTCTTTTTTTATTTTGTTGAAAAGGTTTCTTAATTTTCTTTAAGGTTACCCTGTAATTTATTATTTTCTTCCCAAGTTTAAAACAGTTTGTTCTATCTTGATATCATCTTGACTCCGTCTCCATTTGGAAGTTCTGTAACTGCACTATTTATTTCCTCTTTTTACTTTGTAGTTGTCCTCATTTACAAATCAACACCTCTGGTTCCCTATTTTCAGTCTTGTATATCTGGGTTGATTTCTGGGTAATATTGTCATAAGTGTTAATCTCAGGTTGCTGTCTCCTGTTGTTGGCTCTCTGTCTGAAGAGCACTTTCACTATTTCTAGGAAGGCTGGTATGGTTTTTATAAATTCCCTTAATTTCTGTTTATCTGGTTATGTCCTAATTTCACTGTCATATTTGAGGGACAATTTTGCTGGGTATGTAATTCTTGGTTGGATTTTTTTCCCCAAGGTTTTATATATGTCATCCCATTACTTTCTTGCCTGCATAGTTTCTACCAAGAAATCAGAGCTTAGTTTTATTGTTTCTCCTTTGTAGTAACTTTTCATTTTCCCCGAGCTGCTTTCAGAATTCTTTCTTTGTCCTTGGTTTGGAAAGTCTGATTGTGATATGTTTTGATGATTTTCTTCTGGGATCTACTCTGTTTGGGGCTTGCTGAGCTTCATGAACACATATCTTCTTGCCTTTCATGGTATTAGGTAAGTTTTCTTCCAACAAATAGTCTACAATTTTCACCACAGTTTTTGTTGTTTGGACTCTTTCTGTTCTGAAATTCTGATCACATGTAAATTATCCTCTTGATGATGTCTCACATAATCCATAGGCTTCCTCATTTTTTTCCCATTCTTTTTTTCCTGATTATTCCTCTAACAGATTAACATTGAGAGATTTACCTCCAATTTTCCAAATTTTCTCCTCCACTAGCTCAACTGTTTCTTTGCTATTCATAATGTTTTCCCTGGCCAATTCTTTCAGAAGTGGACGGCCTCTTCCTTCTTCCAAAATGCTCCTTGGAAGCAAGGATGGCCAGACTTCGTCTCACCTATTTTGGTCATGTTGTAAGAAAGGACCATTCCCTGGAGAAGGATGTCATGCTTGGTAGGGTGGAGGGTCGATGAAAGAGGGGGAGGCCTTCAACGAGATGGATTGATATGGTGGCTGTGATGATGGGCTCAAGTATAGCAGGGATTGTGGGGCTGGTGCGGGATCGGGCAGTGTTTCGTTCTGCTGTGCATGGGGTCGCTATGAGTCGGAAATGACTCAACGGCACTTAACAACAACAACAACAAGCTCAACTGTACTCCTTTGCCCTTCAATGTATTATCTATTTCTGAAACCTTAGTATTAATCTTCTGGATGTCTGATTGCTGTTTTTGTACAGTTTCTAATTTTCCATTTATTTTTCCAGTTTGTTCTTGATTTGTTTTTCTGAATTCTTCTAGAGTATTTTTCTATTTTCTTTGATCTTTCTCGTAATCTGCTAAAAGTACCTAACTGTAATTCTTTTGAATTCCTTATCAGGTAGTTCCATTTCCTACTCAAGAAAATTTTTCTGGTTCTGCTTTTTTTTTTTTTTTTTTTTCTTCTTTGCTTTATTTTGTTTTGATATAACCAGGCAAGCAAGGTGGATGTTCTACTTTGATCACTAGTTTGGCAGCTCTCACCTCCTGTCTCGTGGTGGATGTGAGAGAGGATGGGAGTATGTGTACAATACTCTGTTTGCTCTTTATGTAGAGTAGTTGAGGGTGGGCTGGCTGGTGTTGGCCATTGTCTATTGTTGATCAGGTGTTGCAGGAGTGGGTGGTGGTACTTGCCCAGTTGGTAGGGCTGCAGGAAGTGTAAGTGTGGACATAGTTACTTATGGTCTCCAGCCAGCATTGTGGGTACTGGTGCAGTCCTGGGTGAGCAGAGCCAATTATTAGATTCTGGCCCCAACTGGAACACTGCTTGCAAAAATTCAAGATGGCCAAATTTGTTGGGCTAGTTGACAACTCACTGTTCCGTATGTCTCCTTGTCTGCTGTTTTCATTCTGTTTCTTGTTCTAGTTGGTATCTGATATACTTCTTTATCCTTTCTTTTGAAGCTCAGGGTTCCAGGATTATCGTCCCTATCTGTTTCATCTGGTTGCTTGGGTCTTTTTCATAGAGGGTCTGGGTAGCTTCTCTGTCTAGTTTGCCATCTTTCTGGAAGTCCCAATCCTCTTTCATTTGATATTCAGTATTTTAGAGTCTTACAAGCATAGTGTTGTAATATTTACAGATAAAAAAACCAAAGAAAGTTTTAAAAGATAGATCCTTTCCCCCTTAAACCAATGTAACAACATGCACTTGGAATAAAACTCCAATACTGAACAGAGTCTACAAGAGTGTATGTCATCCCTACTCCCAGAGATGACCACCACCAGCAGTTTCCTGAACAGAAATGATGCCTTTAAAATGGAATGTCATGTTTTATTTCATAAAATATTATAGGCAAATGTGAGGATGACAAGCAATTTTCTACATAGCTCTATGTCAGCAAAGCAGGAAAATATTAGCTTGGAAAATTCTGGGTGGGTGATCTGAGGACAACCAAGTGTAAACTGTGATGCTTTCCTTTCAGCGCTGCCATCATCACTGACAAAGTCATACCAGCTTGTCTGCCACCCCCGAATTATGTGGTTGCTGACCGGACAGAGTGCTACACCACTGGCTGGGGTGAGACTCAAGGTGAGACCCACTGCATGACCCACAGAATAAACTGGTTTCTCCTACACCCTATAAGCAAAAATGAGAGTTGCACAACTTCCTAGCAATGAGCACTGAGGTCCACCCTTCCTGACTTCATCTAGGCCCTTGCATATGGCTTCATACTCAGTTAACAGGGGACATACAAGATAATGTGAGAGTTTCTTGGAGACTCTCAGCCCATATTTCAACTCTAATATTGTTTCCCAAGGTAAATAGGGTTTTCCCACATCCCACAAAATTAAGAATGTTAAATTATTTTTCACTTGAAGTTTGCAATGTAGTGTTTTTAACATGGTATAAAACAATCACAGAAATAGACTAATCTGCTATGTTTGTGGAGAAGCTGTTAGATGAAAGAAGTACTGCTGGGAGAAAAAAGGAATGGTCCCTTGACTCTCTAGTTCTGGGTGACACTTAATGGGGTGCAAGACAAGAGAGGCCATGTTTATGCAGGATCCAGTATAAGCATATTTTGGGATCTCTTGCCTTTGCCATGTGCCCTGACGATAACTATGCCCATTAGCCACGGACCCTTGGTCATAGGAACACTGGAACAATGTGTCAGGATCTCTGCCTCAGTTTCCTCAGAAGTGTTGGGAATGGTAGTCAGGGACCAGAAAAGAGTTTTGGCTCTGCACTAGCAGGGTAAACCTAGAAACGTCCCTTTACCTCTTTGTACTCATTGGGGGTCCAAGTCCTCATCTGTAAAATCGTGTTTTACTCACTAGCCTTTTGCATAAGATTTCAGTTAAAGAAAGAATTTTTGACTACCAAAAAAAAAAAAAAAAAAAGGGGTAAAACCCAGCCGTCTGGGTAATTTCAAACATGGCCTCCCTCTTTCTGGTCTTTGCGTGCTATTGTTAAAATCTCACCCTGCTGATTCGCCATGGTTACCTTTCTGCACTTGAGTCTGCAAGCTTGGAGATGGAGAAAAAGGTTTGGCGGCACTGAATCAAAGCGAACAGAGGGCACCTGTGTATGTCCCGGGCTGTTCCCGGCACTTTGCATCTTTTTACCTGTAAACACCACAACCTGTCTGAGTTAGATATTGTTTTCCTAAAAGTGAGTGATGAGAGCTGCAAGATGGCGCAGTGGAAACTGCCTGCTTGGTCGGGGGAGTCACTCAGACCTGCGTTAGAATCCTGACTCAGCACTTACTAGTAGTAAATGGTACTCGGAAAAATCACAGGATCTTGTCGAATCTGTTTCCTCAGCTGAAAACATGGGCTGAAGGGTTCTGTGGATAAAAACAAATGAGGAAATGTGCATAAAGCACCCACCCTGCATAGGTCTTTGATGAACGGTAGCCCTTCACGTCAGACACCACCCTTGCAAGAGCAGAATATCCAACCCAGATTGGATCAAGCAAGGAAGAGACAACGCGCGAACTGAAAAGTCTGGCGGCTCACCTGATGGATGCCACCACGACGCAGCTCTCTGTCCCTGGGCTGCCTCACTCTCTTGGAAGGGGTGTCCCCCCGGGTTGCTACTGCTGCTGCTCTAACGCCGGCTCCACAGCTTCCGGTTCCGGGAGGAAGGAGACTTGCTCCTTCCCCAGCAGGCGAACGAGAGTCTCCCGAGCTCTGAGAGGGCGATCCGAGTCACGTGCCCGTCCGTCCCTGACCCAATCACTGCTTGGTTCAGCACCACCTGCCCCACCCTTGGAGCCCATCCTCTCACACCAAGAATGCGTGAAGGGTGAACCGAGCAATAGAACTATGGGATGTAGGCTGAATGGGTGCTGGGCTCCAAAAAAAACGACAAATGCAATCTAGGTATGGCCTTTAAAACCTCGCTGGTCTGGGTGTGAGTGTTGGCTCTGCCGCCTTCCATGTGACGTTATGGAAGTGAGCTACTTACTTCCTCTACGCCTCCGTTAAGGAGCCCAGGTGGCACAACAGTTAAGCACTTTGCTGCCAACCAAAAGGTCCGCAGTTTGAACCCACCAGCTGCTTGCTCCATGGGAGAAAAGACCTAGTGATCTGCTCTCGTGAAGATGACAGCCAAGAAAACCCCGTGGGACAGTTCTATTCTGTCCTACAGGGTTGCTGTGAGTCAGAACGGACGGCAGACAACAGCGCTACATGCCTCAGTTCCTCGTCAGTTAAACAGGGATAATAAAGGCACCACCTTGTAAGCTGCTGTGAGGGCTGAGATAAAGTGTGTAAGGAGCCCAGGGCTTTGGGGTGTTTCAGCAATTCCTGAGTTTGTTACTTCTCCTGCTTTCCTCCCCCTTCACCATTAGCAGCAGCAGCAGCAAACATCACGCACCTAGTGTGTACCGAGACCTGATGGGGCCCAGGAGGCCTGACCTTGGGCCCATCTGCTGTCCTTACGTCCCACCTTCCCTGCCCCTCTAACCTGCACTCCTCACTGTGGTCTGTCCGTCTCTCCAGGTCTCATCGCTTGTCTAGTGAGAAAATGATTCTCAGAATAGTAACTGGACCAGGAAGTCACAAACATAATTTCCAGCCTGGGTCCCACATGGCAACAATGACATGGAGTCAATCAGGGTTTTCAGCCTTTGCGTAGCTCAAAATTCTTACGTTCATAATATTCCCTTTACGTGTCTCCAGACTTTCCCTGACTTTGACATTCCAGACGCAAGGCAAGTGTTGAGGCTGAAACACTCCATGTCAGTCTCCTATCCTGAATCATTTTCAGGGACCATTGACGCACTTTCCCCTTCCACTTCCCCTGCCCATAAGGGCCTCTGCAGGGAGCTCACCTTTAGCCTCCAGCAATGCCTTCTCTATATTGGCCACCAGATGGCAGTATCTCCTCACCAACTACATCCAACCAGCTGTGTTGGTGTGGAACTGAGCCACAGGGCTTTCTAGGGGGTGATTTTTAAGGTAGTCAGGCTTGTCTTCTGAGGGACCTCTGAATAGACCCGAACCTCCAATCTTCTGGTCTGCACTGTAACCGTTTGCACCACCCCTTAAAACAGTAGTTGATTATCCACTAGTCTCAAAATGTTTATCTTGCTCAGAAACAGAAAAACAGTGGTGACACCGGTAAATTAATTTTCAGCAAAACAATGTGAAAAGCTGCTGTCTCGCAGCAACCAGTTCGAGGCAGATGTCACCCAGTGCAGTGCAGCGTGTTTGTTGTGCGAACTTCATCTGGGGTCACTCTGCCCAACAGGGTCTGAGTTCAGCTCTGCTCTGAAGGACAACCTTCAGACAACCTCCTCTTTCCAAACGCATGGTTCTCTCATGTGCTCATGCAAGTTCCAGCCTGACTGGAAGCTTTCGGAACCGAAGAAAATTTGCTAAGTTTATTCAAAGTCTTCATAGAGGAAATAGAACCTCATCAGCCAAGCTTGCCAAACTGGATTATTTGCTAAGATCTGGAGATACCCCTGGGCATGTCCACATGGAAAAACAGCATTTCCTCTGTGATTTTGCAAATGCTCTATTTCAATCTGCCAAAAATAAATCTTCTGTCCCCAAGAGAATACGACTGATAAAATGAGCACACAAGAAAATGCTCACTCCCCCTAATTATCAAAGAAACACAGATTTAAAACAGAATTAGGACAACTTCCAGCTGCTACATTAGCAAATATCTTTAAAAAAATATTTAATAGTTATAAGGGTGTGGTCAAATGATATTTATGAGTTATATTGTACACTGGCACACCATTTCAGAAAATAATGTGGCAATGTGACGGGGAGTCATAAATTTGGTAGTGCTCAGCTGCTCACCAGAAGGTTGGTGGTTCAAACCCACCCAGTGGCTCGGAAGGAGAAAGACGCAGTGATCTGCTTTCACAAAGATTACAGCCTTGGAAACCCTATGGGACAGTTCTACTCTGTTACATGGGGTCTCTATAAGTCGAAAATCAATTTGATGACACCTAACAACAGACTTAAGAAAATATGAAGGACTATGAATGAACTATATGAACAAAGATATGGAATGGTTGAAACAACAGTAGAAGCCAAAGAGCAAGATAATGGAGAATTTGGGCAATGATGTCATAGACCTAGGTTCAAATCTCAGCTTGGCCATTTCCTTGCTGGGTGATCTCCAGCAAACCATGTAACCTTCTAAACCTTAGAGTCCTGAACTATGGAACAGGAAGTATCAGTCATCAAAGTGCCTACTTCATAGGGCTGTTGTGAGCATTGAATGAGATGCACCGTGTGATGAACGTGTACCTGAAAAGATTCTCAGTAAATGGTAGATCCTCTTTTTATTATTATGGTAAAATGCCCATAACATGAAAGTTACCATTTCATCCTTTTGGTCGTTTACAACACAGCGGCACGGAGTACATTCACAGTGTTGTGCAACCACCCCCACGATTTCCAGAACGTTTTGCTCTCCTCATTGAGCAGTTTCTCCCTATCTCCCTTTCCCACAGTCTCTGGCAACCACTGATCTGTTTTCTGTCTCTATAGATTTGCCTTTGTGGGATATTTCATGTAAGTGGAATCATACAAGATTTGTCTTTTTGTGTCTGGCTTATTTCACTAAATAATATTTTCAATGTTCTTTCATGTTGAAGCATGTACTAGAACTTGCTCCCTTTTAATGGCTATTATCCCATTGTATGGATATACCACATTTTGATAGCTATTCTTTTAAAATACAGATGATTGCATATGTACGGCATGAACTACTATGTAGCCATTAACATTTTAATTATGAAGACTGTTGTTGTTGTTGTTATGTGCCATCAAGTCGGACTCGACTCATAGTGACCCCTCCTTGGATTTCCAGGGCAGTATCACTACGGAAGTAGATTGCCCCATCTTCCTTTCGAGGAGATGAAGACTGTAGCATTGTGAAAGAGACCTTATGACAGAATGTTAAGCAAATAAAATCAGCTATGAAATTATGCAATATGGTAGGTAACAAAATAAGCATATAAAACACCTGAAAGAGAACATGTAAACATGGTAGCAGTTGTGTTTTCCAAACTTTCTTCACATATTCAAAAATATGTTTATAGTTTTTAAAGAAAAGCAAACAAAAGACATAACATAATTGGAAAGCAACAATAGTGAAAACAGAGCACTGCAAAGAAGCCTACATTGTTAAATCCAGCTGTGGGGGAACATAAAATCTTATATAATGTCTATACTCCAAGGATCGGAAAGAAGAAAGAATCCCAGTCATGGTAGGAATGACTTGGTGGTTTTCCAGCCTCATGAACAAACCTTTCTACTCTGTTGTTCTGGAAGTTTCCCTGTGAACAGCTTGTGGGTCCATTGATCTTCTTTATTCTCTCCCAACACAGCCACCTTTGGTGCAGGTCTTCTCAAGGAGGCCCAGCTGCCTGTCATCGAGAACAAAGTGTGCAATCGCTACGAGTATCTGAATGGAAGGGTTAAGTCCACCGAGCTCTGTGCCGGGCTCTTGATTGGAGGTGCAGACAGCTGCCAGGTAAGAACAGAGGGAAGAGACCACGAAAGTCTCACGCTGGCCTTTCCTGGCCCCTTAGACCTTTCAGCTCTGAAGTGGCAAGTTCAAGAAAGATCTGTCAACGGAAGGCCACAGTCTAAATGTTGCCCAGAAACCCTGTAGGTACTGCCCCAAATAAGTAGTGACATAATCCAAACTGATCCCTTGGCTCTTGAGTTCCAGACCAAGGGTTGTCATTGCCATCCAGTTGGCTCGTGGTGACCCCAGGGAGAAGCCGATGGAACACCGCCTGGCCCTGTGCCATTTCTACCATAGTTGGTGTGCTCCACCCACTGTTGGAGCCACTGTGAGCACCAAATGCCCTCCAACCCAGGAACTCATCTTCCAGCATGATGGCGACTGATATTCAGTTGTGATCCATGCAGCTTCCATTGGCTAATTTTCAGAAGCAGGCTGCCAGCCCTTTCTTCCCAATCTGTCTTAGTCTGGAAGCTCTGCTGAAACCTGTCCACCATGGGGCACCCTGCTGGTATTTGAAATACCGGTGGCATAGCTTCAGAAACATGCAGTGACCACCGTATGAGCAACGGACAGACGGATGGTGGTCCAGACCAGCAGTAAGGAGGCAGTAGGCTTCTGTCACCACTGTGACCACATGCCCGCTGGAATGTGTCGGTGAATGGGAGCAGAGTGATGATGCTTCCAATAGGGATGGTGGAAGGGGATAAAGACAAGGACCAACTGCAAGTACTTTACAACTTGGGGTGTCCTGCCTAAGGAAACCTGAGAGAGGAAGAGACGTATACCGTATTCACAAGGGATTTTCCCTCCCCCTTTTTTTTTTTCTAAAGATGCTGTGCTAGGTACCAGAGCATAGCAGAGGCTCAGGTCATGTGAATAAGTTCCTTGCTGATTGGAAAGGAACGTTCCAATACTGGGTGTTTGGATACTTGCGTTTGGCTTAATGAGGACAACATCCCATAATAAGATGGTGGCTTAACCCTCACATGATTTTCTCGCTCCCCCTCTGTGCAGGGTGACAGTGGAGGACCTCTCGTTTGCTTTGAGAAGGACAAATACATTTTACAAGGAGTCACTTCCTGGGGTCTTGGCTGTGCACAGCCCAATAAGCCTGGTGTTTATGTCCGTGTTTCAAAGTTTGTTCCCTGGATTGAAGCAGTGATGAGGAGTAATTAACTGGAGGGAAGACAGAATGAGCATCAACGTATCTGGAAAGAGAACATGGTAGGGAATTTAGCATGCTCAGAACTAATCAACAGTAATCAAACTAAGACCCTGTCCTTAGCCACCATTGACTGCTATACCTCAACATGCCTGGATATTACTGTGGATAAATTTTCCTGTCCATGGGCTGCTACAAAGGCCACACAGTTGTGACATCTGTTGAAAATAAACTGTATGTACCTTGACTTGAGTTATTTTTTTCAGATCACCAATACTTTCACATTCTTTATCCTTCCTCTACTGAGGGGTAGCCAATTTTAGAGAGCGTGGCTCAAGCTGTGTCAGTGAGTTGGCTCTTTTGCACAAGGAATGGTTGTGTCAAGGGCTAAGAAGTGTCTACATCAGGGGGAAAAGAGCTGAGAAGTCCTAGCAGGACATTAGTGCAGCAGGGCTTGACACCCAGCTCACATCTTCAGGGCCTTTGTTTCTGGCCCTGAGGCACATGTTTCCAAAGCTGCAACATGTATGCGGAGTCATGACAACACGTTCTATTCTCAGGTCTGAGATCTGTGACTGACGACTTCACTCGACGTCAGCCCCGCCCAGGGGATACTGAGCAGAGGGCTGTGTATCAGGAAGTCTGCTAGGCAGCGGAGGCAACACAAGACCAGGCTGCTAGTCTGAACGTTGTTCTGGGCCATATGGAGTCTAGGAATGACACCAAAGGCCTAACAAGGAACAATGGACAGAAAGCAAAGGTTGACCACTTACTTCTCATTGTGTCCTCATAAAACAGAGGGCGGCATGTGCTGTCCAATGGGAAGAGGGATCTAAAGCAACGCACATCCAAAAAGAAGAGGAAGGATGCCTGTGCGTCTTTCTTGACAGTTTATTTATTTTCATTGCTTCTAGAACCAAAATATCACCTCAAAATACAGTTCAAAGGTGCCAGTAACACAGTAGCAGTCATCTTAAAACAGAGAGAAGTGAAAGGAAGCAAAAATGCACATGTCTATGAATATAGGGTGAAAACAGCATTAAATTCTCAAAGTTTGTGCTTTTTCACTGGAAAATACAACATTCATACTCAATTCTCTGGTGCTCGAAGGATTCAAAAACTTATTCCATAATTTAGACACACACGATACATATTGGCACACGTCCTCCACATAGAAACCTTCTTCTTTGCTGCCAACGTTTCCCTCTGGTGCCTACTTTGCCTGTCTACACAAAACCATTCACTAAAACATCCTGCATAAGATGTGTCCTAGATGTGAGAAAACAACAAATGTCACATCCACAGCAGAATGCTGGGAAAAAGCCACTCGTGTGTTCATATTCCACATTTCAAAAGCCTCAGTAACAAAGAGGAAAGACCACATCCCTTAGGAGCATCTAGACAATCATGTATAAAGTGGCGGCTAATTATCTGAAGCCTGGCTGTCACTGGGTGTTCCTTTAATTAAAATGGCTCCTTCCCAAGACAGGTTACAAGTTCAAAGGCTGAGCGAGAATTGTCTGCATTCTCCTCCTGTCCAGGGGCACCATCAGAGAACAGAATTCACAGATAAGATCAATATCCCTTGGCTGTGAAAATCCTAAGACCAGAGGGTCCTTCACCCATGGGTTTTGTCCAGTACAACACTGAGACGTGGTTCTGTGTGTCTACTCGAAGGGGATCAGAACTGTCCTGACAACTCTTAGGGCCAAAGCCTGATTTTAGGAGGAACAAAGCCCCCTCTCACTGGTTTTCACTGGTGGAACCCTCAGTGCTACTGAGAAGGTAGAAGAAAAGGAAGATGGCCCTGCCAGTGCCACCAGCTCATGGGCACAGGAGAGAAGAGAAAGCAGGGGCTCAGCCCTGTGTGGTCCAAGGATCGCAGATCCTGTCTCTTATCTTAGCAGGGTTCCCACCTCCTCACCCTCTGTGGAATCTTCAGAAGATCCAGTGTAGAGCCTTGGTCCTTGATCTGATCTGATGAACACATGTACATGCACACTTTCCCCAGGCTCTCTGCTTGGACATCCTGCTGTTCCAATGAGCTGGCATGAGAACTGGGTGGGAGGCTTCACTTGTCTCTCCTTAACCCGGAGGGGCAGAGACCACTGTTCCAAACACAAGACCTATGGGCTCAGGAGAAGCCTTGAATCTTACAGACACTCCTAAAGTGGCCACGTAGAAGGTGTTCCCAGGAATTTCAGTAGCATGGTACACTGGAACTCATCCATGATATCAAGATATGCTGGAGCATTTGAATGTCTTGGTGGAGTATTAAGGACACTTGAAACTGCACAGCACTGCAGCTGAGATGGACACTCACATCTCCAAAGTACATCTTTCCAGGGAGCGTCCAACCTAAGAGCTCCTTCCCTCCGTCTTTGGCAGGGGCCTCAAAAGTGAGAACTGGGAACCTGGCTTTTCTTTTTCCTGCCACATTTATAGGAATACGATCTAACAAAACAAAGGAGAAAAGAGAACATCCTTACAAAAGATTGGGCAATGGCCTGGAAGAAAGTTTTCTTTTCATTACTCATTATCAGTGATACTGCCTCGGAAACCCAAGGAGGGGTCGCTATGAGTCAGGGCTGACTCGACGGCACATAACAACAACAACAACAACAACAACAACAACAACAACTCATTATCAGAGTTGGCTTTCATCAAACATTCATGTACAAACCATGTCAACCGCATCCATTACCACTGAGTCGGTCCCAACTCCCAGCAACCCTGTAGGACACAGGAGAACTGCCCACAGGGTTTCCGAGGCTGTAACCTTTACTGAAGCAGGTTGCCTCATCTGTTTCCCATGGAATGGCTGATGGGTTTGAGCGGCTGACTTTTCACTTAGCAGCAGAGCGCTTAGCCACTCAGGCCCTTACCACCAGGGCTCCTCACTCACACAGAGCTCCTCATGAAAACCCAACTCAAGGGCAACAGAAACGGGAGGCGAGAAATATTTAATCATCTCCAAGTTCATTTGGGACCTACTTTCAGACAATAAAGAAAGAAATTTCTGCTGAGTCGCCTCCGACTCATGCTGACTATTTGTGTGTCAGGGTAGAACTGTGCCCCGGCAGGTTTCCAATGTGTGAATTTCTGGAAGGAGATCAGCAGACCTCTAGGTGGATGTGAACACCCAACCTTTTGGTTAGCAGTTGCACGTGTTAACCATTCACACCACCTGTTCGAGGTGCTCGGTAGCATTCCGGCCTTCCAGTTCTTTAGAAATTTCTGCTGTGTAACTCAGGGGTGAGGATGGAGCTGTTGAGTGAAAGGACAAGATAGCAGCAGTGATAGACAAGCTCAGTTCAGTCTTAGAAGAAAAACATCAACAGCTCACAGCCATCTGGGGAGAAGTCTTTTTTTTTTTTTTCCAGAGTAAATAATTATAGAAAGCAGTTAATGTGGTTAATTTATAGAACTGTAAATCACACTTTTACTAGTGTGTTTTTAAGCTAGGGACCAGGCTGTACTACATCACCCTATGTTTGATTATGAAAAATTACAAATGTTGAAAGAATTAGAATTTCTGTCCCTTGAACTTTGTCGGTCTCATTCTCTACGTTTGTACATCAGTTGGACACTCACATTCCTTCACACCACACAGACATCATTCCTGCACACCACGCGGACATCATCCTTCGAGACTTAGCTCTCCCAGGTGCTTAGCTCTAATTTCAACATGACTAGGAGCTCTGGTGGTGTAGCGGGTAAGGCACTGGGTTGCTAAGCAAAATGTCAGCAGTTTGAATCCATCAGCCACTCACTGTGGGAAAGACACGGGGCAGTGGGCTTCCAGTAAAGATTGATAGCCAGCCTGGGAAACACTCTGGGGCGCTTCTCCTCTGTCCTCTAGGGGCGCTGTGAGTCAGAACCACTTGACGGCAATGGGTTTGGTTTTGGTTTTAATACAACTGAATTGGCCAAAGTTCTAGTCTTAAGTGATCTTTCTTCCTCCATTTTTTTCCTGAGGAGTTTGAAAATCTGACCTCTGACTGGTTTAGCGGTTGGGAATGAAAATATATCCCTCCTGATATCAGACAGCAGTAAGTGAAATGGAAACAGAAGGAGGGACTTTGGTCTATTTATAAATATTTCTTACACATATTTTTAAATGGAAAGTTTTACACCTTTAAGGTCTCCCAGGGAGCCCTGCTAACGTAGTGCCTAAGGCACTTGACTGCTAACCAGAAGGCTGGCAGTTCAAACCCACCAGCCACTCCTCGGAAGGAAGGTTAGGCAATCTACGTCCATAGTGATACGCCTCAGAAACCCAAGGAGGGGCTGCTGTGAGTCGTATCTGACTCCACAGCAGTGAGTAGAAGCAGATTGATTTTTATTTTTAGAATTGGTTGTTGAATTTCTTAAAACTACACAAATCATACGACACTATGTGTTCTGATTTTTTTTCAATCTAATAATGCAGAAGTCTGTGGCACATGATAGTGGTGGTCCTCCCTCTCCTGCCTCTCTGCTCAACTCTCTCCCCCCAGTGGGGACACAGGGTTATCTTAGATCTTGTCTTGTGCATTCTCCTATTTGTATTCTCTCTTTTCTTATGAAAAATCCAAAATACAGAGAAAAAGAAAGGGTTATGGAACTTGAATTTTAGCTGAGGTAACTCTTTGTGTTTATATATTTGGTGGGTATTAACCTTCCCAGAACACCATTTAGATATCCCTGTCCAAAAATCAATCCGTCTCTTCTTCCTCTGTCTCCTTCCTCCCTCCCCTCCTTCCTCTTCCCTTCAGTCCACGCAGATCTGGATCCAGATGGATCCGTCTGTCACTGTCCTCTGCCCATCTCTCTTCCCACCTAGCCACAGAGAGCGATTGTTACTGGTCTCTTACTTTGTCAAATAAATAAATAAATACAGTAATGCGTTTTTCATTGACTTTTTACTTTGTATTCAAACTGGAAAACCAGCTCATGTGTTACACTTAGACACTTAGACACACCCCAGTTCTTCTGGTCCCTCTCTAGTAATCCATATTATTGTTTTATTATATATTTATATTATATATTATATTTTGGCCCCTGTCTAGTAATCCACATTGTTAGTATTGTATCCTTTTTTTCAGTCACTTCCTCACTGATGCACATTGACCTTGTTTTCACTTTGACTTATCATCAGTCCATTTCTGGGGGGTCCCTTCTGAGTTGTAATACCCCAGAAATGCTTCCCTCTCCATCACCGTGTTTACAAAATAACACACCTCCTTTTTCATGTGTGTTTTGTTTTCATCTTACATGAACCTTTAATCTACTCTGAGTTTTTGGTTGAGGAGGTGAGTGGCATTTAATCGTTGATCGTCCCCCTATGGGCGCTCCATTTGCCCCACGCCGTCCTCTCCCCAGTGCTTTGTTTGGGGTGTGTTGAATTTTGCACTGTACCTGCCAAGTTTTTCTACGTCGTCCACTGTCTCTGGCAAAGCAATACCCTTGGTTTCAGGCAAAAGCATGACAAGGCCACCACAGAGAGATGCCAGGATACCTGTTGCATAAAGGAAACCGTTATGGCTCAGGACACACAAAGTGGGCTCCTCCCTCCCTCCCTGCTCCCTCTAGATGTGGCTATGCTCGCTAACTTCCATAGTCCCTAACATTGTCCTGCAATCTTCAGCCACGTTGATCAGGGTTCCAGGGTCAGGAAATGAAATATTCTCCTCCTTCCTCAAACCCTGTGGAGTACCACTGCCTCATCCTTTCAGCATTCAGTCAGCAATTCACCTACTGACCGAGTATTTATGGAGGGTAAACACACAAAGGTGACCTCTCCTCCTACTTAGCAGGGAAAATAGAAGCCACCAGAGAGGAACCCCTCCACTTCCTCTTCCCAACACTGTACCCTAACTGCATCCTCACCCTTCCTGTCTTCCTTCTGTTGCACTGAGACCCTTCTCCTGCCTCTGCTCAAGGGCAATCCCTCATCTCTGCTGGTCTTTTCAGGTACCTCACTAAAGGGAAAGGAGCCCTGGTGGTGCAGTGGTAAAGCACTCAGTTGTTAATGGAAAGGTCTGTGGTTCAAACCTACCAGCCACTTCATGGAAGAAACATGAGGCAGTCTGCTTCTGTAAAGATTGACACCCTTGGAAACTGTATGAGTAGTTCTACTCAGTCTATAGGGTCACTGAGTCAGACTTACTTGACAGCAATGTTTTTTTTTCCCCTCACTATGGTGATTAATTCCCTCTTTCAAGCTTCTTCGTCCCAGTGGCATCTCCCCACCAGCATCCAAACAAATCCAACCCTCTCGTCTTTAATAAGCCTTCTATCAACCACACATTATCCTCCGGGTACCGTCTCTCTTCTTCTGTTCTTGGGAGCCAGGCTTCTTGGACCCACCCTCTCCTCTTTTTTCTGCAGCCTCATATCCCATAGGGTGCTGATCAATCGTGCTCTAGAGAACAAAGCCCTGATTTGGGGTGTTCGCTGGTTTCCATGGTGTAAACGACCCCCCATGGACATTTCAAGCTCCTGATATGATGTCACTGAACGATGAGTTGGGAAGTAGTGTTTCCACCATAAACATACAACAGACATAAATAACATCAAAAACACAAATACTAGTAAAATATAGTTCATTAAACAGGAAGTGATGAGTTTTGATACTTATCATCTTTTAATGTATTTTATATGCTTTAATTTTTGATTTGTTGTTGTAAGCTGCTATGGAGTCGGCCTGTGATGCACACACTCCACAGAAAGAAATGCTACCCGGTTCATTCTTGTGATTGGTTACGGATCGTACCACTGTGATCCTAGGCTCCATTGGCTGATCATCCAAAGCAGACTGCCAGGCCTTTCTTCCTAGTCTGTGTTAGTCTGGATTTTTAATAATGGCTGTGTTTAATAACTGGATCATGAAATTCTTAAAAATTTAGTGATTGGCCCTGGCGAGCTGGTAGGAGCCAGCTCCATCACACCACCACAAGCCACACCCCACCTCCACCTGCTCCAATCTGGATTCTGTCCAGATTCCCAGCCACCACCAGATCCAGTGGTGCTATGTTTAGTCCCCACTGGGTTAGGCTCGCACAGCTCTCACCATGCGGGACATGCTTGCCTTCCCTTGGCTGCCATCCCATCCTTCCTGGTCTTCCCCCAACTCCCCTTGCGTTCCTCTCATCCTCACCTTCTTACGTGCTGTACTCTGTCAGTCCTCAGGCGCAGTCCCACGCTGCTTCATTCCGCCCTGTTTCCTCTCTCTGGAGAGATCTCAGCCTCGCTCCAGCTCAGTGGCCATCCATATGTGGTGGCCACCGGCTCTTCATGTCCAGGTCCAACCTTTGCTCTGGGCTCAGTTCCATTCAGCCCACGGGTCCTCCCTATTCGGACTGGGCTTTCTTTCTTTTAATTTTATTGTGATTTGGGTGAAAATGTACAGAGCAAATTCATCTTCCACACAGCAGTTCACATACACTTTGTCTCATGCCATAATCTCCCACAATGCAACAGCTCCTCTCCCATTTCCTCCCTATAGTCACCTCTTCCCTGTGTCCTTCCCTCCCATGCACTCCTGTCCCCTGAGCTGTCTCCCTGTGCATACACTGTTCTTCTATTCTCCCATGATTGATCTCTCCAAGGAGTGTATCTACCTAATGTAAATATTCAGCTCATATGCCTGTCTTTTGTTTGGCTGGAAGCCATAGGAGTGGGTTCAATCCCAGACCTGAAGGAGAGCTAGGGGCCACAGTCTCTAGTCTCAGGAGTTCCATCAGGCTCTGTCAGACCAGCAAACCTGGTCCTTTTTTTCTTTATGATTTTCAGTTTTGGACCACATTGTTCTCCCATTCTATCCAGGATCTCCTATAGAGATTCCCCTCCGAGTGGTTGACAGTGGTAACTGGACACCATCTAGTTCTTCTGGTCTCACAGTCATCTAGGCTGAGGATCACATGGTGCACCAGTCCCTTGGACTAATTGTTTCCATGCATCTTTGGTTTTCTTCATTCTTCTTTGCTCTGGATGAAGAGAGACCCATCGTTGCATCTAGATGGCCACTTGCAAGCTTTTAAGATCCTAGTTGTTACTCGCCAAAGTAGGATGTGGAACGATGTTCTTGTGTAGTATTTTATGCCAATTGAGCTTGATGTCCCCTGTGATGACTTGGGCTTTCTTATGGGCACCTCACACTACACACGGACAAAGAGAATTCCACCATGTTTTCCTGCAGACCTGCTCCTCTGCTGTGGCTAATGTGGTGACTGTGCCATCACCTAGAGTTCTCTCAGCCAGGGGTCTGGCTTCACATGTCACTGCCCCTTTGTCCCTTCTCCAGTCAGTCATCCTATCTCATCAGTTTTATTTCCAGTACTTGAATCTGCCCCCTGCGATCCACTCCCACTGTCGTCACCTCCATAGACTAAGCCATATCCATGACCTCCCACCCGGATTACAGCAACATTCTTCTTTCTCATTTCCAGTACTGTCCCCTCTACCTCATTTGTGTATCTACCGTCACAGTCATATTTCTGAAATACAAACTGACAGTCGCCCCAGCTCAAAGCCCTTCAGGATAAAGAGCAAACCCTCTGCACATCCAACAAGACCCTCTGTGATCTGGCTCCTACTTACCTTCCCAGCTTCATCTATCCCCATGTTCCACCCCCACACTCCACTGGACCCGTTAGTGTCCTGGTTCCTTGAGGGTACATCCTCCCCTTGCTTTAGGCCTTACCGTTACCGGGAGCACTGCCCACACCCCTCACTTGGGTCATTTCTATCTGTCTTCAGATCGCAACTGAGCCATTACTCCCTTTCTCCCTGATTTACCCTCTTCGACTCAACTGAGCTGGGGGTCCCTGTGATGTGCTTTGATAGTGCCCTCTGCTTTCAGTATTTCAGCCTTTATCACCCTCTATTGTCATGGATTTTTTAAAAGTGTGGCTCTCTCCCCAGCTGGACTCTGAGAAGGGAGGGACTGTGCTGGAGCACCAGCACCCAGCTCCCAACACATATCCACACACCAAGCCCAATCTCGAGTGAGCAGGCCAGCAGGTCTCCCAGATCACTCTCCTTGTCAAATGATGGTACGGCGAACACTGAACCTTTACCCCAAAACCAAAAAACCCACTGCCATTGAGTCGATTCTGACTCACATGACCCCCAAAGAGTTTCCAAGGCTGTAAATCTTTATGGAGACTGCCTCATCTTTCTCCTGCAGAGCAACGTGTGGGTTTGAACTGTCAACCTTTTGCTTAGCAGCCCAATGCCTTAACCACAGCACCACCAGACCTCCTTTAATAGGCTTTATTATCAAAAACAATTAAATAATTTGAAACAATTTTTTTTAAATTGAATTCACTGGTGTCAAATGATAAGATGTTGACTTACTGTTCCTAATAGTGTCAAAAAGATTTTTGCATTCATTGCGAAGTATGTCCTCATGGACTCAATATGTTTATTCAAACTTAACTGCTGAGCAACAGATGAAGAATGTTCCCTGCCGGGAGTAGGGAGTGGGTCTGGAGGAAGGCAGAGGCTCCCTGTATCCTTCACTGCTGAGGTGGGGAGAGAGGGTGTAAGATCCAGGCAGAAATGCTGGACTGGCACTTGAGAAGCATTGGATTCAATTACCTTAAAGGTTCTCCCCAAACTATGGTCCTATCCCTCTAAGGAGCTCTGGTAGCATAATGGCTAAGGCACTTGATTGCTAACCAGAAGGCTGGCAGTTCAAACCCACCAGCCACTCCTCGGAAGGAAGATGCCGCAATCTACTTCTGTAGTGATACTGCCTCGGAAACCCAAGGAGGGGTCGCTATGAGTCGGGTCCGACTTGATGGCAAATAACAACAACAATCCCTCTAAGAGTTCCATGAAGATGGGGAGTAGGAAGGAAGGTCTGAACTCGAGACTCTGGTCTTGCTGTAAGTGAGTCTGTGTCCCCAGTTCTTTCAGCAAAAAAGCAAGGTAATAAAGACTATAGATAAATATGGAACATTTGAAAACAGTTTGTTTTCACAATTACTTTTAAATATACTGAAGTTTCAGTGTGGTCCCATGAAAATGATTGGTTCTGTTCCCTGACATTATAAATGATTTTCAATAGAATTTGATTTTGACTCAGCATGGAAACAAAGAAGGCTAAGTTGAACACTGTACATCCCAACCCTTTAATACAGAGCAAACTAGAATCATTTATGTCTTCCAATTGTATTGTGATTATATTGGTGCCTCAAATCTGAAACAGTTGTAATAAAAAGATTATATGGCTGTCATTAATATCAAACCCAATAATCAACGTAGACTTCTACTAATGCAAAGAATATAGAGGAAGGCAGTATGACACACAAAATGAGTTCTTACCAAAGATGATAAGAGGTAGTTCTAGCCAAACGGCTGCGAGTCGAAAGAGCAGAAATGGGGCTATGATCCCCCCCAGATCACACAAACCTGAACACAGTGAAACACCAAAATTTCTGTAAAACAAAAAATATATATTTTTTTTAAATGAAAGAAATTAGATAAATTCCAGAAACTTAAAATGTTGAGACATATAAATAAAATGAAAGGGGAACAATGGCTCCCGTATCTCTAACTTTGAATACTACTGCTCCTCAGGAAGTCAGCACACTTTGGCCATTGTGCCATTCATACCTCATACCAGGTGAGCCCCAGTGAGGACACTGAGGGTGGCTACAGTCTTGGTGGAAAGGCATCTACCATCAGCAGCTCACTACCTTACCTGCTCAGAGATATTGATGTACCACCTTGGTGCCCAGCTTGACAGTATGGTGTGTCCATAGACTAGTTCCCCAGCAAAGGAGGCTGATTTGCATAATCAATGAACACTTTCTTATTCTGTCCCTTCATGCCTCCAGTGCAAGGTGCAGAGTGTTGTCAGAGTGAGGCCATAGCCTTGAACAGGGTAATGCTGGTGAATACAGACCCAACCCCCAACCTACTCAAGTGCACTAACCAACCTATCTGATTCCACGTCTATTGCTTTTCCATGATAACACAGCTGCGTACAAATGAGACATACTGCTGTCACAAAACACAACAGATGGCAATGCAAAGAGCAGCGATCAGTTTGTGTGTGCCTTCCTTACTGGCTTCATCCAGCCCAGGCTAATAGAATGCCAAGCTCTAGTACCTATTCCACCATTTTTAAGTCATCTTAAAACACTTGGCTGCAGAGAGTTACTCATGAAAAACCATGACAATTACCGTAATGTTGTTGGGTACAATTCTGAATTTACCAAATAAACAATTTCAAAGGCCATGGTTATCCCTAGTCGTCCTAGTGTAGCAACTGTGGTCCTCAACCATGGTATCCCTGTAAACACAGAAAGTTTGGAAGGGAAGAGTTAGTGGTCTGCTTTCATTAACATTGATTAAAGCAACATTGATATTTGCTCAGTGTCGCTGTGGCCCAAAGTCTTTGTTAATTTCGAACATAAGTGATGACTCTCTTGCTAATGTTGTAGCTAAATTTCAACAAAAACAACCACAGGAATGACAGCTAGTATTTAAGTGTGCGATACCTTATTTCTATTAGATGACATATTGCACTGGACAAGTCTGCTGCAAAAGACCTCTTTAAAGTGTTAAAGAGCAAAAATGTCACTTTGAAGACTAATGTATGTCTGACCCAAGCCATGGTATTTTCAATCACCTCCTATATGTCTGAAAGCTAGACAATGAATAAGGAAGACCAAAGAAGAATTGATGTATTTGAATTGTGGTGTTGGCAAAGAATATTGAAAATACCATGGACTGCCAGAAGAACAAACAAATCTGTCTTGGAAGAAGTAAAGCCATATCCTTAGAAGTGAGAATGGCCAGACTTTGTCTCTTGCATTTAGGACATGTTGTCAGAAGGGATCAGTCCCTGGAGAAGGAGATCATGCTTGGTAAAGTAGAGGGTCGGTAATAAAGGGGAAGACCCTCAATGAGATGGACTGATGCGGTGGCTGCAGCAATAGGCACCAGGATAGCTGGGGTTGTGAAGATGATGCAGGAGCAGGCAGCATTTTGTCCTGTTGTACATTGGGTCACTATGAGTTGGAATTGACTCAATGGCACCTGACAGCAACAACAACAGATGCCTTACATTATCTTATGGATCTAGTGGAGCTGGTGTCTGATGTTTGTTTTCAGATGAGGAGCTGGGCCTCAGGGAGGTGAGGGGGCCTCAGGGAGGTGAGGTGGTCTCCAGTTTTCAAGGTTGCACAATTAGAGGATAAGTAAATGCTACTCAGAAATGAAAGACTACATGGGTAAGGATTTACTAGTGGAAATGACCCTTCCCTGTTTACTGGGCAGTGCATTAAGTGATGTTAGAATAAATAATATAACAATCCATCCATTAGATAACTGTCTTTTCTTTGCTGAAAGTTTAGAAAGTGGCAAATATGGACCTTGTGTATATACATACAATGGAACCCTGGTGGCACAATGGTTAAGGCCTGGGCTGCTAACTAAAAGGTCAGTGGATCAAACTCATCAGTTGCTCTGTGGGAGAAAGATGAGGCAGTCTGCTTCCATAAAGATTTACGGCTTTGGAAACTCTATGGGGCAGTTCTACTCTTCCCTAAGGGTCACTACGAGTCGGAATTGACTTGATGGCAAAGGGTTTGAATTTTTAAGGTACATGCATACAAAGCAGTATTACTCAGCCATAAACACAACTGAAGTCCTGATACATGCTGCAACATGATGGACCTTGGAAACATTACGCTGAATTAAGTATCTAGGATAGGCCAATGTATAGAGGCGAAGTTGGTCACCAGTGGTGGGTGGGAATCAGTCCTTGGGAGTGAGTCCTATCCCAGGCCCAAAATGTATCCCAGGACCATAGTCTTGGAGGTCCCACCAGACTCCATCCAGCCAATAATTCTGGTCATTATTGTGTTTTTGGATTTTGTTCCACGTTTTTCTTCCCACTCTATCCAGGATCTCCAGTTTTGATCCCTTCCCGAGTGATTGGCATTGGTAGCCGGGCACCATCTAGTTCTTCTGGTCTCAAGGTCTATTATATCCTTGGACTAATTGTTTCTAAATGTCCTTGATTTTCTTCACTCTTCTTCACTTCAGATGAGAGGAGACCATAAGCTTCATCTCACATGGCCTCTTGAAAGCTTTTAAGACCCCAGTCACTACTCTCCAAAGTAGGTTGTAGAACATGCCAGTTGAACTGGTGTTCCCCAGTACCATGATCTTAAATCGGCAGGCCTGGTGGTTATCTCTCCCAAGGTAAATGGCTGTCTCTGAGGGATTATTCCAATTCTGTCTTTTGTTGTTTCTGTAATGATTGTGGTTATTTTGTATTGCTAGTATCTATGCAGAGAGCTCTGGTGGTATAATTCCTAAGGTATTTGACTGCTAACCAGAAGGCTGGCAGTTCAAGCGCACCAGCCACTCCTCAGAAGGAAGATGGGGCAGTCTACTTCCGTAGTGATACTGTCTCAAAAACCCAAGGAGGGGTCGCTATGAGTTGAAATTGACTCGATAGCAGTGAGTTTGTTTTTTTGCTTTTTTTTAGTATCCATGCAAGATTATCTTCAGCTAAATCTATCATTGGTCTAGGGTACATTCCTGTTCACTGAACCCCATCTGATCTTCTCAGTTGTCTGTGCATTTATCTGTAGCCTGGTGTTTGGTGTTAGTGGTAATGCAGTGTTGTGCATATACTGGTATTAGCCTCTGTTGTCTACATCTTATATGCAAGTTTCAGTGTCCTCCCTTCCCCCAATGTTATCATACTGGTCACAGATGCTCTCCATACCGTCCTTCCTCTTACCCAACTCAGTGTGTGGTCCCCAACTGGTCTAGAATTTTCCTTCTCCTTCCCTCCCATCCCTGGAAACCTATAAAAGGAGTTCCTTTCCTTAAGCAAACCTTTCCTTGACTTTTCACAGTAATGGGCTCACACAATATTTGTCCTTCTTCTATTGACTTATTTCACTCAGCATATTATCCTCCAGGTTCATCCACATTGTGAGATGATTCACGTATTCTTTGTTGTTCTTTAATGTTGCATAGTATTCCATTGTGTGAGTGTATCATAGTTTGGTTATCCATTCATCTGTTGATAGGCATTTAAGTTGTTTCCATCTCCTTGCTATAGTGAATTGTGCTGCCATGAACATGGGTATGCATATGTCTGTTCGTGTCCTGTCTCTCACCTTTTTAGGATATATACTTAGTAATGGAATTGCTGGCTCAAATAGTATTTCTATTTTCAGTTTTTTAAGGAAACACCATACCATTTTCCACATTGGTTGTACCATTTTACATTTCCATGATAATGGTGATGGTTGAATAACATGATAAACATAACCAATGTCAGTGAATTGTACACACAAAGTATGTGGAAATAGCCAACAATTTGTTACACATATGTGTAACACATACAAAATTTGGACCTTATAGTATATATTATATATGTTCTCAAAAGAAAAAACAAAAAACCAGCTCAATCCAACAGACCAACCTGAAACAAGGTTGATTTTGGTTTCCAGACAGGCACAAAGCTTGGAGGAATGGGACCTCTGAAAGGGGAACATCTACTGCATGTGCTATAACTAAGGGGTATGAGCAGAAGGAGAACAAATGGGCACCAGGCCACTGTGGCATGAAGCATAGCAGAGACTTCCTTCCCAAGACAGCAGCATACTCAACCTCTCAGCAGAACACGCCTAGAACATTATTCTCAATAATGAACATGGCTACTCAGCAAACGGCTCTTGAATTATGTTCCGACAACCTCACCCTGTTCAGAAGGCAGAGATGGTGTAGAGATGGTAATGGTGTCCTCATGCCCAACACATGGCATCCCAAAGGATGGCACCAGGACCTACATCATTCATTGTCTTCCTCATTCCCAGTCTTGCTCCTCCCCCAAAAAAGTATCTTCTAGAATGCTCCAGAACAATCTAGACTCTTAAATGTAAATTGGATCATGCATTTGAAAATGATCCTTTTGGGTTGCTCTGCTTCAGTGAGGAAATGCTCCTGTCTTCCACAGGAACCTGGGGAAGTGCCAAAGTTCTCTATCTAAATATTTGCCATCTTTTGTGTTTTAAGGGCAGAGGAGTAGTAATCCAGTGCTCTAAATTTCCTAAGAATTATGCAAGTTATGCCTCTTTTCCTAGTGTCTGGGTGTGAGGATGTGGGACTGCACCAACAAACGCATCTGCACTCCCAAGCCAAGCCAAGGAAGCTAGGCATGCATCTTTGAAAATGAAATCTTTACCTTTTATCCCTGTACTCATTAAGGACTAAATGGCCCTCTTGTCTTCTAAGAGAACTATTGTCCCTTCCTGAATATAGGATTTTTAGTGGAAAATCAGGCATGAATGAGGAGGATTCAAGAAGAGACTCAGACTCAGTGGGTTATGCATGTTCTCTTAGAGAGCATTCAACAAATAAGAAGAGCTACTGCTGACTCACTAAGGCGATTGTCTAGAAGGCCAAAACCAAACCAAACCAGTTCCTGTCAAGTTGGTTCCAGCTCATGGCTACCGTATGTGTTACAGAGTAGAACTCCACTCCACAGACTTTTCATGACTGTCACCTTTCAGAAGCAGATCTCCAGGACTTCTTTAGAGGTACCCTTGGTGGGTTCAAGCTGCATCCTTTCTGCCAATAGCTACATGCTTAACACTTTGCACCACCTGGGGACTCCTCTAGAAGGGCATGGAGGGGAGAGCAGGACTCAAGAACTGGGATCACGGCTGGGAGGCCGGAGTTGGCGGCATCGTGATTATAAGTTGACTGAGGACATCCTGATCTTCTTCCCAGATGACAATACCTGCAGCTCTCACATTAAAAGCTTCATCAAAGAGTGAGTGATGTGGGCTGGCGCTGATGCAGCCGGATGGCCATCTGCTCTGGCGGGAACAGTGGTAAACATGTGTTTATTTAGGCTTCACTTTTCCATTCTGGCCTGGGAGTGGGGCTGGGAAATGCTTTCCACCCTCTTCCTTCAACGAGCAGGTGGTTCTCAGTGCCAGGTGCTGGAGAATGGAAAGTGGGGATGCTTCCAAGATCCCCTGGGCCCCGTCCAGATGGTGCACTCCCCCTGCTTGCAGTCTGCAATCAAGAAGGCTGCCTGAGGGCAGTGAGTTTATGTTAATGAGGGAGGAACGACTCAGAAAAGGAGGATGGGAATGGTTGCACAACTTGAGGAATGCAATCAATGCCGCAGAATTGTACATGGAGAAATGGTTGAACTGGTGTGTGTCCTGCTGTGTACATTGTACACAGGAAATGGTTGACCTGGTGTGTGTCCTGCTGCGTACATTGTACGTGGAGAAATGGTTGAACTGGTGTGTGTCCTGCAGTGTACATTCTCCACAGCAACAACAAAACAAATAAAATTTAGAAAAAGAAAGAGAAAAGGAGGCCATTGCTTGCTACATACAAGTAACCTCACACTGAGGTTAGACCCTTAAGTTCAAGTTAGACCCCTAAGTTATAAGTTTCTTGCTACTGAGTCAAGGTTGCTTTATAATTATGGCCCAAGTTCAATGATAATTTAGGTTTACCACTGAGGCTAGGACTGTTTGATAGAAAGAATCTAAACCCAAGAAACCAAATCAAAACACACACCTCTTGAAAAACAGGTTAACCACATGTTAGCTGAGTAAATACGGAGATATAACAAGTCAATTCAGCAAAGCATTCAGAACTCACTGCCAAAATGGACACCCTTGTGGAGACAGGGTCTGTCCTACAGGGTGACCTTATTTTTATTTGAAAGATTTTCAACTCTTTTTCCAAGCGACACTGTGATAGCTGGAGCTGAGTGCCAACTTGTCTGGACCACAATTCTGTGTGGTTTAAGCAATTGTGATGTGGGTTTTTCCAATGATGGGATCAGATGTATATGTTTTGGGCAGCCAATCCATTGAAAGGGAGTTTCCCTAGGGGTATGGCCTGCTTCCAGTATATTTATGGACATCCTGGGAAAAGAGACACTCTTCTGTGGATCAGGATTCTGTTGTGCTGCCTACAACTGTCTGTGAGCAAACAATCCACCATTCAGCCTGGTGATCTTGGATTCGTCACTCATCGGAGTCAACAGCCAGTATACTGCCTGCCAACCTTGAGCTCTTCAGCCCCTGCAGCTGTGTGAGTCAGGTAAAGCCCCCAGCTTGACATTTGATCCAAGAACTTGGGACTTGCCAGCTTCTATAAGTGTGTGAGCCATTTTCCTAAGATAAACTTCTCTTTCTCTCTCTATATATAAGCTTTACTGGCTTTGCTTCTTTAGAGAACCCAGTCTAACACAGACAGAGACCAGTATCTAACTATACTGGGAGAGATTTTGTCAAGGTATATAACAAAATAGAAGTTCAAAGGCATGGGTCATCAAAGAGGGAGGTGAAAATAACGTATTTGGTAGTGTGAACCTAACACTGTCTATGCACACAAAGCTTTTCATCATCTTGGTAACATGCCAGGTTCATCTTGGGGTGGTATCTTTTGGTAGCAATGACAAAGAAAACACCAGAACAATTCAAAATCGTGCACTAAAGCTGAATTCTCTCAGGAGAACACAGAGCAGCTGGATCTCTCTCTGAATGGGGTTTTGGCCAAGCTACTGGAGACCGCTGGGAAGACAGCTCCAAACCAAAAAACCAAACCCTACTGCCATCCAGTCCATTCACAGTGACCCCCATTGGGTTTCTGAGGCATTAAATCTTTATGGAAGTACATTGCCCAGTCTTGCTTCCAGGGAGTAGCTGGTGGGTTTGAACCACCAACCTTCTGGTTAGCATTCAGATGGCTTACTGACAAAAGGAGGCAAGATTCAAAATAAACACAGTTTTGCCTCTTTGTACCATCTGCTTTGAGGTCTGAAATAAAAGATAGTGAACATTTCTCCTAGAGATATCTAAATGAAGACACGTGGACTGACTTTTCTCTTAGAAATAGAAGGCAATTTCCCATCTTAAAAAGAAGATTGTTAGCAACACTGGTAGGTTTGTTGTCATCCTTCATAAGCTCAAATTAAAGATGGCAGACGGGTAGGGATAAAGAAAGCTCTTTGTTTTCTAGACTTTAATTGGAGCTTAAAAATGTGGGCCCAAAGCAGTGAGTCTCAGATGGGAGACAGCCAGAAAAATGGTGTCTTTTTCCAGAATTTTACTCTTCAGATGGTGAAAAGTTGGGCTCAGTGGAGGGGGAGCAGGAGAAACTTTTCTGAGACAATTTTAGAGAGGTTTCCTCTTGCAGCTTCATCAGCATTCCTCCCCAGGCCCCTCCTGCTGCCCATGACATCAAGAATGACCCAGAGAGAAGAGCCTTTCGAATGTTAATTCAACAGCTCCAGGAACCAAGCCCAGAAATGACTTTAGGTGGAGGGTAGGACCATGGGCTCAGAGTGAGGAACCTGTCTTAGAGTTCAGTATTCACATGGAGCAGTAGGTATTTGAAACTTACTTCTGCCAGTCATGAGTGAACCACGTGTGGCTGTAAAAGCAACCAAATCTGTAGAATATAGAAATAAACTGTGCCCAGAATAAGAGCATTAGTGTTCAGTCTGGCTAAGAACAATGCTAAAATTGAAATGTGGAGGGCCACAAAATAAAACTGATTAGACAAAGAAGAAAAGTCTAACCTTTGCTTTAGATTTTCTAAGTGTTCTGAAGATGTTAAATCTCTCCCCCAGAAAACAAACAAACTAGTGGATCCTGACTCATGTCCATCCCTTGCGTCTCCAAGAGGAACTGTGCCCCCAGGACTTTCGATGGCTGCCTTTTGGGAAGCAGATCACCAGCACTTTCTTCTGAGGTGCCTCCACGGATTAGAACTTCTGACCTTTCAGTTAGCAGTGGAGTGCATTAACCTAACCGTTTGTACCACATTGATTGCCAGGCACTAAGCTAAGGGTGGGGATAAACAGGTGAAGAAAACTCAACAGCAAGTGGTTTTAATGACTAGATACTCTATAGACATGCTTGATTGACAAAAGAGTCTCCGCCTCTTAGATGAGGACTTAAGAAAAATGAGATCAATGTAAACAGTCGGCCTCTGCTTATCATCAGACCATTCCAAGATGACAGAGGATGTATTTTTCTCTTGCTGTCCTAAAGGCAGGCATTTCTAAATATACTGATATGGGTCTGTCTGATACTCCGGGGATTCACCACCCTTCACAGAATTAACAAACGCGTCTGTAAAGTCTGACTGTTCTGACTTCCACAAAGTGCAGTCTGCTGACCGGTTTCTTTGCTGATCCTCTGAAGAGCATCAAAAAGACAGGCTGTGCTGTGTGGACACAAAGGCCTCCCAGAGGTCCAGCTCTCCGGGTAATCCTCCACTTCCCACTCCCTGGGACATGGAAACAATTAACTTGCTCTAATTCACATGCTCCCTGTGAGCTGGAAAGGCCTCTTTCCAAGCCCCTGCGGTGCTCCATGGCAGGGAAGAGCTGGTTTTCCGAACAGAGCATTGGTGTCATCGGCAACCTCTGCTCCGCTCTGATCTCCAGCAGCCTGCTGGTCATCAAGTCCTGTAAATTTAACTCCTAAGTACCTCAGCAATCATCCTGTGCCTGCCAGGCCCCCTGCCACATCCTGAAGTCATGCTGTCATCACTCCTCCTGCCTCCTCTCAGTTGTCCAAGGTGCTTTGCTGCCGACGAGGCCACCTTCACCTCCCGAAGCTTGCTGGACAATGCTGGAGCTGTCATTCTGCACACGAGGCTTGACCCCTAGAGCCTGTCCCACTCAAGCCTCCTTGTGGGAACCTTACAGTCTAGCGATGACAGAGGACATCCACCCACACAGGTGCTGCAAACTCTGGGATCTCTCTTCCACTTTGGAACCCACTCCCACCCTTCCCTTTGGATGCTTTTCTTTTCATCCTTCATACATGCTGCCTTAGTTCCTAATGCTGCTGTAACAAAAATGACGAGGTACCTCAGGAGGGTGGCTTTAAAGAACGGAAGTGAATGTCTCACCGCCCAGGAGGCTGGAAGTCAGGGCGTGTCTCTAGGGGGAGGCCCTTGCTTGTCAGTCGTTCCTGGTGTTCCTTGGAGTCTGTCCTCTCCCCATATGTGCCTCTTTTTATAGGATACAAGCTAGAGGTGATCAGGGTTAGGACCCACCTCATTAACCAGCAAAAGAAACCACCTACGTCCAAACAGGTCATATTCACAGGTACAAGGTTAGGGCCTTAACAGGTATCATTGGGGGCAAAACTCACTCCATAATACACGCCTACTCCTCACTCCTGACAAGCGTTCCTGATCTCCTACATTTCTAAATCTCATAAATAATTTGATTATTTCATTTGTCACAGTGAACTGTGACAAGATTGAAGCATGTAGATCACTTAGTAAGGAGCCCTGGTGGTACAGTGCTTAAGCACCCAGCTGCTTCCTAAAAGGTCAATGTTTTGAGCCCACTAGCTGGGCCACAGGAGAAAGAGGTGGCTTCTGCTTCCATAATGATGGCAGCCTTGGTGACCCTGTGGGGCAGCTCTCCTCTGTCCTACAGGATTGCTGTCAGTCAGCACTGACTGGATGGCAGTGGTGTTTTTATATCACTTAGTAGATGTAAATCAGTTGAAGGCAGGAAAGGTGTGAGCTCAGGAAATAGGCTCAACACAGGCAATGGTGTCACAACAGTAAGATTAGATGAAGGTGATCAAAACTGAAAGATATCACCAAGAGCTGGTTTGAGTACAACATCCATTGCACCTGTACATGGACATACAACAAATGGAGGGAACAGACAAATCTACAGGACGAATTGCTTGAACCCAACGTCTTCACACTGATTAAGCAGAACACTGAGGGACAGATGCTACTAACGTGGCCTGATAGCAAGGGTACCTTTCCTAAGGACAAGGGGGCTTCTAGACTTGATTATTTTATCTAAGTTTTTTCCATATTCCTTGGCTGCCAAACAAAAGTTGTTGGGGATGCTTACCTTCTGGTAAGAAAGCAGTGATGAGGCACGCCACTCCTGCCACTATATTGCTTGCTGCAAAGGGGAGGCGGCGTCCAACTCGCTCGATGGTTAGTAAAATCAAGAGGGCCCCAGGCAGCTCCACAACTCCCGAGATAAAAAAGTCGATGTAGAGGTTGCCACCAATAATGCCCAGGCGCATGACCAGTCCTTGATACACCACGGCGCTTGTGAACCTGCAGCAACATTGGGAGACACCAGAGAGGAACATGTGAGAGCTAACGTCTACCTGGCTCAAAGAAAGGGCATAGAGCAAATTTGACACAAGCTTTTAAATCCAACACAAGTCAAACTTACCAAGCAAACATAAGTATAAGTGTGCACTTCCTCATTTGGGGAGTTCTCACCAGATCTAAAAAGGATGGGTTACTAACTTCCTCATCTGTAACAGTGATCTACACAAGAGAAGCACATTTCAGTGGCAGTACACAGCAAGAAACACCTGCATATTACAGATCTGTCAATAACCAGGTTCAAGGGTACCAAATCAAGTGATATGACTGAACCGGCCAGGGTCTTCTCTATTGCATCCTAAAACCTGAGAATGAAACATTCATCA
The DNA here is from genome assembly GCF_000298275.1 of Orycteropus afer afer. Taxonomy (NCBI): domain Eukaryota; kingdom Metazoa; phylum Chordata; class Mammalia; order Tubulidentata; family Orycteropodidae; genus Orycteropus; species Orycteropus afer. The sequence continues at coordinate 5,218,621 of NW_006921722.1, forward strand.
TCCAGCCTTTCTGACAGGTCAAATTCACAAAGATGTGGTTGCTGCCCTGAGAATCAGTCCTTGGGGTGATATCCAGACTCTGTGTTCAACTGCTCTGGGAAAACAAGGAAAATGAGGTGTGTTCTGAAGTATACTACATTCAAACATGGATTAAGGTGGGAGGAAATGAGAGGAAAGTTGGCCAGTCCTAGTGGGATCCAAACAAGTGTTTCTTTATGTAGTAACATCCCCAAACCCTGCTTAGAGAAATAGGTTATGGCAATGTTACGTCCACTGATGGCTCACTGACAGCATCCTTGTACTCCACGTGGGACACCTGGGTTGAGTCCTGGCCAAGGCACCTCATATGCAGCCATCACCCATCAGTTAGTGGAGACTTGTGTGTTGCTAGGATGCTGAATAGGTTCCGAAAGAGCTTCAGGCTAAAAGGAAGAAAAGCCTGATGATCTCCTTCTGAAAATCAGGCCGTGAAGAGCCTATAGACCACAGTGGTCCAATCTGAAGTCTACTGAGGATGGCGCAGGACCGGGTGTGTTTCGTGCAGTTGTGCATGGGGTCTCTGTGAGTCTGTGGCCAACTCCACAGCAGCTAAAGACAACCACAACAGCAAGTCCAAGAGCAAGCACCACAGGTCTTATTTTGCTTCAGCCCATTTACTGGAATCTTGCATTTTTTTGATCTAGAAAAAGCCAGCTCATCACCATTTGGCTAGCCAAGAAGTTGTTCTTTGCATCAACTCAATCCAACAAATATTTTTTGTTTGCCTGCTATGTATGAGGTATTACACAGAAAACAAAGACAACCAGCAAACCCTCCAGACCTCCAAGCTTCTTCTAGTCTGGAAGGCAGCAAACACCTGCCCAAAGGAGTCAGTTAGAATTGCCTGAAGCAAACACTGTGTCACATTTCCAAGGCCTTGCTTCCAAGTTACTTCGGCACAGATGGCCCTCTGTCTACGCCAAACGTTTATTAATAATTGCACTGTCCATTAATAGTTAGAACATAGAATGTATGAAGTATGAATCTAGGACAATTGGAAGTTGTCAAAAATGAAATGGAGCATTTGAAGATCAATATCCAAGGCATTAATGAACTGAAATGGACTTGTACTGGTCCCTGTGAATCAGAAGATCATATATGATCTATTCTGCTGGAAATGACAAATTGAAAGAGAATGACATCCCACTCATTGCTTAAAAAGATGATTTCAAGATCGATCCTGAAGTGTAGTGCTGTCAATGAGAGGATAACATCCATACATCTACAAGGAAGACCAGGTAATAATGACTACTATTCAAATTTATCCACCAACTATTAATGCCAAAGATGAAGAAACTGAAGATTTTTCAACTTCTGAAATTGTTTAAACTTGCAATCACGATGCATTGAAATTACTGGTGACTGGGATGTGAGTGTTGGGAACAAAGCAGAAGGATCAGTAGTTGGAGAAAAATGGCCTTGGGGATGGAAATGGCACCAGAGATCAGGACAGAATTTTGCAAGACCAATAACTTTTTCTTTGGAAATGCCATTTCTCACCAACGTAAACAGCAGCTATACATGTGGACTTCACCAGTTGGAATATACAGAAATTAAATTTTCCAAATCTGTGGAAAGAGATGATGGAGAAGCTCAATATCCTCAGTCAGAACAAGGCCAAGGTCAGACCATCAGTTCCTCATGTGCAAGTTCAAGTAGACTGAGCAAATAAACTGAGAAGACAGAATACACAAAGAACATGACATCACTACAGGACCACAGAGTTACACGTGTTGGATTGTGCCAAGTCAATAGAGGTCTTATGGTTGAACCCAGAAGTTGGCAAACTATCTGTCTGGACCAGATAGTAAGTACTTTTGGCTCTGTGGACGGTGTGATCTCTGCAGGTACCGACCTTTGCCACTGTAGTGAAAGCATTGTAGAGAGCAGCCACAGACAATAAGCAAATCAATGAGCATGGCTTTGTTTCAGTAAGAGCTCTGGTGGCTCTGTGGTTAAAGCATTGGGCTGCTAACCAAAAGGTCGGCTGTTTAAACCCACCAGCTGCTCTGTGGGGGAAAGATAAGGCAGTCTGCTTCCATATTTACAGCCTTGGAAACCCTATGGGGCAGTTCTACTGTGTCCTACAGGGTCACTATGAGTTGGAATCAACTTGATGGCAGTGGTTTGGTTGTTTCAATAAAACTTTATTTACAAAAACAAGTAGCAAGCCAGGTTGGCCTACAAGTTGTAGTTTTCTGGTCCCTGAACAAGAAGGTCAGTCTTGGAAGAACTCAGACAGGTACTCCTGTTACTCCCATTACATATAGAAAGCAATTGATGCACAGAAAAACGGGCAAGCTAACTGAAGGAGAACACACAGACAATAGGCGGATCCACCAGGGGGGCAGCACCTAAGTCCGTAGTTCCAACCATTCTGCTATGTTGCTTGTACAGTGTGCGGAGTCTAATATATATTTTATTGTTTAAGACTATTTGTGTCATCTTTTTAACAGTCTCATTAGGTGGGGAGATAGTGGTGGCTTTGTTTTCTTTTTTTTTGGTTATTAATATAGTCCTAAAATTAAAAATTAAACCTGTATTACTTCTGTAACAATAAAAAAATGGCTCCTTTTTCGAAAGCAATGAATTTGAATTAAAAAACCAAAACCAAACCCTCTGCCATTGAGTCGATTCCAACTTATAGCACCTAGAGGACAGAGTAGAACTGCCTTAAAGGGTTTCCAAGGCTGTCAATCTTTACAGAAGCAGACTGCCACATTGTTTTTTCTGTGGAGTGCTAGTGGGTTCCAACTGCCAAGCTGTCAGTTAGGAACTGAGTGCTTTAACTACTGCTTCACCAAGGATTTAATTCAGACACTAATATACCTTTCTAGGAGCTCTGGGTGCAGTGGTTAAGTGCTTGGCTAGTAACCGAAAGCTTGGTAGCTTGACCCCACCAGGCACCCTGTGGAAGGAAGATGTGGCAGTTTGTTTCCATAAAGATTTACAGCCTTGGAAACCCTATGGGGCAGCTCTACTCTGTCCTCTAGGGGGGCTGTGAGTTGGAATTGACTCCATAGCCTTGGAGTTAAACAAACCTTCTGGTTGTTTACTTAGTGTTATTCCCCCTTCCTCTTTCTTAATATAGCCTCAATCAGTCACTCCCACCACAAAGACAACTTAGATTCTAAGGGAAGCTGACTCTGCCTCCAGCCACAGGGGAGGCCTGAGTGTCTAAACACAGCCCTATCCTCTGTGCCAGTGAATGGGCGTATGACTAAAGCTCAGCCAATGAGGAATGGACATGGCATGTGACCCAGTCTGAACCAATGAGGAATGGGCTTCTGGGAACATCTTTCCTTGTTCTAAAGTCAGAGATTCCTGAAGGAATCTTCTCTCTCACTTCAAGGAATTAATATGAAATGGTGGGTTAAAATAGATTTTGGCAGCCATCCTATACCCATGAAGGAATCAGTCTTAAGCAGGAGCTGACCTTGTTAGCAGGGTAGAGGGAAGGAACAAACCATGGCCTTGACAACATTGTGGAGACTGGTTTGGCCAACCTTGAACCCTACTCTCTGTCTAGAATTTCAGACACAAGAGCCAGTAAATGTCTTTTTGTCTACACTGACTTGATTTTCTGTTAAAAAAACCCCCCAAAAACCAAACTCACTACCGTCGAGTAGTATCCAACTCATAGCAACCCCTCCTTGGGTTTCTGAGGCAGTATCTCTATGGAAGTAGATTGCCCAGTCTTCTTTCCAAGAAGTTGCTTGTGGGTTTGAACCGCCAGCCTCCTGGTGAGCCATCAAATGCCTAAGGCTACCAAAATTATCTGGAGGATTCAGTCCAGAACAATTCTTTTGAATTAATTGCTGAATATCTTTGACCAAATAATTTCATACTGAATAGTTAAAATTATTGCTTCCATATCCCAACATGCTCTGTAAAAATACGTGCTATTAGACTTCAGTTCAAACTTTTAAGACTTAGAGGCAAGCAGGACCAGGGTCTCCATTTTTCCAAAGCACAAGTTTAATGTCCAAACTTTAATGCCTAAAACTCAACAAAATGAATCCGAAGTGCTGATAAAAAATGAAAGTAATCCAGACTGTAAAACCAATCCTCCCCATTCAATGGATGGAAGGACTCATAGTTCTTCTAAGCAAGTGAGAGTATTTTGCCTCATTTAAGAATCAATCCAGCTGGTCTTGGGTTTACTAACATGCTTTCCACAGTGACGCAGTCACTCTGAAAGATGACCCACTTTCTGGGTGTCCAAGACCTTGAGAGACTGGGAGCAGCGCCTTGGACGGAATTCACCCAGGCCAGTCTTGGCAGCTCGCGTGTGGTGACTGACTGCCGCAGCAATTCTTCTCTTCTCCTGCGCTAACTTCGAGTCTGTATTTGGAAAACAAGCTGTGCTTCTTTGCTATGGTCAAAAGGCTACCAAATTTTGCCCCATCTGAGTCAGATACCAAGGAACAGGAATGCCATAACTGGTTACGACAGTAACACCTGTGAAAGCTGGAACCTGTGTAAGGCAGAAACCTGTTAGTGGAGGAAAATGCAAGTATCTTCTACTAAAACAAGCTTGAGAAAAGTGCTAAGACCTCTACTTACTTTCCTGTCTGTCAAAGGAAGAAAACTTGCCACCCACGTCCGTAGCCTTCAAGTCAATTCTGACTCACAGCAGCCAACTTTCAAAAAGCGGGAGATGCCTGTACACACACATGTGCACACACACATACACACACGTGCTATTGGTCCTTTGGAGAACCTTGACTGACACAATGGGAAACAAAAACATTTGGTTGTCGGGTCCGACTCGACGGCATGTAACAACAACAACGACAACTAATGACTACCACTGATCTCTTTGAAAAAAAAAAATTATTGAGACTACAGAATTTAGTTTCAGGGACACTAAACCCAAACCTGTTGCTGCCTCATCGATTCCACTCACAGCATCCCTAGAGGACAGAGTAGAACTGCTCCATAGGGTTTCCAAGGCTGTAAATCTTTATGGAAGCAGACTGACACATCTTTATCCTGCAGAAAGGCTGATGGTTTAGAATTGAGAGCTTGACCACTGTGCCACCAGGGCTCCTAGAAAACTTGCAAGAAAAACCCAAGGCAGTCTCATGGAGTTCTGGTTCTCATGGGTTTCACTATGCTTATTATATATTTTTTTAATTAGCTTTGTTGAGATTCCTAAAATTCAGCAATTCAAAATGTAGACGTCAGTGAATTGTCTCCACTTCCCAGTGCTACTTTAACAGAAACGCCACCGGGGTGAAACTTACTTTCTCACTCTAGGAGGCTGGGGTAAGGCTTTCTCTCCTACCTCCTCTGGGGGAAAATCATTGTCTTGGCTTCTCTGGCATTCTCTTCACAGAGATTCTTCAACAGCTTCGCATGCCACATCTTTTCTCCCATTCATGCTTCCTTCTCTGAGCCTAATTCTCTCCTTTTCTATCGCAAAAGTTATTAAGTTTAAGATACACTCTATACTGATATGGGCTCATTGATATTAACAAAGTAACCCCTAGACTGAAACGGGATTACAGCCATAGGCATAAACTAAAAACCAAACCCACTGCCACTGAGTTGATTCCTACTCACAGCGCCCCTAGAGGACGGAGAAGAACTGCCTCATAGGGTTTCCAAAGCTGTCATCTTTATAAAAGTAAAGCCCAAATCAAACCCACTGTCACTGAGTCTATTCCCACTCAGAGTGCCCCTAAAGGACAGAGTAGACCTGCCCCACAGGGTTTCCAAGACTGTAATCTTTATGGAAGCAGACTGCCTCATCTTTCTCTTGTGGAGTGGCTGGTGGGTTTGAACCATCAATCTTTTGGTTAGCAGCCAAATGCTTTAACCACTGCACCATCCACAGGCATAGGGGCTAGCATTCCAACACCTGTTTTGGGGGACAGAATTCAGTCCATAATGTTGACACATGGCGAGTCCTAACAACCATCATGGTCATAATACGGAAGGTTCCCATCACCCCACAAGTTCCCAGTGTCTGCAGTCAGCGCCCTCCTCCCACCCTTGGCCCAAGCATTCTTTGATCCTCTTTCTGCCTTTCCAGTTTTGCCTTTTCTAGAACATCATTTAAGTGGCATCACCAGAAAAGGCGGGAGAGAATGTCTTCAGGGCCACTGAACTGTGCAGTGGCAACGGTTGAACTGGGGCATGTTTTGTTGTGTGCATTCTCAACAACAAACACAGTAGAATCACGGTCTGTTGTCTTTTGTGCCTAGATCAGTATTATGTTTTGTCATATGGCTTAAGCCGTGGGGCATGTTGGCTCTATTTGGAACAGCAGAAGAGGGACAAGGCTCTTGGTCACATTTTTCTGTTTGGAGGCTTGTTGCCTCATAACGTCACTCCTAGGAAAAATCTGGTTCAAGGTTAAACTGCAGGTGCTGGTTTCCTGCTGGCTATTTCCTGAACACAGTGCTCTGTGCTCTATCCGTCTCTTTGTCTTTTAAGTCTGCCAGGACTTCTTGTACACCCACAGTGGTGTCCTCCACGCTGAGAGATGACTGTACTCATCTGTTCTCCATCAACCCAGCACTGTTGACAATGCTTCCTGGAGCCTTTCTGAAACATGCCTTCATGCTGACATTTTAATTTAAGTTGTCAAGGAAGACAAATTCATTATAAATAGAACTGTTACAAACACATGTGCAGAGGTCCCCACACGGGGAGTGGGTTCAGGTCCAGGAGGACGGCCAGCCCAGATGCATGGTCTTTCACTTGGCACATTTTCTTAGTGGGTAGTACTCACTTCTCCAGAGTACTGTGAAGATTCTGTGGGTAGACCTGCTGTCTCAGCTAAGTCTGGGGACACACATTCCTTTCTAAGCATGGGCTCTGAGAATAATTGCTAACTACTAAAAGTCAGAAGAGAAGCCTTGGTGGTGCAATGGTTAAGCTCTCAGCTGCTGATCAAAAGGCTAACACTTCTAACCTACTCAGTGACTCCACTGGTGGTCTGCTCTGGTAAAGACTGCAGTCAAGAAAATCCTGCAGGGCAGTGCTGATCTGTCATATGGGGTCCCCATGAGTTGAAAATCAAGTCTATGGCACTGTCATGGATTGAACTGTGTCCTGCCAAAATCTATGTTGTTAACTCCTAACCCCTATAGTGGTTAGAAGCCCATTTGGGAATGGGTTGTGTCATGTAAATGAGGCAGTATTAGTGCAGAGTGTGTTTTACACAGATCTCTTTTGAGATATAAAGAGAAGATTAGGCAAGTAGGGTTGGGGGCAGAGAGATGCCAAGCCACATGAAGACTGGTGAGTACCAGAAGCTCAGAAGAGACAATGACCTTCGTCCAGAGCCACAGAGAGAAGAGCTGTCCTCTAGAGCCGGCACCCTGAGTTCAGACTTCCAGCATCCTCACTGTGAGAAAATGCATTGCTGTTTGATAAAGCCACCCCCTTGTGGTATTTCTCTTAGAGCAGCACTAGATAACTAAGACAGACACCCAACAACACCACCAATCAGCAGGTGAGATGGGCTTGTGAGTCAAGTGCCTTCCACACTAGTTTTGGGGTGTCTAGTGGGTAACCCTCACACATACCTCATACACAGTGACACTCACCAGGTGGTGGTTGTCAATATTAGTAGTATATGTATATATATAACCTCAGAAGGAAGGTTGGACAATCTATTTCCATAGTGACACCGCCTTGGAAACCCAAGGAGGGGTCGCTATGAGTCAGATCCAACTTTACAGCAGTGAGTTTGGTTTCTTGGTTTGAAAGTTATATATATAAATAACTTAACAGAGATACTTTGCTATCAGATGACATTTCACTCAGCATTTTACATCCTTTTAGCTAGTAAAATCTAACAAATGCAGTGATGCACAAAAACAAATAATAACAACAACAAAAAAAACAAACCCAATTACGGTTCAGTCAACTCCAACTCATGGTGCCCGGGTGTGGGTCAGAGCAGAACTGTATCCCACAGGGTTTGCAATGGCCAAGTCTTTCTTCCAAGATGCCTCTGGGTGGACTTGAACCTGTAACCTTTTGCTTAGCAGCTGAGTATCTTAACCACCTAGAGCTCCAATAATGCACATTGGATTCTGATATGAATCTAAGGAGCCCCGCTGCTGCTCCGGTGAAGCACTCAGTTGCTAACTGAAAGGTCTACCAGCCACGCCAAGGGACAGTCTCCAGCTGAACAACATCCCGGGAGGGTGGTCTTGGAGCACTGACAGCCTTTACACTTTAGGGACCATATCACTTCAACTGCAGTTACCAGAGATCTGCCCTGGAGCCCAGGTGGGGAAGGAATGAGTTCCCAGCTTCACAGGGAAAGCCTGGGTGACCAGCAGGGTCCCCCAGGGACAGAGGGAAAGATGTTTTCTGGGTGGATTTTCATCTGTGGCCGTTATTTCACCAGGAAAGATGACACTGGTGTGGAGGGACCTTTGTCTGTTCTGAGTCTAACACTGAGATTCCTTTAGTCCGTGGTCATTACAGGTTCTTACAGACTGTGTCCTCAGGAATTTTGTCCCTAAGAAGTCCATGTGAATGAAGTGTTATTTGAAGATCTTATGCTCATCTATTTGGAAGATATTTCGCTTTGATGAGCCAGGACCCACTCTCAAAGTTAAACTCTTCCTAGCTCTTACAGACATGAAATACAATGTGAGGCACACATGGAAGTTTAAAATTTCTAGCAGCCACATTATAATCAGTAGAAAGAAACAGGCATGGTAAATTTTAATAAGATCTTACTTAAACTAATATATGCAAAATATTATCCCGTCAACATGTAATCAATATAAGACTGTTAATGAGATATTCCGTACTCATTTCTCACATGAACTCTTGAACTCTGCCTTGCGGTTGACCATCAGCCCATTGCAGTGCAGACAGCCCAGCCACCTTTCAGTCCCTCCATTGCCACAGAGCCTTGGGCCTGTCCTCTCGGGCATTAAGATCCTCTGGTGAAAAGATATTTCATTCTGTTCATGTGAGTCTGGCCTGAGAGAGTGCCTCCCCACATACTGGGCTGGGCACGCTGCCCAGAACAGCAAAAGTGCATCTGTGTAGAGGTCCCCCGGGGGGGGGGGTCGGGTCCCAGGGCAGCCTAGATGTCAGTAAAGGCTAACGGGTTACAGCTGTGGGTCATGGCCTTGAACATTTCTTCATTCCTTAAAAACAAACTGAAAGGAGACATTTTTCGGGGGGGGGGGGGGGTTGGTCACAGGAAGGGGTGTTAAAGTCAGGGAAGGAAAGAGGAAGAAAGAAGCGAATGGATTCTTAGATCAAAAAGTCTAGCCCTAAAGACTCAGATCGCTGTCCATCCGTCAGTTGGGCATACCGGAGTGGCTTGCATGTTGCTGTGGGGCTGGAGGCTATGCCACTGTTATTTGAAACCCAGAAGGGTCCCCCATGGTGGACAAGTTTCAGCAGAGCTTCCAGTCTAGGACAGACTCGGAAGAAAGGCCTGGCAATCTGCTTCCTAAATTAGCCAACGAAAACCAAATGGATCTCAACAGAACGTTGTCTGACTCACTTGCTTTGGACACCTTTTCTTTTTTTTCAAACTTTTTGTTGTGATTTGGGTGAAAGTTTACAGAGCAAATTGGGTTTCCATTCAGCTTTGGACACTCTGGAGGGATCAACTGGTGGAGGAGGACAGCGTGTTTGGTGAAGCAGAAGGCCACTGAGGGCGGGGGACCCTCAGTGAGATGACTGGCACCACAGCTGCAAGGATGGATTCAAACACGCCAGCAGAAGTGAGGATGGACCGGGCAGCGCTTCTCTGTATAGGTCAGAGAGTCACCAGGAGTTGGAGGTGACTCGAGGGAAGCCATCTGTCTATCTACCTAAAGACTCCACACTTGGGGAACAAACAAAATGAAATGCAATGCATTGCCATCAAGTCGTACCCATCCTTTGGTTTCCGAAGTGGTATCACTACAGAGGTAGATTGCCCAACCTTCCTTCCGAGGAGTGGTTGGTGGGTTTGAACCCCCAGCCTTCTGGTTAACAGTCAAGTGCCTTAGGCACTACACTATCAGAGCTCCTAAGCATACTACAATTTATGCTGACAGATTGAAGGAAACATGGCTCTTGGACTCTCCACTAGCACTGGTCTTGATAAATGCCAATAACCATTGCTGAAATCAAAAAAGTTCTAAATATTAACTTGAAAAAAATGCCCAGTGTCTTAAGCCACAGTAGCATGTATGGATATACAAAATTGTTAAGCGCTACGAATAGGCAAAGTGAGTATCCATACGTCACTAGTTGGGGAGCTCTGGTGGCGCAGTGCCTAAGGCACCTGACTGCTAATCAGAAGGCTGGAGGTTCAAACCTACCAGCCACTCTTTGGAAGGAAGGTTGGGCAATCTACTTCTGTAGTGATACCACCTCAGAAACCCAAAGAGGGGTCACTATGAGTTGGAGATGACGGCCCACAACAACAACAACAACACACATCACTGCTTAGCTAAGGATTTTTTGAAAAGGGAGAATACGTGTGAATTAAAGCAATGTCAAAACCAAAACCATGTTCCCTAGTCCATCACAACCCTTAGACACCTTGTTTTAGCTGTCTGAATGCTTCAGAAATGATATGAATAAGGGCACGGTCTTTAACACCACAATAAAAAAAGTAAACACAATGTACACTCATTGGAAGCACCTTTCTCTTCACGACCTGAGGGAGTACTTCCCGTGGGGTGCTGGTGGTCCTTGTCCATGCCCGGCTCTCTTGCAGCTGTTCGGAACTCACTCCCGGGAGTCTGCAGGTATCTACAACCTCAGCTACCTGGATTCCTGGTAGGTGCCTTGTGTCTTGCTGCCTGGGCCTGGGGGTGTAAGGCACACCTGTCCTCTGTTCTGTGATGGCAACTTTCTGCACGGGGACACTGGTAGTTCAGTGGTAGTGTTCGCACCTTCCACACAGAAGACCCAGGTTCGATTCCCAGCCAATGCACTTCAGGTACAGCCACCACCATCTGACAGTGGAGGCTGGCGTGTTGGTGTGACTCTGAACAGGTTTCAGGGGAACTTCTAGACTGAATGGACAGATAGAAAGGCTTGGTGGTCTACTCCAAGAGTCAGCCAACACAAACTCTACGGAGCACAACGGTCTGTTCTGAAAGCGATCGTGCAGGCAGTGCAGGACCGGGCTGTGTTGTGTTCTGAAGCACATGGGGTCGTCAGGAGTTGGGGACCAACTTGATGTCAGCTAACAACAACTTTGTGCACAGGCCGAGGACAGCATGGGTACCTGCAGGCCCTGGTCACACGTGTACCCAGGGCACTGACCATCAGAGGGAGTCTGGGATGGTTTCTTAGAAAGCTGGCAGGGAGCCTGCCACCCACACACCTGCCAGCCCTCATCTCGGGGGAACCAGTCCATGTCCTGTTTCCCTTCGGCCCACCCCAACTGCGTGGTCCAAGGTCAGATATCACTTTTGGCCCCCACGCTGAGGGTGTTCACTGTGTTCCTGATCTGACCTGCCTCAATGCTGACTGTGGCTGAGGGATCCCATTCACCTTCAATGTCTCCCATTCCCATGTGCTGACTCCCATGAGCCCACTGTCTGGGCTCAGTCTTTCTTTTGTCTTTAGAGAGCTTGGCCGCCATGGCTTCTCCACTGTGACATTGTCTTCAGACACAGCTTTATAGAACTCTAAATTCCATATGTACACTTAGGCTGAATTACCATTTATAAAGGCTAAGTTTCTCCTTTGCAGTAACAACTTGAATTTAAAAAGATCTATCTTCCTTAGAGTTTCTCAAAGGAACCATGGTGGAGCAGTGGTTAAGTACTTGGTTGCTACCTGAAAAGTTGCCGGTTCAAACCTACCAGCTGCTCTGCAGGCGGAAGATGAGGCAGTCTGCTTCTGTAATGATTTACAGCCTTGGAAACCCTATGGGGCAATTCTGCTCTATCCCACAGGGTCGCTGTCAATCAAAATTGACTCGACTGCAGTGGGTATCTTTCCT
>NW_006921722.1:5231583-5234593 GCF_000298275.1 Orycteropus afer afer
AGTCTCCAGAACTCTTTTGTCAAAGAGATCAATGGTAGTCACTAGTACTGTTACCAGATATTTTTGTTTTCCCATCATATCAGTCAGAGTTCTCCAGAGAGACTAATAGTGTGTGTGCGTGTGTGTGCACGTGTGTGTACAGGCATTCTCTGCTTTTTGAAAGTTTCCTTTATACCATTTTCACTTTACGACAGACCGCCATTAGTACCTGTTCTAGCTAACTGAAAGAAACATGAAGAGAATTTTTGCTTTTATGAAACAAGGAAAGGTAACCTAGCATTCAGTGTTTGTTTTGCAGTGAGCCGTTAAAGAGGCAGCATGTACCCCAAACAGCAACAGTGGCGTCGCCATGCTCCTTCTGGGGGAACTACACTCAGTATCTCAGCATCAAGCTGGCATAGCTCTGAACTGTGTCTGTGAACACTACAGGTTAGCATTATTTTAGATTTTATGTGTTATTTGATATGATTTGGTAGGTTATTTTTTGAGTCTGGAAATGTATTCCCACAGAAACTAATGGTACTTTCTTCTTTGCTTTATGTCATTTTGTCCTATCCTCTACTTTCAGAGAGCAGGGAAAACCTGTATATATACATACACACACATACCAAGGCCCCCCCCCCCATGCACACCTGGGCCCTCTCTCTCTCTCTCTCTCTATATATATATACACACATACATATATATACATGCACATATATATACATATATATATGTATGTGCATTGTATACATATGTATAGATAGATATGTATCTAATGTTATTGTTGTTAGGTGTTGTTGAGTCAGTTCCCACAGATAGTGACTCTCAGAAGGACACATTGCCCAGTCCCATGTCATCCTCAAAATCATTGCTATGCTTCTCCCATTGTTACAGCCACTGTGTCAATCCATCTCATTGAGGATCTTCCCTTTTTCTCTGATTCTCTAATTTACCAAGCATGGTATCTTTCTCCAGGGACTGGTCCCTCCTGCTAACATGACCAAAGTATGAGAAATAAGTCTCATTGTCCTGGCTTCTAAGGAGCATCCTGGCTGTACTTCTTCCAAGACAGATTTGTTCATTCTTATGGCAGCCCATGGTATACTCAATATTCTTCCACAACACCATAATCCAAATGAATCAATTCTTCTCTGGTATTCCTTATTCATTGTCAGGCTTTCATAAGCATATAAGGTGAATGGAAATATTGTGGCTTGGGTCAGGCACACCTTAGATTTCAAAGTGACAACTTTGCTCTTTAATACTTTAAAGAGGTCTCTTGCAGCAGGTTTGCCCAATGCAATACATCGTCTGATTTCTTGACTGCTGCTTCCATGGGTGTTGATTGTAAAATTAAAACATTGATAATGTCAATCTTTTTAGAAGCTCCTCTGAAACCTATCCATCTGCTGATACTTAAAATCTCACCAGAATAGCTTCCAATATCATAGCAACATGCAAGCCACCATAGTGCAACAAACTAACAGACGAGTGGTAGAGATATACAGATATCTACATATATATTCAAATAGGACATGGAATGAGGGTTATCATTGCTGATGTCAGATGGATCTTAGCTGAAAGCAAAGAAAATTGGAAATATTTTACTAATGTTTTATTGACTATGCAAAGGTATAATGATTACATGCATTTATCATGATATTGCTTATTGGTCCATTTGTGAGAATTTTTGTTTTCCTTATATTGAGGTGTGATCTATACTGAAGGCTGTAGTCTATGATCTTCATCAGTAAGTGCTTCAAGTCTTCTTCATTTTCAGTAAGCAAGGTTGTGTCATCTGCATATCTCAGGTTGTTAATGAGTCTACCTCCAATCCTGCTGCCACATTCTTCATCCATTCTTGGATTATTTGCTCAGTAAACAGACTGAATAAATATGGTGAAAGGCTATAACTCTGACACACACCTGTCCTGATTTTAAATCATGCAGTACCTCCTTGCTCTGTTTGAACGACTGGCTTTTGATCTATGTCCAGGTTCTTCATAAGCACAATTAAGTCTTCTGGAATTCCCATTCTTTGCGGTGTTATCCATTATTTGTTATGGCCCACACAAGTTGAATGCTTTTGCATAGTAAATAAAACAAGGTCAACATCTTTCTGGTATTCTCTGCTTTCAGCCAAGATGCATGTGACATCAGCTATGAGTCAGGGCTGCCTTGATGGCACATAACAACAATAACAATCTCTGTTTCTATCTATGTATCTATGTATCTATCTGTCTATCTCCACCACTCGTCTGTTTGTTGTACTGTGGTGGCTTGCATTTCACTGTGATGCTGGAAGTTATACTGGTGGTATTTTAAGTATCAGCAGGTGGATAAGTTTCAGAGGAGCTTCCAAACAGAGACAGACTGGGAAGAAGGATCTGGCAATCTACTCTGAAAAAATTGACCAGTGATAACTGTATGATTAGCAGTGGAACATTGTCCACTGTGCCAGCAGATGAGCCCCTCAGGTTGGAAGGCACTCAAAATACGACTGGGGAAGAGCTGTCTCCTCAAAGTAGAGTTAATCTTAATGACATGGATGGAATAATGCTTTTGGGACCTTCATTTGCTGAAGTATAGCATGAAAAATGAGAAGAAACAGTTGCAAACATCCATTAATAATTGGAATGTGGCATGTACAAATTTTGAATCATAGAAAATTAGAAGATGTCAAATACAAAATACAATACTTGAAGATCGATATCCTAGGCATTAGGAGCTGAAATGGACTGGTATTGGCCGTTTTGAATCAGACTGTCATATGGTCTACTATAATGGGAATGACAAACTGAAGAGGAATGACACTACATTCACTGTCAAAAAGAACGTTTCCAAATCTATCCTAAAGTAAATTCTGTCAGTGAGAAGATAATATCATATCCCTACAAGGAAAATCAGTTAATTCAACTATTATTCAAGTTTACATACCAATCACTAATGCCAACCCAAATTCACTGCCATTAAGTCAATTCTGACTCATAGTGACCCCCATTGGGTTTCTGAGGTGGTATATCTTTAT
>NW_006921722.1:5242128-5251567 GCF_000298275.1 Orycteropus afer afer
CAACTCGACGGCACCTAACAACAACAATTAGCTATGGGGAATGGTTCCAAATTCCCCACATCCTCACCAGCATTTGCTATTTTCTTTTTTAAATCTTAGCTGTCCTAGTGGAGTGAACTGGTATCTCACTGGGGTTTCGATTCACATTTCTCCGGTGACAAATGATGTTGAGCATTTTTTCATATGTTTGGCAGCCATTTGAATGTCCTCTTTGGTTAAATTATATTCAAGTCTTGCCTATTTTATGATCGGGTTATTTGTCCTTTTGTTGTTAAGTTGTCAAAGTTGTATATACATTTTATTTGGATTCTTATCAGATATATGGCTTCCAAAGATAGTCTCCCAGTTAGTAGTTTGTCTTTTCACTTTCTCAGTAAAGCCTTTTGATGAACAAAAGTTTTTAATTTTTATGAGATTCCATTGATTATTTTTGTCTTTGGCGGTTTGTGCTTTTTGTTACTGTGTTATACAATTCAGTGTTAAAAGTTAGGCCCAATAGTGTTACCTTTGCATTTTTTTCCCTAAGAACTTTATAGTTTTCATTTTCACAATTAAGATGCATAAGGTTCTGATTGGCTAATTTTCAGGAGTGGATCATCAGTCCTTTCCTCCTAGTCTGTCTTAGTCTAGAGGCTCCTCTGAAACCTGTCCACCATGGAGGACCCTGCTGGTACTTGAAATACCAGTAGCATAGCTTCCAATATCACAGCAACATATAAGCTACCACAGTACGAAAAAGCAAAAGGTGATGGTCTCCACCCTTCAAGGCCTCCATTGTTCAGGTACCTAGTGAGAGGTCCATCCATTGTTTGGAAAAGCTGCAAGCCTTCCTCTCAATCAGCTCCTCTTTCTGTAGATTAAACCATATTGCTTTCCCTCCAATAGCTCCAAATTCAAAGGAGAAAAGGAAACACCACTGGCTCTTGTTATTTGTCCCGATCCAGTCTAGCGATCTCTGAGTTGTGCTAGCCCATCTTGGTGGTGTGTGTGGGTGGATCTCCCCACCGGCCCTCACCTGAAGAAGTATTGCTATGGCAGCCCAGCCCAGGGGCTCTGCACCAGCCTGCTGTTAGATGGATCTTAATTTTTTTTTTTTTCCCCTAGGGGAAGGAGACAAAAAAAGGAAGGGGAGTCTCTGGCCAAAGGGTTGGTGGTTCTAACCCATCCAGAGGCTCCATGGAAGACTGGCCTGGCCATCTGCTTTCAAAAGATCAGAGCCTTGAAAACACTACAGAGCAGTTCCACTCTGCACATGTCGGGACACTTGGAGTCAATTGGGAGTCAGAACTGACTGGAAGGTGACTGACAACAAACAGCAAAGGATGGGAGGGTTTCTGCCATGACTCTAGCCCCTGGTGCCTTTACACCACTTTTCCCGGAGGGGCCCCCAAGAGATTGACCACACAATCTCAGCATATTCCCTCTCTTACTATTTAGCAGGAGCTCTGGTGGCACAGTGGTTAATGCCTTCAGTTGCTCACTGAAAGGTTGGTGGTTTCAACCCATCAGCCACTCCACAGGACAAACATATAAAGATTGATAGCCTTGGAAACTTTATGAGGCAGTTCTGTTCTGTCTTCAGGGTGCAGTGAGTCAGAACCAACTCCACAGCAGTGGGTTTGGACAGTATTTAGCCCCATTTCCTCCTGTGTTTATCTACATCAAAGGAGCATGCCTGTGTACATGATGTCAATTTACTCAGGAATTGAAATGGATTCTGTCTACTCCCCAGACACCCCGCCCCCCTTTTTAGCATTGTGTCATGAAGAAAGGCAGTATTTGCGTGGGTCTAAGACCACAGCCAGGCAGCTCTGGGTTATGACCGAGGCTAGGGACCGCCGGCAGGGATGTGCAGGGCTCTGGATGTTTTACCCAACACCGCTTCCATAGCAGGAGACGTGTGCACAAAGAGCTAGCATTTTCTCATTTACTCACAGTGGGGAAACAGTCATTTGGATTGCAGAAACTGGCTTGGCGGAACACATGAGAACGGGCCAAATGGCACAGAAACAAAACCCTTGAAAAAGCTGACCGTGTTGCTCTCTCACACAGAGCACGAAGATTTCAGAGAAGGTCCTAGCCAGCCACTCCCCTGGCAGATGCTCAGAAAATAAGACACGACAAACCCACTCCTCTGTTCTATTAGAGAGAGACCCAGAATTAAAATAATTGAATTAGGAGCTTCTACCCATGCAAAAATACTGAAGTCCCTTGACATCAAGTTGATTCCAACTCATACTGACCCTGTAGGACAGAGCAGACCTGACCCCTAGGGTTTTCACGGCTGTCATCTTTACAGAAGGAGTTGGTGGTGCAGTGGTTATAGTGCACCGCTGGTAACTGAACGGTCAGTGGTTCGGACCCACCAGCCACTCTGTGATAGACAGATGTGGTTACTCTTGAGCAATATGCCTTCAGTTCCCAGGTTGACCAGTATCATGACTAAACATGGGAACTCCATATCCTAATAGTGCTAAGTTCTTCCCCTTCACAGAGGGCAGGTCTGATTAGCATCTGTCATGCTTTAGCTTGTATTAACATGAAGTAGTTAAGATTTTTACAAAGGTACAGCAGTTCCTTTGAGTGTGAAACTGGAAGATGAGCTGATGTGAGTAGAAGAGAAGATCCTTTCTCTCCAGGGTCCCAGGTCTTTGGTGAGGCATCCAGAAATTTGTCCAGCATGCCCCAAGACAGTAACTCATTCTTTCAGGGCTATGTCATCTGGGTTCCTGTGGTGTAGTAAATTACATAGTGTGGCTTTTCTAGCCATAAGTCTTTGTAAACTGTGTGGTGGAATTTGCCATGAGCAGCTGAGTAGCTCCTGATTGTTAAAGTTATCCACCTGGGGTATTTCTGTTGGGAACAGCACTAAGTAATTTCCTGGGAAGTTCTTTCTCTCTCAGGTGTATAGAATGCTGATGTTGGGATTGGTTAGTTTGGCCACTCTGCCAGCCTCAAAAGGAGCCCTCCTAGAGGCAGAAGGAATCTTTCACTGGGGCTGAGAGACGCGAGACATGCATTGCTGAGAGAGACACCAGGAGACACGCACTGCTTGGAGAGAGACTGAGAGACTGTCAGGTGAGAGACAGTGGGTTGAGAGAGACTGAGCATATTCCTGAACTTGAATTGTAGCCTGTTGCTTCCCTAATAAATCCCATAATCTGTGAGTTCTGTGTGGCCACTTCAGCGAATTATCAAACTCAGCAAAGAGGTAGTGGGTCCTGCAGGAGGAGCAGTTGGTGAAAGGGCTGGAGAGAGGCAGTGTGTCTGGCCTCACAGGAATAGGCCTTGG
Organism: Orycteropus afer afer; assembly: GCF_000298275.1. NCBI lineage: Eukaryota > Metazoa > Chordata > Mammalia > Tubulidentata > Orycteropodidae > Orycteropus > Orycteropus afer. The sequence goes on from NW_006921722.1 coordinate 5,245,421, forward strand.
GCTACTGATGATGACTGTCTTCCTCTTGTGGGGTTAGAGGAGGTCAGAAGATGCGGCCTCCCTGTCCCTTTGGCAGTTCCTAATTCAATTAAAGCCACATGGTGCTCTGTCTCGGACACCCTCCCTCAGTGTCCGTATGGGTTAAAGTCCAGGGACTGGAGGGTTTCAGGCTGAATTTCCTTCTCTGGAGAGAAATTTATTACTTAGTCACCACGCTTTTAGCATAGTGTCTAAGGCACTTGACTGCTAACCAGAAGGCTGGCGGTTCAAACCCACCAGCCACTCCTCGGAAGGAAGGTGGGGCAATCTACTTCCGTGGTGATACCGCCTCGGAAACCCAAGGAGGGGTCGCTATGAGTCGGGACCAACTCGACGGCACATAACAACAACAACAACAACAACAACATATATAAATAAATAAATAAATATATATATATATATATGTATATATATATTTGTTGTTGTTGTTGTTATGTGCCGTCGATTGGACCCAACTCATAGCGAACCCTCTTTGGGTTTCCGAGGCGGTATCACCACGGAAGTAGATTGCCCCACCTTCCTTCCGAGGAGTGGCTGGTGGATTTGAACCGCCAGCCTTCTGGTTAGCAATCAAGTGCCTTATATTTCCATTTATTCCAGCTTATGGTGACCCTATGTGTTTCTGAGTAGAACTGCACTCCATTGAGTTCTCATGCAATACAGTTTTATTAAAGAAATGGAACTAATTAAAATAATCTCTTTAAATATATCTGATCTGTAGATTTCAGACCACTTACAAAACTGTGTTTAAGGGAAGAACAATTCAATTAATTTTCAGCTCCAAAGGCCTACTCAGTGTTTGGTAACTCGAGTCTCCAGACCTTTTTCAGGAGTTGGAGAACATTCTAGGTGAAGGGGCACACGGTGGCATGCATGCTATGTGCCACCTTTATGTGCTGTTTCTAGGATGAGAGCTTTGCTAGCGTAATTGGTACGATGCACTCCGTGAGGCCACAGGACGAACAGGTGCCTGGGTTAGGGTGAAGCGTCAAGGACCCCCAGAGGTTTCCCTTCTAATATCGGGTCCTATTTTCTAGACTCACCCCTCTCTCACTCTTGACGTGGGCACTGGCCTGGAGCCTCTCAGGCTTTCTCCGGACCCAGATGACCTCCTCTGGATCTTTTGAAATGAACTCCCTGCAGAGAGGTTTCAAAGCCCAAGTCTAAGATAACAATAGACACACAAGTTGACAAAGAATGCGCACTAATTGAGTTAAAATTCTTCACAGCCCCACTGGGCTGCACAGAAACCAGAATCATGGTGTGGTTCCTCTTTTGGAAAAACAAAAATAATATTTATCAAAATCCCCCTTGGAATGGAATTTCAGAAAGAGAAATTCCCAAAGCTGGAAAGCCCCTCTGTGTACACCATGGGTGTTCATGTGACAGTTCCTTAAAACACAGGAATGCTGGCAGCTGGTGAGAGCTGGAATTCTCTCTGGGAACTAAGATAAGCAAGACAGAGCTGACCCTTTCCAATGAGGTCTCAGTCCTGCCTGTCTTGGAAATAAATCAGAGTGGGATCATTTGCTTTGATGATGGGGCTGAAGGGATTCCTTCATGGTCAGAAGGCTCTGCCTCAAGCCGTGGCCGTCTCACCTGAGAGCCAGCCTGCAGGAACAGCCCCGACTTGGGGGATGCTGCTCTTCTGGGACAGAGAAAGGGCAAGCGGGCAGCTGGGGAAGCGAGATGTCCCTTAAAACTTCTGCTTGGACCTGACACTCTGCCTTCTGCTCCTTGGTCCAATCGATTCAGGTGGCCAAGCCTGACCCCAGAGTGGGGAAATACAGCTGCCCCCAGAAGGTCCTATCTCTGTCAGGGGTGGGATGTCTATTCCTCTTACAGAGAGAGAGTGAAGAGCTGGGAACAGTATGCACTCTCCCACAGATCCCAGCACTCCGTGACGTAAAAAGGTCACCAAGAAACAGCCCCAGTTCTCCACCACTCAGCAACAGCCCAAGTCCAACAACAGATCACATCCCCTGCTATCAAAGGCTTGGGCCCTCTCAAATCCTTGCTTACTCCTTATTGGTTTAGATAAGCACACACATCCTGTTTCTGGGGCAATGGCCACATGCCAGATTTGCGCTCCCTCCAATGCGTCCTTCAGCACAGATGCAGTCCTGTGGGACAACTTTCCTCTGGCAGAGAATTGACCAGAGAATTGACTGGTGACTAGGCATACAGCAAGGAGCAACACCCTATATGTAACAGGTAGGAAGTAACGTCAAAATGATGCCAAAGAAAAATGTTACCTTGACTGGAACGTGAAAGGACTTTACTTGGTGGACAAATCTGAGAGTGTGGCCGGGGCAGGAAGCAGCTCTCTACCTTGACAAGCCCAGATGGACATGGACGGTGTGGGGACTACTCACAGAGCAGTGCAAGCCTCTGTCATGCTGAAGCTGTACCTGGCTGGGATTAAGGAGGAGTGACATAGTCTGGTTTTCCTTTTCCAAGCACGCCTTAAAAATGACAGTATGTAAGTGTTTAAAGGCTAAAGGATGCCAGTCTAGGGGTCTAGCTGAATTCTTCTTCCCCACTGGGTAACTGGATAGTTACATCATGTTTAAAATCTCACTCTTTGATTCTCTTCGGTTCTCCATAACTTTCCATGGGTTCAATCACGTGTCTCTTTTGCAGTTTTCAGTCCAGGACTTTGCTTGGCAGGGAATACAGTGATACTGCTGGTACAGTCAGAGACCTCACCGTTCTGATCACTTGTATTTCTAGCTAACTCATCCACGGAGTCCAGACAACAGCCAGGCACCTTGGCAAACAGGAGCCTGGAGACCAGCGAGAGCCAGAGTTTATGCACCAACAGAAGGAATCACAGCCACTTGGAAGGTAAGTGAGCATTTACAAGCCCACCAACCCCCTGCCCCCCTAGCTGAGCATTTGCTCCATCTTACCTGTTTCCTCTCTTGTCTTCATTTATGAAGCATGGGCATTGGTGTAATCCTACTTTGTAGTGAGTTTAGGTTATCCTTTCTAATTCAGAACCAACCTGGGTAGTGTTAAACTAGGTTCTTTAAAAAAAAAAAAAAACCCAATGGTTGCTGTCAAGTCACTTCTGACTTTCTGACTCCCGGTGACCCTTTGTGTGCAGAGTGGAACGCTGTGCTCCACAGGGTTTTAATGGCTGTGACCTTTCAGAAGCAGACACCCAGGCCTTCCTTCTGCAGCACTGCTGGGTGGGTTTGCATTTAATCTATGCCACACAGGGACTCCACACTAGGTCTGTAGGTCCACCTAAAATCTACCAGGACCCTCAGTGTCAGTGGTGGCATGGGCTGGGGTTGCAAGGTGGGTGGGGCTCTGTGGAAGAGAAGAGAGCTCGGAGTCACCAGGTCTCCTCGGGCTGCTTCAGATCCAAGCAGCTTCTTTCAGATCCATTCTAATCTTGACTAAGTACCTCTGATCCGTATACCCCTGTGCTGTGCGTCTCATGCTGGGCACTCCTAGAACAAGGTGCGAATTGGAGAAGTCTTTACAGATGAAGGAAGGCCCTGGGTGATATAAGGGGTTGTTGTCTTCAACTGCTAAGTGAAATGCTGCAGGTTGGAGGCCACTCATAGGTGCTGCTGAAGAAAGGCCTGGCAATCTACTTCCTAAAACCAGCCACTGGAAACCCAATGGAAGACAGTTTTATTCTGACACGCATGGGCCACTGTGAGTCAGAGTCGACTTCACAGCCATGGTGGAGGTGGTGGTAAAAGGTGAGGTAATTCACACAACGATAGCTTCTCCCAACATGAGGAATTACTAAAGAGACTCTGTGGGAAGTGAAAGAAGAACTCTGGGCAATTCCACCTTTGGGCCTGAAGAAGATACAGGCAGAGAGAAAGGATATAAATGAAGGCCGAGGAAAGAACTTGGGAAAATGTTTTAAGTAACTATGTAAACAAGGTTCCATCCCAATCCAACACTCACAAAAAAAACCTCACTGCCATCGAGTTGGATCCAAGTTGCCAAAACATGAGGAACTGATGTGAGCCATGCTGACAGTTACACAGAAACTGTAATGGGACCCTTCTGGAGTTCAAGTACAATGCTGGCATGACTGACCTCTATTTCTGAGTTACTGCAAGAGGTCCTTGGCTCAGTGTTCTGTTGTGGGGGAATGGAAGGATCCCTGAGACAGAAAACTGTGGTTTGGCCAATAATATGACTGATTTCAGCTATCAGCAAGATATTTTAACATGAGCTGTTAAATATGTCTATTTTTGAAGATGATATTTTTTCTGCTTATACTGTGTAATGTAAAAGGTTAGAGATGGATAGGTTCAGTTTGAAGAACATTTGTTTGAAAAACTAAGGCATCTTTGGAGAAATAGGTGATTCCAAGTGGGGACTAGAATTGTACAAGACAAGCCTGGGAAAAGCCATTGCACTCAAGGCTGAAGAGCAAGGAAGTGACTTAGGACTGTAAGAAGCATCTCAGAAGGACTCAGGCACCAGCATAAACAAGATTCCCCTGCCCAACGATGAAGGAGTCCTGCTGGTGCAATGGTTAAGTGCTTGGCTGCTAACCAAAAGGTCAGTGGTTTGAACCCACCAGTGGATCCACAGAAGAAATAATGGTGCTGATCTGCTCTTATAAAAGATTACAGTCTACAGAACCGTAAGAGGCAGTTCTACTCTGTTATATGGGGTTTTCATGATTTAGAATTGACTCAAAGGACCCCAACAATAAGATGAGGCAATTGGAGCATCAATAAAGCATCAGTAAAGTTAAATCAATAAAGACAACAATATCAAAGGATCAAAACATGCAATATATTTAAATCCAGGAGTTCATAATGAGGCGTGCCCACACCCACACACCCACACCCACACACCTCTCAGTGATCACTTTTGAAGAATATAGAGCCAACTCATTATATTGAACAGAAAGAAAGAATTATCCTGCCTTTCCTATTATGAACCCAACAGTTGATGGGAAAAGCTCATCTGGATAGAAGTATTCCCAGGATAAATGACACACTAGTGGGAGATAGAGAATGCTGTCATTCTGTAAGCTCTGATGCATCACTAAGGCCGGCAGCGGTTATATGGTGGCTCACAGCACACAAGAAGACACCAGCAGACACTCGGTGTGTCTCAGTGGAAATGCAGGAAGCCACTGATGAAGTAGTCTTGCCACAAACAGCAGACCTGAACCTAGTTAAGCTCTATGTCTACCTTCCCTCTCACAGGGGCTACACAAGACAGAGAGGCTGTGGAGGGAGGCTAAGGGCTTGGTCATTAACCGACTTCAGAGTGCTGAAGACTCCACAGGAAGAAATGAAACAAAACCCCCAAAATTGCAAGGAAAAGACAAAGAAAGAGCAGGAACCTAGAGATTAAAGAAAAATGAATTAATATCAACTCTTCACAGTGTATGAACTTTATTAAGTTCCTGATAATGGAAGTAAGGTGTCAAGCTAATGTAGGACATGCAGGGAATTGTAAACACTGATTTAAGGAGCACTGGTGGCACAGTGCAAAAGGCATTTGGTTGCTAATCAGAAGGTCATTGGTTCAAATCCACCAGCTGCTCCACAGGAGAAAGATGAGGCAATCTACTTCTATAAAGATTTATAGCCTTGGAAACCCATCAGGGGTCGCTATGAGTTGGACTTGACTTGATGGCAGTGGGCTTGGTTTTTTTGGGGGTTTTGATTTGATATTGGATGTTAAGGAATGTGATAATTATTTTTACTTAGAATAGTGGTCTAGAAGTTATGTTTGTCTTTGATGTCATATATCAAGGCGCTCTCCATCTGCTCTCATCTTCATGACTGGATCAAAGGCATAAATATCTGTATTCAACTTTAAAGGCCAAATGAGTATTGTGCTCCTATTCATTTAGCACCCCTGGTGGCACAACGGTTAAGCACTCAGACTCTAACCGGAAGGTTGGTGAGTCAAACCCATCTCATGACTCCGTGGGAGAAAGATGAGGCAGTCTGCATCCATCAAGACTGCAGCCTGAACTGTGCAGGGTGGCTGGGGAAAAAACGGAGAAGGTGAAGAGAAAGGTGGGCTGAGCTGTGGACTTTTGCTGGTCCAGAGGGCGCCGCCATTTTGAAGGTTTAAAAAGCGGCTTGACTATTTTGGATATTT
>NW_006921722.1:5255132-5261614 GCF_000298275.1 Orycteropus afer afer
AAATCACAATAATAATAATAAAAAATTAAAAAGACTACAGCCTGAGAAACACTATGGGGCAGTTCTACTCTGTCCTGTAGGGTTGCCATGAGTCAGAATTGAATCAACGACAATGTTTTTTTTTTTTTTTTTTTTTCTCATTTAGCACAGTCTGAAGATAATCGCACACATAGTCTCAGAGCTAAGTATACATTTATGTGTTTATATTTTAGAGATACAATCTGAAATATTACCAGGTGAAATGACATCATGTCTGGAAGATGCCCCTGACATAATCTGTGGGTGGCAGAGAGTACATGGGGTACAGATAAAAAGAGATTGCTCAGGAGCTAGTAATTGCTGATCTGGAGGCATGCATGTAGGGGTGCAGTCAGCAGCTCTACTTTTGAATACGTTAGAAATTTTTCATAAGAAAAAATTAAAAGGAGAAAAATAAGAATAAAGTGGCAAGTCTTTTGGTAAACAAAAACCATTCAATGAAAAAAAAAAACAAAAACACTCGGCTTTAATAACAAAACACCAACAGAGGTAGCAAGGAGTCTAGAGTCTATTTCCCAGGGAAATAGAAATATTCCTTCAAATCTGTTTTTTAAATGGGCCCATCATAAGGCTCGTGTTAAAATGACTTGGAAGCCACTAGACCCATCATTGAGATCCTTTACAAGCACCATCTGGTAGACCAAGACCCTTCATTAACAGCTTAGCATTTGTTGAAATGGTCTTGATGGTGTAGATGAATTGCAAGTTGGGTAGGAGGGTAGAGGAGCAGTGGTGTAGTCACACACAGGACATGTAAAAGCAGCTGGCTCTGGGGGTTCAACCCAGGTCTCTGTGCAACACTTGTGATAACATGTAACATGCCTGTTAGGGCAGCATTGTATTTAACCTGCCATCAGCACACACTGTTTCTTTCTGTATTCTTGATTCAGATCTGACATATGTTTACCTTGTGACTACATGTGCAATAGCTTCAGGACACTGTTAAATTAACAGCAACAATATTCGCTTGGCTATCAAAATTGAATGCAAATGATCATAGGCTTGGTCTAGCTGGAAGATGGATAGCTAACGTAAGATAAGAACAAAGTGAGAGGCCAGGATATGTTTTTTCCCTGAAAGGGATCTATAGTTCATGTTTTCTCAGTCAAAGCCTGGCAAAAAAATGACTTATCTCAGTGGTTAAAAAAGATCATGTTTTATCTTTACCAGGTGCTTTATGATCTGTAAACCAAAGTACATCAAGATACATCAGTAATCCACTTGCAACAGCGACAACTGGTCAGCTGAATCTTTGGGAAACATAGAAGTTACTGCTTGCTGCTTAACATAAGAATGAAGGAAGAAAGTAGAAATTCTAACATATCTGACTGAGTCCCAGATGGGAGAAGGGCAATGAACCCCACAAAACCAGTTTCTGGTAGAAACAAACTGAATGCTACCAGGAAAGCAAAATTAGCAGCCTCCAATTCCCCAGGGTTTAAATCAAGATTCGTACCTTCTAAAGATTCTTCTCTAATATTGCATTTATACTGATCCTTATGTTACTTTGCATTTGCTTAGTCTTCACAGCTAAAGCACTGTCATACTTGTTTCTATGCTATTCTCTAAGTATTCAGGGGCCACCACACATACATGTGTTGTGCCTTCAGTTGTATATCAAATCTTTCAAGAGGCAAAGAATCGGCTTTTAATCCCCCCATTTCACTTAGCGCAGAAACACAGAGGCACTGTGGTAGTTAAGTTTGTGTGTTAACTTGGCTGGGCCTGTTTGAGTGGCTAGGCAGCTGGATGTAATTATTCCCCATGGTGAGATTGGTAATTAACTCCATGGTGGAATCTACTGTTGAGCAGCTAAGTAGCTGCCTTAGGGATGTGATCTCCTTCCTGTATATAAGGAGAAACCTTGAGAAATGGTCTCTAGCTTATGGCATGCTTGAACCCTACATGTAGCCATGTCATTGCTCAGCAGCCTGCCATGCTCTGCCAACCTTGGGACTTTTAATGGACTTGAATTAATGGCCTGCTGTGTGGTTTGGTAACATTGGGACTGTGCCTTTTAACTTGTTAACCTTGGGCTTGTCAGTCTCAGCAGTCAGCAGCTTGTCTGAGTGAAGAAAAGCCTCTAGCTTCAGTGGGCCGGGAGCAGGAGGCAGAGCTGAAGCCCAAGGTTGTGGGGCTTTCAGCCAGACCCTAGAGCCAGGCACTTTGAACTTGGACTTCTAGCCTCCAAAACTGTAAGAGAACAAATCCCTGTTTATTTGAGCCATCCCATTTGTAATCTATTCCTGTCCGAGCAGCACTAAGGAACCAGAAGAGGCACCAAAACACCTTCATTGGAGGGAAGGAAGAAAGAAGGAAGAAAGGAAAGGAGGGAGGGAGGGAAGGGATAGAAAGAGGAAAAGAGGGAGGGAAGAAAAGAGGGAGGAAGAAGGAAGAAAGAAGGGAGGGAGGGAAGAAAAGAGGGAGGAAGAAGGAAGAAAGAAGGGGAGAAGGACAGTATGGGGAGGGAGGGAGGGAGGAGAGAGGAAGAGAAGGAAGAAGGAAGGAACGAAGGAAGTTAGGCTGGCACATGGAAAACTAAGGGCTGTCCAAGCTCTGGTTCAAATAAATTTAAAGACACATCTTTAGGCTAAATAATGTCAATGAAAGATTTAATTTAAAGTGTGTACAATTGAGGGATAAAATATTAAATATTATGGGGCCTGCATTACGTAAAGAAATATGATTCAGTAATGGTACAACCATAACATGTGGACTGAAATGATCAATTACCCTCAACTATAACTCTCTTATACAACAACAGCATAACACTATTACAACTTCACAGTCATTTCTTCTTTCATATACATTATGCTTCTTCCCAAGGTACTTTTTCATTTTTTAGCTAAGCCAAACTAACAATAATTTAGTTGGAAGTTTGGTACATATAATTCTAAGAAATAAAATGCAGTGCATAAAGTCAAAGAAATTAATGGACTCACTGTAACCCTATTTGTTACTTGTAATAAATAACATTACCTCTGAGTAGCTTGAGGAGAGATATTTCCCATTGCACTTCGCGATGCTCCTCAGAATTTTTAATGCTTTCTCCCCTTTCTTCCGAGTGATGAGCCAGCGGGGGGACTCAGGAACCACCCTGACAAAGAAGGAGGCTGCTTTATGTCTAGGAATTTCAACAACTGAAAGCTTGTTTATGGCTTGACTTTTCCTCTCAAAATGTATTTTGCAATTAGATACGAATTTAGAAGTTTCAGAGAATTGATAATGGGCTCTCTGAAAAGCTCTATTAGTAGATTTTCTCTACAAGTTAACAACAGAAGGACAGAAAATGTTAACTTGTTAATCGGATTACTGAAAAAATGAGCATATTCAATATTCAATAATCATAATCAATATTGCATAGCTCTTACAAGACAAGGCTACTCTAGAATATAGTATCATTGATGACACATATGAATGAATTGGGATTTAATGAGTCTTCAGGAAAAGGCTAAGAATCTGGTATATGTAAACTGATTTGTCCATAGATTAAAATTAGAGGAATGATATAAATATGTTTAATAAGAATCAAATGCACACTCTTGTAGCTTTTTGAGAAATTAATTTTCTGATGCTGTTAACATTTTCTTACTCTTCAGAGAATTCCTAAGTAACCCAAAGATGTTTAACAGAACCTAGAGAGAGTCGGGTCCAACTCAACGGCACACAACAACAACAACAACAAAAGCGAGAAGTAAATAGATCTGATTGCATTCAGCTTGCATGTTGAAATGTTGGCACATATGATTTGTTGCTTCACACTTTTCATGAAGACAATACAAAGTAATGAAACATGATGCAATCACACTTTAGTTAGAACTTTTGTTTTGGTATTTTATTGGTTTACTTTCATGACAACCATTTCCCATATAATTTAACAATCTCTGTAAGTTTTCAGAGCCCAAGGGTTGTTTCTGGAGATTTCAGAAACTTGCCTTCATTTTCATGTTGGTTTGGAAGCATTGAGTCTACAGTTCTGTGGTTTGTTGTTGTGGAGTGCCATTGAGTCTATTTTAGACTCAGAGTGACCCCAAGTGACAGAGTAGAAGTACCCTATGGAGATTCCCAGGCTGTGATCTTTATGGGAGCAGACTGCCAGTTCTGTGGAAGTGTAAACACAATAATGACCAAGAGCACATTACCAGTAATAAAGGAGGAAGAGAAAGTTGGGCAGCGTTATGGCCAGCTGGATCCCTTGCCAGTTGGGGATAAAGTAGGCAATTCCAGGAAGAATTATGATGCCCAGAGTGAAGAACATCTGAATCACTATTCCCACAATCCTCCTTTGTTTTGAACCAACTATTTCTGTGACTGAAGGAAAATAGATACAAGAGGTTAGGAAAGCTCAAATCAGCTCCAAATAAACCAACAGATCAAGAACCATTGCCCTGCCATACTCGGTCAGCACTGCTAGCTACTGTAGCTCTCCTAAACATGCTGAAGCTTTCATAATTGGGGTGACAACAGCGGTGTGATTTCCTGTTCTTTCACTCTCCTCTCTGCCAATTGTCAACAACCATTTACCACATTCCTCTTTTGCACCCAGCCTGGCTCTCTTCTGGGTACAAAGCATTGGTTTCAGCAAAGTGTACGTGAAGATTATTTTGAAAGGCAGTTATAATGATCAAAGTACAAACATGGTAAACTGGCTAAATTTTATCGCTGTGTCTAGAAATATTTGCATATTATAGTCTCTTCAGGGGATTCATTGTAAACATTTTATTGTTACTGTTTGGGCCACAGAGTTGATTCTGACCCATAGCAACCCCATCTGACAGAGCAGAACTATCTCATAGAGTTTTCTTGGTGGTAATCTTTACAGAAGCAGATCTCCAGGTCTTTCTCCCATGACCCTACAAATACTGTTTTTTCATTATCACAAGACAGATCCTATTAAATGAAAATTCTTTCCACAGTGTGGGACTTCTCATTTATATGATATTCCTTTACTCTAAAAGTCAACAGGGCAATTTTATTACTGGCACACTTCCCTCTACTTGGTTTCTTCTCGTCTAATGATCTTGGGATATGCTACCTTATTGTTGCCCTAAGATCACAACTTTGGAAACTTGCCAAGAATTGGGTGTCTAAAAACGCCTCCCAAACCCACCAGAAGGAAGAATGGGGAATCTACTTCCGTAGTGATACCACCTCAGAAACCCAAGGAGGGGTCGCTATGAATCGGATCTAAGTTGATGGCAATGAGTTTGGTTTTTGGTTTGGAATCCAAAGTTATCATTTCTGCTTCAGCCAGTGACAATCAACCCCTCCTAGCACTCTCTCTCCTTCCTGTATCCATAGAAAAATCTCCAGCTGGTTTCTAAATTGGGCACTACTTGGGGTTTGTCCAGTAGTCATGGAACTGAGTGGAAGCCTAAAGAACTAGAGCAATAATCCAAGATGAACTTTTGCATCTCCTAAAGTAGATGGCTGGTCCTGGACACCTCCAAAAATAGAGTCAAAGCTAGCAACCAGGGCTTTTCCAAACCCTATGAGCGAGGGCATTCCAGTTACGAACAGAAGTAAAGGCACACAAATGAACTTTCTATGGTTAGGCCACATCTCCTGCAAGGTAAGAAGTGTCCACTTGTATGAAAGGAGTAGAGTTAAAAAGTGATATTTTGGAATATGTACAATTGCAACACTGTATTGCAAAATATGCTTTCCAAATGTCTCAAGGAGCTACTGATATTTTTATAAGAATTCATTTAAAACAGCAAGAAACACTGTGATAACAGCATAGCAGTGCTGGACAGTGGAAGCAGCCCAACATTTTAAGTTCCTTATGTGGTTCCCAAAGCAAGGTGGCATTCCAGCTTCAGAAGCAACTAGAAGCCTGCCTCACATGCTCTTATTTCCAGAAATAACCACTGTGGCTGCAGTGAAGCCCCACTGTGTGTAATCGTCAGAGGTGAAGAAGGCAAAGAAGGTGAAACAACTTCTTACCAATCACATAGCAAGTCATCCATGTCCCCTTTCCAAAGACTCCTTGTAAGAAGCGGAAGATCACAAACACAGGGAAATTTGGTGCAAAGGCCACCACGACACCGGTGAGGCCAACGCCAAAACAGGATATTAAGTAAATGACTATTCTGCCATACCTTTTTGAGAAAGAGAGAGGAAAAAAGATCATTTTAAGCATTTTCTTCAACACAATGAAAAATCTATCATTGTAAAAATTGCTAGAAAAGATTTTTTTTTAAGTTTTCTTGTGATTTGGGTGACAGTTTACAGAGCAAATTCATCTTCCAAACAGCAGTCCACGTATACTTTGTCTCATGACATTGACTGTAATCTCCCACAATGAGACAGTTCTCTTTCCACTTCCTCCCCATAGTCACCTCTTCCCTGTGTTCTTCCCTCCCATGCACTCCTGCTCCTGGAGCTTCACCCTATGCATACACAGCCCTTCTATTCTCCCATGATTGATCTCCCCAAGGAGC
>NW_006921722.1:5263504-5278817 GCF_000298275.1 Orycteropus afer afer
CCTCAGTTGATGGACACCTAGGTTGTTTCCATCTTTTAAGCCAATCACTTTTGAGATATAATAGGAGCAGATAGGCCAGAACCAGGCAAGCAAGAATAAGGGAAAGACTGACGCCACGAGGAGATGGCCAGGAACCGAGGAAGAGAAGCTGAAAAGAGACAAGGACCTCCTCCCAGAGAGGACAGAGAGAAACTTCTCCCAGAGCTGGTGGCCTGAATTTGGACTTCTAGCCTCCTCAACTGTGAGAAAATAAATCTCTGTTTGTCAAAACACCCCATGCCCCCACTTGTATATTTCTGTTACGGCTGCACTGAGAAACTAAGACACTTAGGTTTTGTCTGTCTTGGTTTTTCCTCTTCTTACACAGCGAGGCTGTAGCAAGGGCCAAACGGAGTACCAATGTGAAAACTATATGCAGTTCAAAACCCACGTTAATTATTCTCAACTTTTGCATTTTTATTTTTACCATTTACACTATTTTTGAATAGTTAGGAACTCTTCTGAGAGTCTGATGTTAACTGGCTCAGTATAATTGTATCAATTACTGGCTGGTGAAGGTTGCCATCATTGACCTTTAAGAGATTTGTCTATGACATTTTCCATAGACTTTTCCACAACACACACACACACACACACACATACACAGCATCTTTCTTTAGTCAGTGGAGAGGAGATGGCACAGCCTTACCTGATCTAGGATTCTTATCCAATCTCTGACACACACACACACACACATACACAGCATCTTTCTTTAGTCAGTGGAGAGGAGATGGCACAGCCTTACCTGATCTAGGATTCTTATCCAATCTCTGCCCTTCCTACACTGTCCTCTCACGGATATACGGCTCTTTCAAGGATGTAAATCACAGATATAGGAGAAGAAAGGAGGCTGAAAGATGGTCAGCCCAGGCCTGAGGCGGAATTACCTACTCATGGATCTGTCTTCCTCTAGGGCTCCCCCCCCCCCCAAAGCATCAAATCACCTATGAGGTCGATGCTTAACCCAGCCCTAGGACAAAGAAGGGGAAATCTCCTTCCTTGAGCTGAGTTAATTTGGTCTGGAGATATGGTTATTGATTGTGTAAGAGAAAAAATGCAGAAGAAAATCTAATTTTTGAAGCAGTAGGAATAAAAACCAAATTAAACAAATAGATATTTAAAATGCATGTCTCAATTTCAAATGTAGTCAGTTTGTAGAGAAAGTGATATGTGGTGGAAGAAATTAAGAAAGTAAAATAAATTTCGCAAGGACTCTAAGTAGAAACAGTAGAAAAAGACACAGATAAAAGGGGGGAAAAGGAGGAAAGAGTATTAGACACAAAAGGATGAGGAAGAAACTCATATCAGACAAGAGTGTGGGGAACAGAAAGAAGAAAAATGAGATAAATTTAACAAAATATTGTTCCTAATATTTAGCATAAATCATTTTCACCTCCATGTATTTTCCCTCAAAATATGTTAGAATTCAAATCCCTATACCTGTTGATGTAATGCCATTTGAGAATAGGGTTTTCCTTGTTATGTTATAAGGCTGTGTAAGTCCAGGGTGTGTCTTCAACCTAACCACTTAGAGATATAGGAAAAGACAGGCACAGAAGCAAGCTAGCTCGAAGGGGGTAGACAGACACCACGCGGAGCTCTCCCAGGAATGCCAAGAATGCTAGAGAAGCTGAGGTAAGGACTGTCCCCCAGAGCTAACAGAGCCATCCCCTAGAGCCGATGCCCTGAATTCAAACTTCTAGCCTCCTGCATTGTGATAAAAATGAGTTTCTATTAATTAAAATCACACACTTGGGTTGTTTCTGGCAGAGTAGCATGGGATAACTAAGACGACATGGATTATCGTGATGTACAACATGTTGACATGTTCATACACACCTGTCTGCTGCATAGCCTAAGGTGAATGCTCCAGCAAGGAAGCCGAGGTTCAGGATGGCTTGAGTGAAGTCCAGCATCCAAGCATTGACACACACCAGGTTAAACTGGGAAAACAGAAAGCAGACATGGACGTACTGAAATTTTTGCCCTAAAACACCATGTCTTTTGGGTAGCCCAATGATCTTTAAATATTTCTACTTATATACTCCTCGGGAATTCTGGTGGCATAGTGCCTAAGGCATTTTGCTAACAAAAAGGTTGACGGTTCAAACCCACCCACTACTCCTGGGAAGGAAGGTTAGGCAATCTACATCCCTAGTGATATCGCCTTGGAAACCCAAGGCGGAGTCACTATGAGTCGGATCCAACTCCATGGCAGAGCATTTGTTTTTGGTTTTTATATACTCCTTATGTGGATTTGAAAATGTATCCTCTTTTTTTCTTTCTTTCTTTTTTTCATTTTGTGATTTGGGTGAAAATTTACAGAGCAAATTCACTTCCCATACAGCAGTTCCCATACACTTTGTCTCATGACATTAACCACAATTTACCACAATACAACAGCTTCCCTCCCACTTCCTCCCCATAGTTACCTCTTCCCTGTGTCCATCCCTCCACGCACACCTGCCCCCTGAGCTATCTCCCTGTGCATAAACAGCCCTTCTTTCTCCCATGATTGTTCTCTCCAAGGAGTATATCTACCTCAGGTAAATGTTCAACTCCTATGCCTGTCTTTTGCTTGGCTGGAAGCCACAGGTGTGGGTTCAATGACAGACTTGAAGGGGCCATACTCTCAGTGGTTCCACCAGGCTCTATCAGATCAGCAAAACTGGTCCCCTTTTAGAATGTATCCTCTTGCAGACACATTTTTACATTGACATACAAAAATTTTCATTATAAGTTTAAATAACAGCAAAGGATGTAATGCCCAGTATTTTTTTCCCTCAATTCCCAAAGAAGTTTGTAAATCTTTAAGTATTCACAAACAACAACAACAACAAGATACTACTAATAAAATGTGCCATTATAACATGCACAACTTATTTTTATAAGTAAAATAACACAGTTCCAGTAGGTAGGTAGGTAGCTGTACTTGCATACAGGGACTGGGCCACCCTGAGTTGGTTGCCTGCTGGTGGTGGGCACCTGGCAGGAGCCCCCTGCCTTCAGCTCACATGAGAGCTTCTTCCAGTGTTTTTTTTTGGTCCAGTATTTTTAAAGTGTTGTTTCATCATTCTTTTAAATGCATCCACTAGAGTCTAAAGCCATAGCAATTTGATACCAAAGTATACCTGACCCAAGTCATAGTCTTTTCAGTCTCTTCATATGCATGCAAAAGGTGGGCAATGCAAAAGGAAGACAGAAGAAGAACTGATGCAAAATTGGAGAAAAATATTGAATATAGCATGGACTGCCAGAGGAATGAACAAAGTAGTCTTAGAAGAACTATAATCAGAATGTTCCTTAGAAGCGTGGATGGTGAGACTTTGTCTCACTTTGGACAACGCAATAGGAAAGACCAATCCTGAGAAAAGGACACCACGTTTGGTAAAGTGAAAGGTCAGTGAGAATGGGAGAAAATTTCAATGAGATGGACTGACACAATGGTCTCAACAATGGGCTGAAATAGATCAAAGGTCACAGAGAAGAGGCAGTACTGGACAGCATTTTGTTCTGTTACACGGAAGGTCACCATGAGCTGGACCCAACCCAATGGCAAGTAACGACAGCAACCATCCATGAAAACAAGTTCTGAACAGTGTAAAACTTCACATTCATCGTTCTTGTCTTTGAGCTCATATTTCATTTCCATATACTTTTATCTAAATGTAATACATTTGAGGTACAAAATATTTTATCCATTATCTCATCATAGGCCTGTCTATGTGCAAGAAATTATGTATAGAAATAGACACGTAATTATTTAAAAGTTTCCTGTGAACATAGTCTCTAAATATTAGATTTTTTTTCTGATTGGGTTATAATTACAGTTATTTCAGGACAATCGATAACAACACATGAATTTTGATAAATAATTATTACACAGGAGTGAAATGTGGTTGAAAACGAACTCTTACAGTTCTAGAAGAATGTTAGAGAAGTTGGCTGTTTCCAGTTATTCCATGTAATCTGTGGATGAATGTTACTTATTACTACAATGATTTATAGCTCAGTATCAATATCAGTTCTATTCCTGGTTTTCATTTTCATAAATTTAGATGCCAAGAAACCTTCTCTGCCTAGATAAATTAATGGGCAAGGGAAAAGTTTTGTTACAGCCCTGTTACTCAATTCTGTGACCTCCTTCTCAGTTAGATGCCAAGAGTCACATAGTGATCTATCATCAGAAATTATGTTTTATTTTCCATTAATACATCATTTAAGTCCTTCTACAATTTTGCTGTAAATAATAATAATAATAATTGGAAACCATCAGACTTACAAACACTGTTTAATCAAGACACTGGAGTCATTTCCTTTCTTTCTCAATTGTTGTTGTTGTCAGTTGGCGTCAAGTCAGTCCCCAACTCATGGCAACCCCATGCACCAAGGGAGGCGATGTTGCTGGGACCTGTGCCAGCCCCATGGTTGGTTGTGGACTGGACCACTGTGATCTATAAGATCCTCAATGGCTGATTTTCAGAATTAGATCACCAGGCCTTTCTTCCTAGTCTATCTTAGTCTGGAAGCTCCACTGAAACCTGTTTAGCATCAGAGCAACACACAGCCTCCATGACAGACACATGGAGGCTGCACCTGAGGTGCATTGGCTGGTGTTTGGACCCAGTTCTTCCACATGGGAGGTGAGAATTCTACCATGAAACTACCACTGTACTCAATTCTATGTTACTCTCTTACTATGAAGACCCATACTTCAATTTGCCCCATTGTTTGGTGCTTCACAGGTTTAGAGACCCCATGTCAGGACATCATAGTAAGATGGCGGACAGGTCTGATGCCCTGTGTAAAGTAAAAGGACAGTTATGAAGTGGAGCCTGCGTCCTCATCACAGGCGGAATCTCAGGCAGATCTGCCTTGGGAAAAAGGACCTGTGCAAGTCGAGGATCTGAAAACGGCTTCTCTGAAAAATATCCAGGCCCCTGGGGCCCATGGATGGTCTTTCCTTACCTCCAATGGTGTGTTCTCATAGCCTGAAGCCCACTGTCTGAGACTCATAGGAAGTAAAAATGAATGTCATTGGAACAGCAGTTAAGAGCAGCCTCATACATACTAAACAGTCCTATGTGTTCAGAAAAACCAACTTCTTGTCTGATTTCTACAGCAAATGACCTGTCACTTAACAGAGATTAAAAAAAAAAAAAAATTGGGGATAGGAGCAGCCAGCCCATTCACAGAGTTGTGGAGAACATTAATTGACAATAAAGACAAAAACACTTTACATATATGCACAGTGGTAGTAATTTAGGTAATCTTGGTAATTTAGGTAATCTTGGTAATTTAAGTAATCTTGGTAATTTAGGTGTTTTAGCATCAATTTAGATATTAGTTTCTCAAAAACCAAAAACCAAACCCATTACCATCAAGTTGATTTGCACTCACGGCAACCCTAGAGGACAGAACAGGTGTGCCCCACAGAGTTGCCAAGGGCGCAGATCTTTACAGAAGCAGACCACCTCATCTACCTACAAATATTCAATACACATAGAATAATAACACGAATTTATTCTATGTGTATAGAATATTTTTATGTAGATGAGGCAGTCTGGTGGCATAGTACCTAAGGCATGTGACTGCTAACCAGACAGCTGTCAGCTCAAACCCACCAGCCACTCCTCGGAGGGAAGACTGGGCAATCTACTTCTGTAGTGATACCACCTCGGAAACCCAAGAAGGGGTCTCTATGAGTTGAATTGACTTGATGGCAGTGAGGTTTTGTTTTTTTTTTTTTTTTTGAATACACATAGAATAAAAGCACACAAAATCTCAGAAAGCAAACAGGCCATTTAACTACCAGAGAAAACATAACGTCTTGCTTCAGAAAAGAATTAACCAGTGTCACATATACAAACCCAAAGAGCAGAATTTACTTCACTCAGCTGGACTTCAAAAGTTGAGTTCACTACCAGAGGCTAAAATGCATGAATACTTTTCACCCATGACCCAGCACAGTAGAGTAACATCTCTCTCTCTTTTTTTTCCCCCTAACATTTTATTGTGGTTTTGATGAAGGTTTGCAGAGCAAATTAGTTTCCCATTCAACAATTTAAACACATCTTGTTTCATGACATTGGTTGCAATCCTTTTGATGTAACAGCACTCTTCCACTTCCTCCCTGGTTCCCATCTTCATGCACCCACCTTTCTGGCCTTCTGGGCAAGTACTGCCCTGTTGGTCTCGTCTGTTTGGCCTATTGTTTGGCTGACAGGTGATCCCTGGAAGTGTGTTCCATTCCAGGCTTGAAGGGTGGCTAAGGGTCGTAGCCTCAGGAGTTCCATCAATCGCTATCAGACAGGTAAGTCTGGCTTTTTTATGATTCTGAATTCTGTTCCGCATTTATTCTCTCTCTCTGTCCAGGACCTTCTCTTGTGATTCCAGTGAGAACTGCCTTTTTAATGAATTTTCTCAGTTTTGGAATTGCATGGATTAAAATGTCCTTCCAATACTTTTTCCACCCACACATTTTCTTTAATATAAAACTGGTTATCTTTTTACTCTCTCACAAGAGAAATAGCCAAAAAGGATTTTTATCATACTTCATGTTAAAATTAGTTTAAACTAAATGTCTACATGATTAAAGTGCTATGACACCGTAACATTTTCTAAAGAACCATGACAGCTCCTGGGCCAGACACTGTCTGCCCCTGTGTGCTCACCTCTGTATCCCACGGGCTAGTCACAGAAACTCCATTTCCCAGCCTCCTTTGCCAGCTGGGTTGTACTTTGGTGTGGCCAGTGGGAGGTCAGATGGCAGGAAGAAGGTAGAAGCATTCTGCTTCCGGACAGGCAGCAGCCCTAGCCCCAATGATAGCAGTGACCACAGCGGTGGCTGCAAGAGGCAGGTTTGAACTGTATCCTCCAAAATGCCTTGTTGATGTCCTACCTGCCCTGAACATGACCTTGCTTGGAAATAAGGTCATATTATTATCAGTTAGCAGGAGGGCATACTGGACTAAGGTGGGTCCTACCCCAGTATGATAGGTGTCATAGAAATGAAGAGAGACACAGAGAAAGACAGACAGAAGACAGACATGTCAAGAGGGCAGCGGGGACTGGAGTGACGCACCCATGAGCCCAGGACCACCAAGGAGCATTGGCCTGGCCATCACGAGAAACCAGGGGAGAAGCATGGAACAGATTCTCCCTCAGAGTCCTCCGAAGGAACCGACGTGGCTGACACCTCGATTTTCAACTCACAGCCTCCAGAACTGTGAGGGATTCAACAAACACTGGGTTTGCAGAAATTTATGATGGCAGCCCTAGGAACCCATGAAGAGGAGTCAGCAAGTGATTCAACCAGCCCAGGTCAACACGTGCACAGAGAGGAAGGCAGGCTCCAGGGTAACCTGTTGATGGTCGCAGGCTCTGTACAGGCCATTCCCCAGGACAGGGTGACTGCCCAGAGGCTCTGCCCCAGCTGTTCTTCCTGAACTTTCCCCCTTGCTCCTCTGCCTCTGCTAAACCAAACCAAAGCATTGCTGTCAACTTGATTCCAACTCGTGTGTCAGAGTAGAGCTGTGCTCTTGATTCTGACTCATGTGTCAGAGTAGAGCTGTGCTCTGTAGGATTTCCAATGGCTGACTTTTCAGAAGTAGACCACCAGGCTTTTCTTCTGAGGTGCTTCTGGCTGGATGTGAACCTCCAATCTTATGGTCAGCAGCCAAGCACGTTAACCATTGGCAACAGAACACTTAAAATCCAAACCCTTTTATTAAATCCCCCTTTGCTGATAAAACCAGCCTGGTTTCTCTTTTTATAGCTGGGGTCCTGCCATCTTCCAAAAGTGCAAAATACATTTAATTTAAACAAATGACATGTCTATACCTTTGAAAAAATGCACCAAACGTAAGCACTTATGTCTCCAGGGCAGAAAGCACTGCAGACGTTCATGGTACAGGTCTGACTCTGCATCATGCAGTCAGGGGCCACCACTGCGCCTGGGCCTGGGGCCTCCTACTCACCGTCCAGCTCCATCCTCCCATCTGCTGCCCCAACAGCTCCAATGCTCACTTGCTCGGGCCTTGTACACACGTTTCAGATTTCAAGAGAGATCAGCGGGCACTGAAGCTGGGAGCACTGGCTGAGGCTCTTTGCCAAAATTAAACACAAGAAGCTTATTTTGGGGGCCCTTGGGTGGCACAAGCAATGGCTCAGTTGCTGAGTGATGGTGGTTGGAATCTACTCACAGGGACCTCGGGGGAAAGGCCTGGTGGCTGGTCTCTTATCAAAAAACCAGCCCTGAGAACCAACCCTCTGGAGGCCAGTTCTGCTCTGCCATGCTCGGTTGCCATGAGTCAGAGCTGGTTTGGGTCTTTGGCTTAGAAGCTTCTTTTACTTCTTAGGGAATCCTAAAACCAATCTCTCATCAAAGGGAAGGTCTATGAACCACCACGAATCTGCTTAATCCTCTGTCCAAGATGGAAGAGTTGATGTCTTATTGCTAAGGCAGTCTGTCAACAACAAGTGAGGTATCTTCTGTTTTCTTCCAAAGTATACACACACAATGACATTAACATTGTTTTCAAGGTTCATAAACCCATGTGTACCCAGTCTGTTACTTATTAATCTTCAAAGTCACTTCTCTACAAAGAGATGACTCTCTTTGGCATGAACAGAAAGCCAATCTGATAAAGGACTCAACAAGCTGTTTGTGTAATGCTGGACATGACACTGCTTCACTTGGCAGAGAATGCAGGCAACCCCGGCCTTATCCAGGACTTTTGAAGCATCTTCA
This sequence comes from Orycteropus afer afer, assembly GCF_000298275.1. Lineage (NCBI taxonomy): Eukaryota > Metazoa > Chordata > Mammalia > Tubulidentata > Orycteropodidae > Orycteropus > Orycteropus afer. Next base: position 5,272,296 of record NW_006921722.1, read on the forward strand.
ACCAAGGCCTTTTCCCAGCTTTGCCTAGTTGTTAAAATCCAAAATGGACACGATGCTAAGTTATAATAATAAAGTTTTGGGACAAATTATTGTTAGATATATGTTAAAGTTACGATTTCCAAATTATCCTTAAAACTAGAGTAAGAAAATGTCTCCAAGATATCAAGATCAAAAGTAAGACATAATACAGAAGCCTTAGAAACTTAGCTTGGGGCCTTTCCCTGCTCCTCACTGTGATGGGTAGCAGCTGTATTTTCCCTGGAAGTATAGTTCGGCCTCTTGGACAAACTCACGCACGAGATTCTAAGATTAGAAGACATCACGGTATTTGACTGCAGTGACGGGAGTCCCTGGGTGGTACAAACGTGATGAGCTGCTAACCAGAACCTAGGTGGTTCAAGTCCATCCAGAGGCACCTTGGAAGAAAGGCCTGATGACCTACTCCTGCAAAACCAGCCCCTGGAAACCCTGTGGAGCAGAGATCAACTCTGACACAGAGAGGGTCACCATGAGTCGGAGCTGAAGCAACAGTGACTGGTTTTTTAATATCCAGCTGGTCTTCTGGCTTTGGGTTCTGTCCTCTGACATCTTCACCCATTAGGGCTCCAGCTTTCTGCCACCCAAGCTGTACACAGGTTGAGGGATGACTCAGTTAATAAATGAATCCCTGAATTTGGTTTTTCTTTTCTTTTCCCAAGACAAATCAAATTCCATAAAATTGGGAATCAGTATATTTTGGCTCTTACAACAAAATACCTACAGGATAATATTGACCTTTTCCACTTTTATTTAAAAATTACTTGAGGTTTCAGACTTCAAAACAATACTAAAATGCAAGTTTTCTTTTATTAAAAACTGTTAGCAATATGTCCATTTCTATTTTCAATGTCAAAAATTGCCCCCCTTCCAGTCAATTCATGGTAAACAGAAAGAAAGTGGTCCTATCACCACATCCAAGGCTGGAGCTTCCGAGTCTATGCCTGGTGCTCTCTTTGCTGTTGACCTCAACACATCACACAGAATAGATGTTCTGATTCATCTTTCCAGAAGATTAGAAAAATGATGGTTGAAAATAGATGCTACAATAAAACCTGTGAAAGGCAGAAACTTGTCAGAGAAGCAAAACTCAAATACTGTCCAGTAAAATGAGCAATGGAAGAGTGGTGGGGCTGAAGCCTGTCAAAGGCAGGTAACTTTCAAGAGCAGGAAAAACAGGGCAGGTCCTGTCAAGTGCTGGCTCTCACAGGTTTCACTGTGATAGTATCTTGGCTAATAAGGGGTACCTATTATCAATGAGATGGATTGATACAACAGCCAAACAATGGGCCCTAACATATCGTGAAGATGATGCAGGACTGGGCAGTGTTTCATTCCGTTATACACAGGGTGTTCTGGTTCCCTAGTGCCGCTCTAACAAGAATATACCACAAATGGGATGGCCTTAACAAACAGGAGTTCATTCTCTTACAGCTTGGAGGCTTTAAGTCCAAGTTCAAAATGCCAGGCTCTAGGGGCTGGGTGAAAGCCCCTCAGCCCTGGGGTCCAGATCTGCCTCCTGCTTCCGGCCCCTGGAGCTAGAGGCATTTCTTCACTCAGACAGCTGCTAGCTGCTGAGGCTGACAAACCCAAGGTTGACAAGTAACAAAGCACAGTCCCAATGTCACCAAACCACATGGCAGGCCATTAATTTAAGTTCATTGTAAGTCCCAAGGTTAGCAGAGTATAGCAGGCTGCTGAACAAGGACTCGGCTACATGCAGGGTCCAAGCTTGCCATAAGTTAGGGACCTTTCCCAAAGCTGTTTCTTATATATGGGAAGCAGACCACATCCCTAAAGCAGCTACTCAGCTGCTTGTGGTAGGTCCCACCATGGAGTTGATTGCCAGTCTCATCATGGGGGATACCTACCACTGGCTCCCCAGCCACTCAACCAGGCCCAGCCAAGTTGACACAGAAACTTAACCATCACATGGGGTCACCATGAGTAGTAACCAACTCAACAGCCACCACCACTACCAACATTACAAATGAAAAATCTACCTTAGAATAATAACAGCTCCTGAATTTCTCGTAAGGACAAATGTCTCTCTCTCTTTTTTTCCCCTTGGTCTCAGAAGTGAAATGATCTTTCCTTTGACTAAAATCTCTGATAGTTGCCCAGCCTCTTCATTATAGCTCTCAAGGCCCTTCCCGCCAAGCTGCAACACGTTTCCAATCTTATCACCCTTTGCTTTTCAGCTTTCAGCTGTGCGGGCATGTCTGTCTGTATCTGAGTTGTTTTTACCTTGCTGAGTTTCCAGCCGTCCTCTCTGTTCGGAATATCATTTCCAGTCTCTGCCTGATAAAATCCCATTCCTTCATTTTCCAAGACATAGATAAGATTTACCCACTGAGTTGGAGATGAGTTACCTACCTTCACAGATAACTATTACAGTTAGTGTTACAACTTAGACACCTTAACTGTGATAACATATCCTGAATTTTCCATGAAAGTCCCAATTCCCCACTGCTTTTCTTTGTCTCTGAAATGAACTTCTGGCTTCTCAGACTACATATTCCTATTTCCTGGCTCAAAAACTCTGCTTTACTACATCATCATTCTGTATCATCAGATTTAAAAGTTGGAAAAATAGCAATTTACTTTTAAAATACAGTTTTTGTATTTTTAAAAAATTATTTTTTATTTAAGTAACAGGGTCACCACATGTAAATGAGAAGAAAAAGACCAGAAACTGTGATCATCACCTGCAGTTCCACAGGTATGCGTATTCCTCTAGACTTCACAAAGACAAGGTTATATTCTTCTGCTATTTTGTAAAATCTACATGTGATTTGTGAGTTTTTAAAATTCTAGGCTATCGTTGTAAATGTTTCATTTCATCCATTATTTTGAATAAGGGATTACGTTGTTTCTAATTATTATTTCACCATTATATTTCTATAAAAAGAGATGCTAAATCTATAAGAATTTTGAAATAGAGTCCAGTTATAGGAGGATGTCCCTGGGAGGTACGAATGGTCCAGAGTTCACCCACTAACTGTGGTGCAGTGAATTACTTAGTATGGCTCCTCTAGTCATGGTCTTTGTGACTCCCTCCAGATGACTGGGTGGAACTATGCGAATGTAAGGTGCTGGTGGCCCACCAAGGGGATTGGATAGCTTGCTAATAATGTAAATCAAGGCACATGGCACCCTTGTGGGGGTGAGATCAGAGAGGTGGACTTCTTGGACCATGGAGTGAGAAAGTTGAGTGCCTTGTACAGGAGGCTTGCTGGCAGAGTAGAGGTACCTCTTTGGGTGCCTACTGGCAAAGCTAAAAGAACTTTGTAACAGTGTCCCAAGCAGGGCAGAGGCCGCGGCCAGAGAGAAGCCACCTCAGCATGGCTGAGAAGAAGCTTTCCTGGCTGAAGAACTGTATCCTGAGTTGTTTTCTGGTCCTGAATTGTAACCTGTTGCTTCCCTAATAAACCCAGTAATTGTAAGTACTGTCTGTGAGTTCTGTGTGCCACTGCAACAAGTAATCAAACACAGCAGAGAAGCAGGGAGTGCCGTGGGAAGGACGGCTGGTGTCAGAACTGGCAAAAAGGTTAGAGGGTGGTGGCACGTCTGACCTCTGCCTTGTAGAAATCAGCCTTGGGCTGATGCTGCTGATGGGGATTCTGACTCTCCTTTGTGAAGTTAGAGGTGGTCAGATGCTGCTGCCCTCATGCCTTTTTTTTTCACTTATCAAAGAGTTGGTGGTTTGAACCCATCTAGAGGTGCCTCCTGGTATCTTCAGTCACCTCATAGGCATGTGAAAGCTGGACAATGAATAAGGAAGACTGAAGAAGAGTTGATGCATTTGAATTGTGGTGTTGGTGAAGAATACTGAAAATGCCATGGACTGCCAGAAGAATGAATAAATCTATTCTGGAAGGAGTGCAGCCTGAATGCTCCTTGGAACTGAGAATGGCCAGACTTCATCTCACCTAATTTGGTCATGTTGTCAGAAGGGACCATTCCCTGGAGAAGGATATCAAGCTTGGTAAAGTGGAGGGTCAGCGAAAGAGGGGAAGACCTTTAACAGGATGGATTGACACAGTGGCTGCAATGATGGGCTCAAGTATAGCAAGGATTGTGAGGATGGTGCACAGATGGGCAGCATTTTGTTCTGTTGTACAGAGGGTCGCTATGAGTCGGAATCGACTCAGTGACACCTGACAACAACAGAGGAAGATAGGCCTGGTGACTTATTTTTGAAAGGTCACAGCCTTGAAAACTCTATGAAGCAAAATAAATCCATTTTGGGGTGAGAAAATTAAATGATAATTTCAATAAAATTAATCTAGTTTATTTGGTAGAACTTCTCATATTCCAACTTATTCCAAAACAGAGATTTTAAAAACAGGTTATATAAAAGCAATTTGATGATTTATATGGATTACAGATTCTTTCATAAAACTCTTGCATAACTCCTAAAAACGTGCCTGAGGACGTTCCACAGAAATCCATTGCTTCCCATAGAGCTTAAAACATCCACGTTTTCAAAATAAGATGGTGAAGCTGTGTTGATTAGCTTCAATTTGCATTAAAATAATCACAAATTCTTAGAATTGATTCCATATCCCTTAAATCATACTAATTCCTTGAAATAATTAGGAGTTACAAAGTCTTTTGAAAGATTATGATACATATATAAAAATGACTCAACATTTTGGAAAGAAGATTTTACAGACTAAACCAACAAAAAACTCCACTGCCATAGAGTAGATTCTGATTCAGAGTGACCCCTCCCTTGGGTTTCCAAGGCTGCAAATCTCTATAGGAGTAGATTGCCTCATCTTCCTCCCACAGAGCAGCTGGTGGATTTGAACAACCAACCTTGTGGTTAGCAGCCAAATGCCTTACCCACTACTGGTGACATAGCATATATATTTCAAATGCATTTATCCGCATATGATTTGTAAGTATAGGTTCTAAGCAATGAGATACAAATCAGGGGAAATTATAAGGGCATAGTGTGAGTCATACCAAAACCAGACCCACTGCCATCGAGTCATAGCCACCCTATAGGACAGAGTAGAATTACCCCATTGGGTTTCCAAGACTATTATCTTTACAGAAGCAAAGCCCAAACCAAATCCCCTTCTGTTGAGTCGATTCTGACTCATAGCACCCCTAGAGGACAGAGTAGAACTGTCCCACAGGGTTTCTGAGACTATAATCTTTACAGAAGCAAAACTCCAAACAAACCCACTTTCATTGAGTGGGTTCTGACTCATAGTGACCCTACAGGACAGAGGAGAACTGTCCCACAGGGTTTCCAAGGCTATCATCTTTATGGAAGCAGACATTCTCCTGCAGAACAGCTGGTAGGTTCCAATTGCAGACATTCTGGTTGGCAGCCATGCGCTTCAACCACTGCACAACAGGGCTGCTTCGTATGAATCCTAACTCCTCTCTTCTGTGACTCTAATTGCCATTGTACGTGGGGGCTGATTTGTGTCTGAAATCACAGTCACAATTAGCCAAGTGTTTGATAATTGTAAGCACTAAAGGGTAAAGCAAACACACAGAAATTATCCTTAGAAATCTTTGAAAATTCAAAATCAATCATTTTTTTAGCTGCCTTTATGTTACTTTGGTTTGGATAAAGGAAGCTGCCAAATTAATCTATCATGGAGAGAGAGACTTTGGGATTTTACAGAGGCAAAAATTAGTTCTATCACATCTAGTTGATGTTTGGAGACAGTGTTGTTGTTCTCTGAGTAGGCACCAACTCATGGTAACCCCAGGCACAATGGAACAGACACTGCCTGGTCTTGCATCATCCACATAATTGGCTGTGGAGTGGACTGTTGTGATCCATAAGGATTTTTTTTTTTTTTAACTTTTTAACTTGTAGTTTGGGTGAAAGTTTACTGAGCAAGTTAGTTTTCCATTCAGCAATTCATACACATTCTGTTTCCTGACATTGTTTGCAATCCCCTCCGTGTAACTGCTGTCTTCACCTCTCTCCCTGGGTCACTGGTTTATATTTCTCCTTCTTTCCTGCCCCTTCTTGCCTGCTGACCTTTGTTTTGGGGCAATTGCTGCCATTTTGGTCTTGTATCTCTTGACAGTACTGAGGAATACTTTCCTCCTTAGTGTTAGTATTCATTTTATAGGCCGGTCTGTTATTTGGCTGAAAGGTGGTCCCCAGGGGTGGGTTCAGTTCCAGGGTTGAGGGGTGTCTAAGGGCCACAGTATCAGGGGTTTCACCAGTTCTATCAGACCAGTCAGCCCCAGGGTTACAGGTGAGGAGAGACAACTCAAGGATGCCCAAAGTAGCAGGCAGGAAGAGCAGGAGAAAGGGGATTAAAAGCCAGGAACCCGGACAGAAGAGCAGTCAGTCCCAGGGATACAGGTGAGGAGAGGCAACTCAGGCCCACCCAGAGTAGCAGGCCAGAAGAGCAGGAGAAAGGGGATTAAAAGCCAGGAACCCGGACAGAAGAGCAGTCAGCCCCAGGGTTACAGGTGAGGAGAGACAACTCAGGGATGCCC
>NW_006921722.1:5282268-5284998 GCF_000298275.1 Orycteropus afer afer
CTATGAGTCAGAAATGACTCGATGGCACTTAACAACAACAACAACAACATCAGACTAATATGTCTGGTCTTTTTTTTTTTTTATGTTTTTGAATTTTGTCCTACATTTCTTTTTATTCTCCTTCTCTGTCTAGGATCTTCTATTGTGATCCTGATCAGAGTGGTCAGTAGTGATAGTCAGGCATCATCTAGTTCTTCTGGTCTTAGGCTAATGGAGGCTGTGTTTCCTTTGGACCAACTGTTTCCTTGAGTCTTTGATGTTCTTCACTCTTCTTTCCTCTGAGTGGAGAAAGACTAATAGTTGCACTTTGGATGGCTGCTCACAAGCTTTGAAGACCCCAGGCACTACTCACCCAAGTAGGATGTAGAACATTATCTTTGTGGGTTGTGTTATGCCAATTGACCTAGATGTCCCCCAAGACTGTGGTTCTAAGCCCCCAAGCCAAGTGACTCATTCTCTCAAGATGTTTGGTTATGACGAACAAGTTTTCAGAATTTTGCCCCTCTGTACTCTCCTATACACATGGATATATTTGCAGCATGTACCAGAATGTATGTAGAAATATCCACTGCTAAACATATATATACTCATGGTTGTACTTCATTGACCTTCCCACATCTGTTCAGCTTACATGTCTTTGTATGTATCTACTTGTAAATACTGTTTATTACTACTATTATTATTTATTTTAATTTTTATTGTGATTTAGGTGAAAGTTTACAGAGGAAATTCATTTTCCATACAGCAGTTCATACACATTTTGTTTCATGACATTGATTGCAATTGCCCACAATGTAACAGCTCTCCTCCCACTTTCTCCCTGTAGTTACCTCTTTGCTGTGTCCTTCTTTCCTATGCATTTCTGCCCCCTGAGCTATCTCCCTGTGCAAATACTGCCCATCTGTTCTCCCATGGTTGATTTTCCTAAGGTATGTATCTACCTGATATAAATGTTCACCCTATATGCCTGTCTATTGTTTGTCTGGAAGCCACAGGAGTGAGTTTAATTCCAGACATGAATGGTAACTAGGGCCCATATTCTTAGGGGTCTTGCCAAGTTCTATCAGACCAATAAAACTGGTCTTTATTTTTTTATTTTTATGATTTTGTTCCATATTGTTACTCATTCTTTCTGGGATCTCCCACACTGATCCCTTTCTAAGTGGTTGATAGTGGTAGCTGGGCACTGTCTAGATTTTCTGGTCTTGTGGTCATATAGGCTGAGGTCCACTAGTCACTAGTCACTTGGACTAATTGTTTTCATGTGTCTTTGGTTTTCTTCATTCTTCTTTGCTCTGGATGAGGAGAGACCTATTGTTGCATCTAGATGGCTACTTGCAAGCTTTTAAGACTCCAGTCGCTATGCACCAAAGTAGGATGTAGAACAATTTTTTTGTGTAATATGTTATGCCAATTGAGCTTGATGTCCCTTGAGCCTGTGTTCCCGAACATACAGCTCCAACAACTTGTTCCAATCAGGTTGGCTGACCACGCCTAAGAAGGTATCACTATTATTGTAGGATTGTATGTGGAACAGTACTGACCTTTGTCGTCTTTCACTCTTGTGTACCTCCTAGGGTCTTCCTATGTCTTGGGCATGTTGTTGTGCCCCCTCCTTATCGAGTACTGTCTTTCCCTTTACTCAAGTTAATACATGTCTACTCTCTAGTTAATAATTTAATCCCTTTTCTTATCCCATCCCTGGTAACCATCAAAGAACGTTTCTCTTTGTGTAAACCTTTTATTGACTTTTCATAATAATATCATACAACACTTGTCCTCTGTGATTGACTTATTTTTCTCAGCAGACTATCCTCTTGGTTCATCCACGTTATGAGATGTTTCACAGATTCAGCATTATTCTTTAACTTTGGGTGTATTCTATTTTGTGTATATGGTGTTATTAGGTGCCGTCAAGTCGTCTCTCGCTCATAGCCACCCCATGCACAGCGGAATGAAACACCGCCTGGTCCCATGCCAGCTCTGCGATCCCTGCTATACCTGAGCCCATCGCTGCTGCCACTGTGTCAATTGATATTTTTGAGGGCCTTCTCCTCTTTCATTGACCCTCCACTTTACCAAGCATGATATCCTTCTCCAGGGAATGGTTCCTTCTGACAACATGACCAAAGTAGGAGAGATTAAGTCTGACCATTCTCACTTCCAAGGAGCATTCTAGCTGTATTTCTTCTAGGACAGATTTGTTAGTTCTTTCAGCAGTCCATGGTACTTTCAGCATTCTTCACCAGCACCACAACTCTAAAGCATCAATTCTTCTTCAGTCTTGCGTATTCATTGTCCAGCTCTCACATGCATATGAGGCAACTGAAAATACCATGGCTTGTGTCAGGAGTACCTGAATCCTCAAGGAGACATCTTTTCTCTTCAGCACTTGAAAGAGGTCCTTTGTGGCCGATTTGCCCAGTGCTATATATATCATCTGATATCTTGACTGCTGCTTCCATTGGTGTTCATTGTAGAACCAAATAATATGAAGACTTTGACAACTTCAATCTTTTCTCCATTTATCATGATGTTGCTTACAGGTCCAGTTGTGAGGATTTTTGTTTTCTTTATATTGAGGTGTAATCCATACTGCAGACTGTATTCTTCAATCTTCATCAGTAAGTGCTTCAAGTCATCCTCACTTTCAGCAAACAAAGTTGTGTCATCAGCATATCTCAGGTTGTTAATGATTCTTCCTCTGATCCTAATGCCATGTTCTTCTTC
>NW_006921722.1:5285383-5298209 GCF_000298275.1 Orycteropus afer afer
AGTTCTCTGTCAATATACTGCTGCAACCATTTTTGAATTATCTTCAGTAAGATTTTACTTGTGTGCAATATTAAAGATGTTGTTCGATGATTTCCACATTCTGTGGGATCACCTTTCTTTGGAATGGGTACAAATATGAATCTCTGCCAGTCCGTTGGCCTGGTAGCTATCTTCCAAATCTCCTGGCATAGTCGAGTGAGTGCCTCCAGTGAGGCATCTGTTTGTTGAAACAACTCAATGAATATTCTGTCAATTCCTGGAGCCTTGTTTTTTTTTGCCACTTCCTTCAGTGCAGCTTCGATTTCTTCCGGCAATACCATTGGTTCTTGATCATATGCCACCTTCTGAAATGGATGAATATCAACCAATTCTTTTTGGTATAGTGATTCTGTGTATTCCTTCCATCTTCTTCAGATGTTTCCTGCATCATTCAATATTTTGCTCATCAAACCGAAAACTCACTGCCGTCGAGTTGGATCCAACTCATAATGACCCCTTCTTGGGTTTCTGAGGCAGTAACACTGCAGAAGTAGATTGTCTAATCTTACTTCTGAGGAGTGGCTGGTGTGTTTGAACTGCCACCCTTGTGGTTAGCAGTCAAACACCTTAGGCACTACGTCACCTGAGCTGCCATTTAGAATCTTTCAATATTGCAACTCAAGGCTTAAATTTTTTCTTCAGTTCTTTCAGCTTGAGAAATGCTAAGTGTGTTCTTCCCTTTTGGTTTTCTAACTCCACGTCATTATAATAACTGACTTTGCACATGTCATTATAATAACTGACTTTGTCTTTTTGAGCTGCTCTTTGAAATCTTCTGTTCAGCTCTTTTGCATTGCCATTTCTTCCATTTGCTTTAGCAAATGCATATACTGTAATTTATCTATTCCTTCATTGATGGTCAGTTAGCTTGTTTCCATCTTTTTGCAACTGTGAATGACACTGCAGTGAACATGACAGTACCTATATCTATTTGTGTCATAGCTCTTATTTCTCTAGGATATATACCTAGTAATGGGAGTGCTGGATCATATGGTATTTCTGTTTCCAACTTTTTAAGTAAGTGTCATACTATTTTCCATAGTGGTTGTTCTGGTTACCAAGTGCCACTCTGACAGGAATATACCATAAATGGGATGACCTTAACAAAGAGGAGTTTATTCTTACAATTTGGAGGCTTTCAGTCCAAGTTCAAAGTGCCAGGCTCTAGTGGCTGTGTGAAAGCCCCTCAACCCTTGGGGCTTTTGCTCTGCCTCTTGCTCCCAGCTCACTGAAGCCAGAGGGATCTCTTCACTCAGGCAGCTAGTGGCTCCTGAGGCTAACAAGCCCAAGGTTGACAAATAAAACGGCACAGTCTCGATGTTACCAAACCACAAGGCAGGCAATTAATTGAAGTTCACTGAAAGTCCCAAGGTTGGCAGAACATGGCAGGCTGCTGAACAATGGCAAGGCTACATGCAGGGTTCAAGCATGCCATAAGCTAAAGACCATTCCCAAAGCTGTTTCTTATATATGGGAAGCAGACCACACACCCAAAGGCAGCTACTCACAGTAGATTCTGCCATGGAGTTGATTACCAGTCTCATCATGGGGAATACTACATCCAGCTGCCCAGGTACTCAACCAGGGCTAGCCAAGTTGACACACAAACTTAACCACCAGAGTGGTTATACTCTTTTAAAGTTTCACCAGCAGTTTAAGAGCATTCTAGTCTCTCCACACCCTCATCAGCATTTGTTGCTTTTTTTCCCCCCCCAAACATTGATGTTATTGCTGGGGTGAGATGATATCTCATTGTTGTTTTGGTTTGCATCTCTCTAATGGGTAATGACTGTGAACATTTCTTCATGTGTTTGTTGGCCACCTGAATGTCTTCTTTGGTGAAGTGTCTGTTCATGTCCTCTGCCCACATTTAATTGGATTGTTGATCTTTTTGTTGTTGAGGTGTTAAAATGTTCTATAAATTTAAGAGATGAGTCCCTTGTCTGATATGTTGTTACCAAAATATTTTTTCCTGGTCTGTAGGTTCTCTTTTTCACTTTTTTGGAGAATTTTTTTGATGTGTATAACTGTTTAATTTTTAGGAGGGCCCAGTCATCTAGCTTATTGTCTACTTTATGTTCCTGCATTTTTAGCTATGTTTGATAGACATTTATGCCATAAATTAGGGTCTATAAGTTTGCCCCTCTTTTTCCTTCCAAGATCTTTATAGTTTTAGAGTTTACATTTAGGGCTTTGATCTATCTTACGTTAGTTTTTATATGGTGTGAGGTATCGATCCTGATTCATTTTTCTGCAAATGAATATCCAGTTTTTCCAGCACTATTCATTAAAGAGACTATCTCTTCCCTGTTTAATATATCTCAGTCCTTTGTTGAAAATAAGCTGTCCATAGGTGGATGGATTTACTTCTGGATTCTCAGTTTTATTCCATTGGTCTATGTGTCTTCCACTGTACCAGTACCAGGTTGTTTTGAGTACTGTGGCTGTATAGTAGATTTTGAGAGCAAGAAGTGTGAGATGTCCTAGTTTCTTCTTCTTTAGTAGTACTTTGCTTATCTTGGGTCTCTTTCTTTTCCATATAAAGTTGATGATTAGCTTTTCAACCTCTTTCAAGAATGGTGATGGGCTCTGAATTGGGATTGCATTATAGCTACAGATCACTTTGAATAGCATTGACATTTTCACGATGTTGAGTCTTCCTATCCATAAGCATGGTATGTTCTTCCCTTTATGCAGATGACCCACAGGCTTTCCATTGGCTGATTTTCAGAAGTGTATCACAGGACTTTCTTCTACTCAGTCTTAGTCTGGAAGCTCCACTGAAACCTGCACAGCATCATAGCAACATGCAAGCCTCCAGTGACGGATGGGCAGTGGCTGCATGTAGGCTGAATTGCCCAGGAATCAAATCTGGTCTCCACATGCAAGCAGAGAATTGAAAACAGTACCAAGGGGTATTTTTGCTAATGGAAATTTTCCTCAAAGACATACAAAGCAGTATTCAGCAGCCTTCTGGATTCTAAGACCCCATGGAACATGCTAGAACAATGCCACGGCCATCAGATGACAGGTTATATCATGGTAGAGTGAAATGGACAGAAGAAAACTATCAAAACCTCAAACAAAACAAAAACCAAACTCCAAACCCTTAATGAGTTTAACTCCCTTTTAAGGAAAGTAAAACCATAACAACCTTCTCTCTCTGTCTTTTAAAAGCCCTGATGGCTCAGTGGTTAAGTGTTTGGCTGCTAACTGCCCCACCAGCTACTACATGGGAGAAAGAAATGGCAGTCTGCTTCTTGAAAGATTATAGCCTTGGAAAGCCCTATAGGGCAATTCTACTCTGTCCTGTAGGGTTGCTACGAGTCAGAATTGACTTGATGGTAATGGATATCTATCCTTTGGAGGGAAAGGGGACCTCGCCTCTCCCATCTTCTATGTGTGGATGCAGGGTGTGGAGTTGTGAATAATCCTTAATGCTTCTCCTGGGCTTTCTCCCTTTAGAAATTACCATCTTTGATGTCAAGATTCTCAACATGTGTTGCCCATCAGACATTCCCAAAGAGGAGCTCCTAAGGGGAGAAGTACTATCATCACACCTTAGCAGATATTTGTTTCTGTTTTTCAAAATTACTGGTAATACTTTTTCTCCACTTGGAAACCATCATTGCTAAAGATTTTCACAACCTAGCCAGAACATGGTGCAACATGTACATCTTTTTTTTTTTTTTTTTTTTTTTTAGTTTTTATTGTGATTTGGGTGAAAGTTTACAGAGCAAATTCACTTCCCATACAGTAGTTCACATACACTTTGTTTCATGACATTGACTACAATTTCCCACAGTGCAACAGCTCCTCTCCCACTTCTTCCCCATAGTTACCTCTTCCCTGTGTCTTTCTCTCCCAGGCACTCCTTCTATGCTCCCACGATTGATCTCTCCAAGGAGTGTATCTACCCAACTTAAATGTTCAGCTCATATGCCTGTCTTTTTTTTGGCCAGAAGCCACAGGAGTGGGTGCAATTCCAGACCTGAAGGGCAGCTAGGGGCCATAGTCTCAGTGGCTCCATTGGGCTCTATCAGACCAGCAAACCTGGTCCCTTTATTATTATTATTATTAACGATTTTGAGTTTTGTTCCATATTGTTCTCCCACTCTATCCAGGATCTCCTACACAGATCCCCCTCCAAGAGGTTGACAGCGGTAGCCAGGCACCATCTAGGTCTTCTGGTCTCATAGTCATACAGGCTAAGGATCATATGGTATAACATGTACATCTTTTAAAGTCTGCCAAAACCCATGTTTTCTAATAAAAACCCACTCTTATGACATAGGGAAACTCTGCTGGTGTAGTGCCTAAGACATGTGACTACTAACCAGAAGGCTGGTGGTTCAAACCCACTAGCCACTTCAATGGCAGTTTTTTTTTTTTTTTTTTAATGGCATAGGGAGCCAACTGATGTAACACCACTAAAAGAGTGCCACATAGAAATAGACTTCTCCCAAAACTCCTAAAAATAATAGATTTCTATATGAATATTAAAAAGCTGGATTTCAGTCCTTTATCTCCTTTCTGAATTGGATCAAAAGAACCCAAACCTGTTATTGTTGAGTAGATTCCCACTCATGACAACCCCTGTGTTACAGAGTGGAACTGTTCCTAAGGCTATAGTCTTAATGGAAGCAGATCACCAGGTCTTCCTCCCTCAGAGCCGCTGGGTGGGTTCCAATTGCCAACCTTTAGATTAGTCATCGATCTCAAATGACTTGAGCCCCCTGGGGACCTCTGACTCACACACACACCATTCTAGAATCCTTTGAGCCTGGCTTTTTCTCACACGTCCAATTAGGGGGCCTGGAACAATCTTGACAGCTTTCCTGTTCTAATATTTTATGGTTCTGAGAACACAGAGCATTAGACAAACACCAGGTCATTCCTATCACTAAACTAATTGCTATTACATTAGAAGAAAGACAGATCCACAATGAAAATTTTAGAGAAGAAGCACAGCTTTGAGTAAACCAGTAAGAAGAGCAGAAGCTGTTGTCAGAAGAAGCCAATAAACGTCCACAAGGTTCAAAATGGTGAACAGATTCAAGCCAACAAATTATTGAGCCAAAGTTCAACAATCTCAGCTACCCATGCAGACGGCCTGTCCCAACTTTGGGTCTTGTGCTCACTTATACTTTTTTCTTTTTCAGTTATTCTTTTGGTAGTTTGTATTTGAGAACAATAATACGTGGGCTTCTTTTTGTAACATTTCTAATTGATTAGAATCAGAAAAAGGAACTTAGAAAATGTGTAATCTTAGGGGTGGTAGGCCTGGTCCATCATCAAGAGCTTCAAGAAAGTCCAGGCTAACAACCTTGGAACAATGGGACTATTGATTCAACTCTACCTGGAGATCCCAGCTTGGCAAGCCTTTCCCTGTCATGACTGTAGATAATTATTTGACCAGAAGTGCAGATCAAACTTCATTATTTACTTCTGAATAGTTCCACATGTGGAGAGACCTTGTTTCTGGGATGTATACACCACCCACTCCCAACACTTTCCCCAAGTCCTTCTGGTGCCTAAACTGTCTGTCCTCACCCAGATGGTGGGTGTGCAGGAAGACAAGGCCTTAGCAGCATTCCTGGCTCTCAGGTCTCTTCCCATGAGAGGCACCTTAATTCGGCCAGCTCTGGGCACAGTTAACTTACCCTCCAAGGACTGCCATTCTGCTCCATTAGGGGCTCTGAGATCATGTGATTAAGTTGTGCAATGGCCTAAATTGAAAGCAACGGCTTCTTAAGATGTTTTTCAAAAAAACTGTGTTCATTATGATTACTTGGAGTGGTTGAAATCATAAAAACGGACATGAACTTCATGAAGACCCCATTTTATGGGCTCCCAGAGCTTAAAGGAGGTGCCATTCAGGACCACTTTCCCTCACACACATCATCCCAGTAAGCAGATGTAACAGTGCCACAGCCCATGGTCACTGGGCTCTTTTACTTGATATGTCCAGGTGTCTAGATGGACGAATACACAGATGACGCTTTGTTGTTGCTTCAAATCTGGGTCTAGTTGCTGAAATTTATTTCTGTTAACGTGTACCATTTCCTGAGTGCTTACTGTGGGCCAGACATTAGACTCAGGGCTCTACAGCCACCATCTCAGTTCATCCTCTCCCAGTCCTGTGAGCTAGATGTTATCATCCTCACTTCACAGATGAGGAAACAGAGATGTCACAAGATAAAGACACCAGTTGGAGATTACACACTAGTTAGTAAGTTGTGGAGAGGAGATCGAACTCAGACATCTGATCCCCAAGTCCACACTCTCAAACACCCAAATATACCCAGTACAGCAGCTGCTCCTCCCTCCCCCTGCAGTCAGGTACGGCGAAATGCAGCTTTAAAATTTGCCAAGATATGCATTCTTCATTTCATAAGGCTCAAGAGATCATTCTTAAAATAATTTCACTTGGATAAACATATAAAACCTATCCTGTTGTTGTCAAGTTGATCCCGACTCACAGCGAGCCCATGTGTGTCAGAGAAGAGTTGTGCTCCACAGGGTTTTCAATGGTTGAGTTTTTGGAAGCAGATCACCAGGACTTTCTTCCAAGTGACATTTGGGTGGACTGAACCTCGGACCATCAATTAGCAGCTGAGCTCACTAATGGACTGCAGCACCCCAGGATTCCAGGAGAAATGTGTGGTGCATCAAGTGTGTAAAACTCTCGTCTTGAAATCTTTTAAGTCCTTGTCATTGTCATTGTTAAAGACCAACCAAAAAACAAATCCATCACTGTCAGGTTGAATTCTGACTCATGGGGACCCCATGAGAAAGAATAGAACTGCTCCACAGGGCTTCCAAGACTGTCATCTTTAGGGAAGCAGACCGCCACATCTTCCTTCTGCAGAGTGGCTGGTGGAATCAAACTGCCTATCTTCCAGTTAGTAGACAAGCATTTAACCACCATGCCATCAGGTTACTCATTGTTAAACAAATGAATGTTCATAATTTTAAACTAGCCCTGTCTAAATAAGCCAGTCATCCATTTTTACCAATTGAATATTGCCTCATGCTCGCTCTAAAATTTTTGGTGACTGTCTAACACAGAATATCTTGCTATCATGCCACTCCAGCTATTCCTTGACTTCAAGCAGTCTCTAATATTTTTATTTTGGTTTTAGAACCAACTGCCTGGGGGAGAAAAAAGGCAAGCTCTCGAGTACATGAGTAACAAATCTTTGTCCTAAAATTACATTTGCCTTGGAAAGGAGAGAAGGTTCTAGAGTAGAGTATCACCTTGATTATTTATGTGCCTTTCTCTTGAGTTCTCTTGGCTCAGACTTAGGCTAGACAACAGGAAAACAGACCATTGCTAAGACTGTATGCTCACCACCCAGCTGTCAGTTTGTCATACTAGAGTATGCATGTTGCTGTGTTGCTGGAAGCTATGTCACCAGTCTTTCAAATACCAACAGGTTTCAGTGGACCTTCCAGACCAAGGCAGATGGGGAAGAAAGGCCTGGTGATTGACTTCTGGAAATCAGCCAACGACAACTCGCATCATGACAGACTATTGGCTGATGGGATACTGGAAGATGAGTTCCCAAGGGCAGAAAGCACTCAGAGTACACAGTGGTTGCAACAATGGACTCAAGCATGCCAATGACCGTGAAGGTGGCACAGGCCTGGGCAGTGTTTCAATCTGTTACACATGGGGTCACTGAGAGTCGGAGCTGACTCCATAGCACCTAAAACAGCGTCGTCAAGAAGAAGTCTATCTTTACTACACTGGAGCCTATGGAGCATCTCAAGAAAGTGGTGGCCCTAGCTCTGGGCTAGACAGGACCTGCTTTTCCTGAACCCCAGCATCACTCCACTACTCCCAGGAAATGGGGGAACAGAGGCTTCAAGGACCCAGATCTAGTTCGATAGTTATCTCAAGAGAGATGCTCCCATCAAATTGAAGGTGATCTGTGGTCTTCTTGGCATGCTCTCCATCCACCCCATGGGGGTGCCCACACGTTCCTTTGAGTGCTCCTTGGGTACAGAGACACTCTAACCTCTGTCTACAGTTTTCAAGTTAAAGGTAAAAGTGTGCATTCATCTGTTTTAATAACTGAGGCTTTAATCAGAGGTGGGCTCCTAGCAAAGGTGGCACAGGTGACCCACTGCCCAGTCTGCTCTCTTTCTTGTGGCTCTTCCACATCCACATCTGCTCCAACCTGCAGGGCGTGGTCCCTGCTGAGGTGTCATGAGTCTGCAACGTTCTCTGCCAAGGAGTACAGAGTCCCCACACTGAATGTCTGTGATACTGGGCAGGCCAGGGAAGACTTCTCCAGCAGTACCAACCAGGTACTGTCACGTTTAGAGTACTTCCCTATCTTCTATTGGCCATGACCCAAGAGAAATATAAGCAAGCTGAGCCTGGGGAAAGAGCCCATCCTTTCCTTCCAGATACTTTCTCAGATTGCTGCTGGGCATGAGGCATGTTCTTGGGCACCAATAGGGGAACTAGGTTTGCAAGGAGCTTCTAGTCTTATATTTTTCTTTGGATTTTTTTTTTTTTAATTTTTAATAGAAAAGTTTATATCATCTGATATGAAACACAAATTGTTGAAATTTTTAGTAAATATCTACCAAAACCAAACCAAACTCACTGCTGTTAAATCGGATCCAACTCATAACCATCTCTCCTTGGGTTTCTGAGGCAGTACCATATGGAAGTAGATTGCCCAACCTTCCTTCTGAGGAATGGCTGATGGGTTTGAACCTCCAGCCTTCTGGTTAGCAGTCAAATGCCTTAGGTACTACACCACCAGAGCTCTCAGTAAATATGTAAGAGCTACATATATATTTTTAAAAAGAAGGCATTCCAGAGCACTGACGTATAAAGCAATTTGTATTTTACTTCATTTACTCAAAGACTCAAAGGTGGAGATGAAATACTATTGAAGTGGCCAAGCAGGATCACAAGCAGAGGTGCCCAGAATAGCTATCAAGACAGTTCTACAAGCAGTAAATTCTAATATCATCTTACATTACTTATAAATGTGCTAAAAATTTCCATCATAGTCTGGAAGGTGTTAGCATGTTGCCAAAGCATCACTTACTTGAGTTTTTTAAATGCTCATGGATTTCTGACCCAGCGGAGAATGTTAAACAAGTACACACAGACATTCAGGAATAATTTATCAACCCACCATGTCAGGTTTGGGGATTTGGATTTCCTTACAGATGGAGTGTTACTGATGAGCAAAATGAAATCATCATGAAAATCTCTTAAGAACATCTACTTTCCAAGGAGGCACTAAATTGTTTATTATAATGAAGATGTTGGATATAATGAAATGTGTGATTATAAGCCTAGAATTACCCCAACACTGTACCGAACAGACTACTCTCTGCAGACCTTCCTCTGATGTCTAGTTCAATGGGCCCCAGAGGGTGAAGTAACAGGCGAAGTGCTTTTTGCCCAGTTGTGCCCATCTGTTTCAATGGGTTTGCCTCAAGGCTTTGAGCCAGTTCTTCCTGGTTCAGAGATGGCTAATGAAGTGATGCTCGAATGGACCCCAGTTTGTATAATGTGAATGCACCAGAACAATAACTGGGAAAAAATTATAGGTCAATGCTCTGATAGAAAACAGGGGCAGCATGCATGTTGCACAGCAACCAAATCTCGGGACCAGCACACTTGGAAACAACGATGCCTCACTCAAAGATAGCAGCCAACTGCGCTGCTTTGAATGTGTGTCCTGATAATAATCTAATCTCCTGCATCAGGCTCACTATGCCTCTACTGTGTCTCCTATTCCAGGGCTTCAACCCATAGTTTTTCCCATTCCAGTTACCATTCTGGTACACCCACATTTTACAAATATGAGTCTGTTCCAATGTTACTTTATCAGCCATCTCTGAACCAGGAAGAACCAGTTAGAAGTCCTGAGACAAACACAGTGGAACAGGTGGGTACAACTGAGCATGCTGCCTCTGTCCATTAGTACGGCCTTCCAGGGGCCATTGAACTATGCAGCTGGTGAAGGAAAGCTGCAGAGAGAAAGGTGGGGCACTCTGCTTCCATAAAGATTATAGCTTTGGAAACTCTCTGGGGCAGTTCTACCCTATTCTATAGGGTCTCTATGAGTTGGAATCAACTCTACAGCAGTGGGTTTGGTTTAGGTTATATATCATTTCATCAGGAACTTAGAACAAATTGGTTCAGAGCCCTGGTTTGGCTTCCTCAGATATTGGACAGGGTAGGCAAGAAGTGAAATAGGAGATGTATTGGGCAGCACAAAATAAGCAGAACAGTGAAATATGAACTGATGACTAGTACAGCTACCTGTACAAACCACAGGGTCACTGAAGTGTAAGCTATCCTTCTTCCCCTGGAGAGCCGATCCTGTGGTGTCATACACAGACCACGTACAAGGAACCTCATCAAGAACAGCCTGGGGCTTCAATCCTAGACCCAACACAGGTGCCATCCGGGACCTGGCAAGAGCTGCTGTTTAGAGCAGTGGGGAACAAGGGGAGAGCAAGATGCATTGATGGAAGGAAAGAACGTGGAGACAATAAGAATAGATAACCCTTTCAAGTAGTGCCCCTCACTGCAGGGAGACATGAGGACAAGGATGGTGCTTTCAAAGATAACATAAATTAAGCGTGTTTGAATGTGCATGAGAAAAATGCCAGTGAAGGTGAGATTGAATGGACAGGTGAGAGGGTGGCAATGGTGGAGGTAATAACCTCAGCACATGGAAGGGAATGGGAACCAGAATACGGAGAGGAAGAACACCATTAACAGATTGCTCTGCAGGTTACCTGGAAGAGGTCGGAATCTGTGCCCACTGCAAAAAAAGATGATCCAACAGAATGTGGAAATTATCGAACGACATCATTAAGATTACATGTAAGTAAAATTTTGAAGATAATTCAAAATGATTGCAGGGGTGTATTGACAGGAAACGTGCAGAATTTCAAGCTGGATTCATAACAGGACAAGGAACAGTGGATGTCATTGCCAATGTCAGATGGATCTTGGCTGAAAGTGAAGGACACCAGAAAGATGTTTACCTGTATTTCATTTACTCCACAAAGGCGTTTGACTGGATGGATCATAACCATCCAGTCCACTATGGATAACCAACATGGATAACATTGCAAAGAATGGGAATTCCAGAACACTTAACTGTGCTCATGAGGAACTTGTACATAGACCAAGAGGCTGTCATTCAAACATAACAAGGGGATACTGTGTGGTTTTAAATGAGGAAGGGTGTTATGCCAGGATTGTATCCTTTTATCACACATATTCAATCTGTATTCTGAGCAAATAATCCGAGAAGCCAGACTATATGAAGAAGAGCATGGCATCAGGATTGGCAGCAGACTCATTAACAACTTGCAATACACAGATGACACAACTTTGCTTGCTTAAAGTGAAGATGGCTCAAAGCACTTACTGATGAAGAACAAAGACCCCAGCCTTCAGTATGGATTACACCTCAACATAAAACAAAAATCCTCACAACTGGACCAATAAGCAACATCATGATAAATGGAGAAAACATTGAGCTTGTCAGGGATTTCATTTTACTTGGACCTACAATCAACACAAATGGAAGCAGCAGTCAAGAAATCAGATGACGTATTGCATGGGCATATCTGTGCAAAAGACCTCTTTAAACTGTTAAGGAGCAAAAATATCACTTTGAAGACTAAGGTGCACCTGACCCAAGCCATGGTGTCTTCAATTGCCTCATATGCATATGAAGGCTGGACATTGAATAAGGAAGACTGAAGAAGAGTTGATGCTTTTGAATTGTGTTGGAGAAGAATACTGAAAATACCACAGACTGTCAAAAGAATGAACAAATCTGTCATGGAAGAAGTGCAGCCAGAATGCTCCTTAGAATAAAGGTCAGACTTTGTCTCACCTAATTTGGTCATGTTGTCAGAAGGGACCAGTACCTGGAGAAGGATATCATGTTTGGGAGAGGGTCAGCGAAGAAGGGGAAGAACTTCAACAACAACAGGCAGGTTTAACAGACAACTTGAAGGTAGGGCAGCATGTCATGACTGAGTAAATCAATGCTTTGACTAACTTTTCAGGGTACTTGTGTATAATTTCAAGAAGCTCTGGTGGTGCAGTGGTTAAAGCATTTGGTTGCTAACTGAAATGTCAGTGGTTTGAACCCACCAGCCTCTCTGTGGGAGAAAGATGTGGCAGTCTGCTTCTGTAAAGACTACAGACTTGGAAAAGCTATGGGGCAGTTCTACCCTGTCCTGTAGGGTTGGTATGAGTCACCATCGACTCAATAGCAGTGGTAATGGTTTGTGTCATATATAATTTCATCAGGATCTTTGAATTAAAAAAAGTTTTTGTTTATAATTAGAATACATAAATCTCACAAGTGAGCAGCATGTGCTCAAGCATTATAAAGAATAAAGAAACCTTGCTAAGACAATCATAAGATCAGTCAGCCACGATTGCAAGACCACTGGAGTCTTGGAAACAGGACAGCCTCATTAATCTTTGATTGTTTTCTGAAAGAATAAGTTTCAAGTGTTTCAGTGAGCCTATTCACCTAAATACAATGATACGAAACAAGATAAGCAGCTTTCAAAGGTTAGTTAAAGTTTAAGGCACAAGTATACAATTCAAACCAAACTCACTGCCATTGAGTCGATTCTGAATCATTGCGACCGCCCCCTGGGTTTCCAAGGCTGTAAATCTTTATGGAAGTAGACTGCCTCATCTTTCTTCCATGGAGCAGCTGGTGGGTTCAAACCACTGACTTTCTGGTTAGCAACCAAATGCCTT
>NW_006921722.1:5298309-5300153 GCF_000298275.1 Orycteropus afer afer
AACCTAAAATGCACAAATAGCAGAAGAGAAACTAGATGAATGGGACCTTCTAAAAATTAAATTTTTATGTGCATCCAAAGACTTCTCCAAAAGAGAACCTACAGATTGGGAAAAAATATTTCAAAATGACATATCTGACAAGGGACTTATCTCTAGAATTTATAGCAAACTCCAACACCTCAATAACAAAAAGACAGAGCCACGGGATCTAGGTAAGGGGAGAGTGGAGAGGTTTTGAACAACTAAGGGAGACAGACTCATCTGTCAGTTTGTCCTACTGTGGTTGCTTGCATGTTGCTGTGAGGCTTGAGGCTGTGCCACCGGTGTTTCTAATGCCAGCAGGATTTCACGTGGTGCACAAGATTCAATGCAGCTTACAGACTGAGACAGACTAGGAAGAAGGAAGAGGCCATCTACTTCTCAAAGTACTGACCAAGGAAACCCTTATGAATAGCAGAGAAACACTGTCTAATGCCCATGTAAGCAATAGCAAAGAGATCAAACAACATTGCACTGGGCAAATCTGCTGCACAAGACCTCTTCAAAGTGTTGAAGAGCAAAGATGTCACTTTGAAGACTAAGGTGCACCTGATTCAAGCCTGGTATTTTCAGTCTCCTCATATTCATGTGAAAGCTGGACAATGAATAAGGAAGACTGAGGAAGAAATTATGCATTTGAATGATCCCTTCTGACAACATGACCAAAGTAGGTGAGATGGTCTGGCCACTCTCTCTTCCAAGGAGCATTCCAGCTGCACTTCTCCCGGGACAAATTTGTTCATTCTTCTGGCATTTTATGGTACTTTCATTGTTCTTTGCCAACACCACAACTCAAAAGCATTGACCTTTCTTCAGTCTTTGTTATTCATCATCCAGCTTTCACATGCATATGAGGCGATTGAAAATACCATGGCTTTAGTTAGGCACACCTTAGTCTTCAAAGTGATATCTTTGCTTCTTAACTCTTTAAAGAGGTCTTTTGCAGTAGATTTCCCCAGTGCAATAAGATGGCTGATTTCTTGAGTACTGCCTCCTTGGGTGTTGATTATAGATCCAAGTAAAATGAAAGCCCGGACAAGTTCAATCTTTTCTCCATTTATCATGATGTTGCTTATTAGTCCAATTGTGAGGATTTTGTTTCCTTTATGTTGAGGTGTAATCCATATTGAAGACTTTGATCTTCATCAGTAAGTGCTTCAAGACATCTTCATTTTCAGCAAGGAAGTTTGTGTCATTTGTATATTGCAGGTTGTTAATGAGTCTTTCTCCAATCCTGATGCCACGTTCTTATTCACATAGTCCAGCTTCTTGGACTATTTGCTCAGCATACAGATTGAATAAGTGTGGTGAAAGGACACAACCCTCACACACACCCTTCCTGACTTTAAACCATGCAGTATCCCCTTGTTCTGTTTGAGCAACAGCCTCTTGGTGTGTGTACAGGTTCCTCATGAGTACAATTAAGTGTTCTGGAATTCTCATTCTTTGCAATGTTATCTATAATTTGTTATGATCCACGTAGTCAAATGCCTTTGCATAGTCAATAAAACACAGATAAAAATCTTTCTGGTATTCTTTGCTTTCAGCCAAGATCCATTTGACATCGGCAACTATATCCCTCATTCTGCATCCTCTTCTGAATCCAGCTTGCGTTTCTGGAAGTTCCCTATTGATATACTGCTGCAACTGCTTTTGAATTATCTTCAGCAAAATTTTACTTGCACGTGATATTAATTCTCACTGCTGTCAAGTCGGTCTCAACTCACAGTGACCCCTCCTTGGGGTTCTGAGGCAGTATCACTATGGAAGTAAATTGGCCAATCTTCTTTCTGAGGAGTGGCTGG
>NW_006921722.1:5300253-5301451 GCF_000298275.1 Orycteropus afer afer
AGCCTGCAAACCCCATGGGGTTGCTATGATCTGGAAATCAACTCTCTGGCAGTGGTTTTAGTTTGTTGGTTTGTTTTAGTGCCACAGGCAAGAGCACTCTCTCTTTTCATAAAGGAAAACCTATAATTTTATTTCCAGTCTTCAGTGGGGAGGGGTGTTAAAGCTCTCCCAATGAGGCCTCAGGAGGAGGAAATGATGGGAGAAGATATAGGTGAGTTCTTGTCTTGGTGGTAGAATGTCAAAGAAGCTTCTTATTCAAGCCTTCTCTTTCCTCCGGGCAGTGGGTAGTGAAGGTATTGGAAAAGGTGAAAATGGGGAAGGGACAGCTGCAAGACTGTTGAGAAGACAGGTCATGGAGCCAGAATGGGAGATGGCCTGCAAACACAGTCAAAGTGCCAGGCAATATTAAGAGGCCCCGAGAAGCTAGTGAGGACAGGAGGAATGACCTGCAGGGGAGATGAAGCTCTCCAAGTGCACGCTGCAGCCCAGGAAGGGCAGGGGTAAAGGAAACTGAGACCCCAAGGTGGTGGCTGAAGAGCTGGACCATGGACCTGTGCTGGACAGGGAAGGAAGAGGACAAGGGACCAGTAGTGGGGAAGCAGGGGCTTTATGGACAGGAGTCCCAGTGAACTTAGACGGGGAGTCACTGAGAGAGCAAGTGGGAAGAATATCTGGTTGGGCCAGACTGTGGAAGTTCAAATTAGTGATGGCCAAGGTGGGCAGGGAGGGAGTCTCCCTGCCTTGTTCACCAGGTCTCCGGCACCAACAATAGCACCTGGCATGCAATGGACGCTGCTTTCAGATGAAAGCACTGATGATCAGTGCACTCAGGCCAGGAAGTAGCTCATGGCAACTGGTGGAAGTGGAGTGTGGAGGTTCCTTGGAGTGAGGAGTTTAAGAAGCTGAGCAGAGCTTGGCCTGGCTGGGGTGGAGAGACCTCTGTGCAGAGTGGAGGGAGGTCTGAGTACATTCAAACATCTATACCCAGGGACAAAGGAGCTCTGATGGTACTGTGGTTAAGGCATTGGGCTGCTAACCAAAAGGCCAGTGGTTCAAACCTACTAGCCACTCCACAGGAGAAAGATGAGGCAGTCTGTTTCTGTGAAGACTGACAGCCTTGGAAACCCTATGGGGTTGCTATGAATCAGAATCAACTCAATGGTAGCGGGTATACACAGGGACAAGTACCAGTGCCAGG
>NW_006921722.1:5301556-5302409 GCF_000298275.1 Orycteropus afer afer
TACACGGCAGCTACGTTTCTAAGGAGAACCACCTTCATTTGAACTTTCCCTGAAGAGACATGTTCATCATCCAGCTGTCACGGGAGGCAGTATTAGTTAATGAGAAAATCATTAGCTAAAGCAAACCCCTCGAAGGAAGTTTGGGCAATCTACTTCCATAGTGACACCGCCTTGGAAACCCAAGGAGTGGTCGCTATGAGTCGGGTCCAACTCGATGGCACATAACAACAACAACAAAGCAAATCCCCTAGGTCAGTGGTTCTCAAAGTGTCGGCCCCAGGCACACAGTATGAACATCACCTGAGAACTGGCTGGGACTGCAATTCTCAGACCCCAGCCCAGATCTGTGGGGCAATGGTGGTTCAGTGGTACAATTCTTGCCTTCTGTGCGGGAGATCTGGGTTCAATGCCCAGCCAATGCTCTTCAGGTGCAGCAACCACCTGTGTGTTGCCATGGTGCTGAACATGTTACAGCAGAGCCTCCAGACTAAGAGAGACCAGGAAGAAAGACCTGGCTATCTACTTCTGAGAATCAGCCAGTTGAAATGCTGTCTATCACAACAGTCCAGTCCACAACCTCTTATGGGATGGTGCAGAACCAGACAACATTCATTCCACTGCACATGGGTCACCATGAGTTGGGGGCTTACAATAACCACTGTCACTGTAGACCTACTGAATGAGAAACTCTGGGCTAAGGCCCAGCGGTCTGTTTTAATAAGTCCCGCAGGTGGCTGTGATGTAAGCTAAAGTGTGAGAACCCTGCACTAGAGGCAGGTGGGTCAGGACAGAACATTGTCTTGAGAGGACCTCACGGTGGGGGGTGGGATGACACTAAATCTCAAGCTATCCT
>NW_006921722.1:5302509-5308543 GCF_000298275.1 Orycteropus afer afer
AACTTGGCATCCATTTGTTGAAACATCTCAATGGGTAGTCCGTCAGTTCTTGGAGCCTTGTCTTTCACCAATTCCTTCAGTGCAGCTTCAACTTCTTCCCTCAGTACCATTGGTTCTTGATCATATGCCACCTCCTGAAATGGATGAACATCAACCAATTCTTTTTGGTACAGTGACTATGTATTCTTTCCATCTTCTTTTGATGTTTCCTGCATCATTCAATATTTTGTCCATAGAATCTTTCAATATTGCAACTCGAGGCTTCAATTTTTTTCTTCATTTCTTTTAGTTTGAGAAATGCTGAACATGTTCTTCCCTTTTGGCTTTCCAACTCTAGGCCTTTGCACATTTCATTATAATAACTGACTTTCTCTTCTTGAGCTACTTTTTGAAATCTTCTGTTCAACTCTTTCATCCCATCATTTCTTTCATTCACGTTAGCTATTCTCCATTCAAGAGCAACTTTCAGAGTCTCTTCTGACATCCATTTTGGTCTTTTCTTCTTGTCCTGTCTTTTTAATGATCATTTGTTTCCTTTACGTATGATGTTCTTGATGTCATCCCACAACTTGTCTGTTTCTTGGTCACTGGTGTTTAATGTATCAGATCTACTCTTCAGATAATCTCTAAATTCAGGTGGGATATATTCATGGTCATATTTTGGCTCTCATAAACTTGTTTTAATTTTCTTCAGCTTCAACTGTGAAGAGTTATAACCTTGGAAACCCTAAGGGGAAGTTCTACTCTGTCCTACAGGGTTGCTATTAGTCAGAATCCACTCCAAGGCAATGGGTTATTATTATTATTCCTATTTCTATTCCCATGTCATCTATTGTGATGTTTTAATGTGTATCTATGTGTATTCTTGAAGAATCTATATTACCTCTTTTGTATGTACATATTTTAACTTTTGTGTAAATACTATTGTATGTTATACGTTATTGTTTCTTACTTGTTATTCTGCTCTGTGCCTTATGGATCAACTGTGATACTATGTGAACCTATGATCTATCTCTTCTGACTACTGCATGGCCCATACACACCACATTTTATATATCCTCTCCAGTGATGAACATTCAGACTGCCACCAACCCCCACATCCAAAGTAATGCTGCCGCGAACACCCTCATGCCTGTCCCCTGATGAACAGGTTTGAGAACTCCTTTGGGATGCATGCATGGGGTATAATTGTTGGGTCATTGGATGGGTCTGTGGACACTTAATCTGCATAAGTAGTGCCAGATTGTTCTCGAGGACAGCTCTGCATGCCCACTAGCAGTCTACCTGCCACCCACCAACACTTGGCATCATCCAGCTTTCTAGTTTTTAACTAGTCTGAGTCCCAGGATGGCTCACATGATTAAGTGCTCAGCTACTAACTGAAAGGTTGGTGTTTCAAATCTACCCAACAGCACCTCAGAAGGAAGGCCTGGTGATCTACTTTTGAAAAATCAGCCATTGAAAAACCCTGTGGAGCACAGTTCTACTCTGACACACATGGGGTTGCCTTGAGTCAGAATTGACAGATGGCAACTGCTTTGGTTTTTTAGGTGGGGACACATGCTTATTTTTCTCCATATATAGTGGGCTTTTTTTTTTTTTTTTTTTCCCTCAACATCATTTACCAAAAAATCCATTTCCTTCCCACTGAGTTATGTTGCTACCTTTACTGTGTATAGAGTCCCAATCTGTGGGTAGTTTCTGATAGCTCTCTCTTGCCCTGGGCCACCTGTCTGCTCTTACATACCCTGTGGTCTGCATTCCTTGGGCTCTGGAGTCCACTGTAGCATCAGTGGGACAAACTGTCCTCTGTACATGACTTAGCTACTTGTGCACCTTTATTCTTCCATAAAATGTTAGAATAATGAGATTTGCTTCTTTCTTCTTTTCTTACTGATGCTAAAAAGGAACAGGATGCTGAATAGGAACAAAATATAGTTCCATGATCACTCTATATGTTGTCACTAAGCCAACCATAGATAAGGCAAAAAGACTACATTTTTTTTTTTTTTTTTTCAGAACAAGTAGATAAATTAAACACACAGATCACATGTCAGCATTGATTCAAATGCTTTTGGAGAAAGGGAAACCAAGAGGTGGATTTTCTGTGACTGGTTTTAGGAAGACGGGTCAGAACAGCTCTCCAACTCAGCAGAGCTGATGTTCAACATGGATTTTCAGAGCTTTTAATTGCTGATTTCCTTAAGGAAAATAAGTTAGAGAAAGAGAGACCAAGAATACAGAAAAAGCAGTTAATATATATGGTTGTGTGTGCCTTCAAGTCAATTCCGACTCAGAGTGACCCCCTAAGACAGGGTAGAACTGCCTCACGGGCTTTTCTAGGCTGTAATCTGATGGGAGGAGACTGCCAGGGCTTTCTCCCATGGAGCCCTGGATGGGTTCAAACTGCCGGTCTTTTTAGTTAGCAGCCAGTGCTCAACCTTCACGCTGTCTGGTCTCCTTAGTCAATACAGAATTAATGAAACTTTGAAATAATTTTAGCCTGTGGGTATCTTTTAAGGAGCCCTGATGGCACAGTGGTGAAGTGCTTGACTGCTCACCAGAAGGTCAGCAGTTTGAACCTACAAGCTGCTCTGTGGGAGAAAAATGTGACAATATGCTTCTGTAAAGATTACAGCTTTGGAAACCTTATGGAGCAGTTCTACTCTGTCCTATACAGTTGCTATGAATTAGAATCAACTCGATGTCAATGGATTGGGTATCTTTTATACCTGGACAGATTGTATAGTTTTAAAAAAGAAAAATAATTTAAGTGAAATATCTAAAAAAAGTTTGATAAGAAAAAACAGCTAGTTGCATTTAAAAATGCCATTGAAGAAGAACCGAAAACTGGGTAGTATAAAGAGTCCAAAATCCCAAACTCATTGCCATCTAGTGATTTGGACTCATAGTGACTCTACGGGAAAGAGTATATAGCAAACCTACATGACAGAGTAGAACTGCCCTATAGGATTCCCAAGGCTGTCATCTGTTCCATCTGTCTCCTGAAGAGTGACTGGTGGGCTCCAACCTCTGACCTTTTGGTGACCAGCCTAGCATCTAACCATTGTACCCCAGGATTCCCTATGCTATACGTACTTGGAAAGTGTATGAAATCTATTTTTACCATTCTTCTAATGGTTTCAATAAGGTAATAAAGTCACGTGGTGTTAATGTGTAACTCAGGAGACAAGCTAGGGCTAATCTTTCTTGGGCTCTGTTTACAAAGTTTATTACCATTCTTTCCAGAAAATCGTTACCTACTGTAAAACACTGTGGCACACACATGCCTCAGCACAGCAACTTCGGTTTTCAAATGCATGTTCTACAAGACTGCCTTTCAACCCTATCAACAACTGCGTGTTGTTTCCGATCTCCTGGTGTTCTGACATGTCAAAACCACAAAACTGAGTTTAATCTCAGCCTGCTGCTGCTTCCTAAACTAGCTTGTTTGGTGTAGACCATTAATCAAACTGCCAGAGCCTTTCTTCTGGTCAAAGAAATCAATATGCTGCTGTTATGTGCCCTCAAGCCAACACTAAGGTGTATTTTTTTTATATTTCTTAGTTTTCTTAGTAACCCAAGCTCTCTTGGCTTAATTATAAATTTCATATGATCAATTGTTAAATTTATTCTGTTTTCATATTTTCTGGCAAATGAAAAAAGTACGTTTCTAAACAAGAAATGAATGTTAATACGTATAAAGTTCAATGCAGAATCTTATAATATGGCTTTTTATCCCTTTTGGGTATTAAGCTACTTTCAGGGATTAAATTTTAACATCTATTCAATGTCAAGAAAGCTGGGTTGCCTAGTCTATAAAGCAGTTTAGCCCACATTTACATCCTACACAACTTGAATCTCAATTGTCATGATTACTGTCTATCATTGCTACAGTGGGTTCATCCAGAGATTGGGGCAGGGAGTGGAGGGTCTTTGTGCTAAGCCAAATTCTCCAGACAGGGCAAGCAAGGTGATATGATAGGATCTACTTTGCCCTAGTTTGGTTGTCTACATGGCAGTTAAGGTGCCCTGGTGCAGAGGTTAAGCTCTCCACTGCTAACCAAAAGGTCAGCAGTTCAAACTTACCCAGTGGCTCTGTGGCAGAAAACACCAATCTTCTCCCATAAAGACTGCAGCCTCAGAAACCCTATGGGGCAGTCTACCCTGTTCTATAAGGTCATCATAAATAGGAATCAACTTGATGGCATACAACAAGACATGGCAATTGCAAACTGCCCAAAAGGTATGTTGGCAACTTGTCTATCGACCCAACTAGAATATAGGCATGGGCCAGAGAAGGGTCTTCTAACCACAGCACCTTTAGGTGTCTTTTGCTATCCAGACATATTGAAGGATTTCTGGTGCTTTTGAAGAAAGCATGTGATGGAAGAGATTCATGTCAGAAAGATATTTTAATGCCTTTCAAAGCCCCTCCCTCAAAGAGGTGCCCATTAGTTCCTCAAAAAGTTAAAGAGAATGACCCTATGACGTGGTAGTTCCACTCCTAGGTAGATGCCCAGAGGAAGCGAAATCTGAGATTCAGACAAATGAACACCAATACTCAGTGCAGCACTATTAACAACAGCCAAAAGGTGGAAAGCACTCAAATATCCATCAACAGATGAGTGGATAAACAAAATGTGCTCTGTCTACATAATGGCATAGTATACAGCCTTGAAAAAGAATGAGGTTCTAATACATGCTACAACATGGATGAACCTTGGAAACATTATGCTAAGTGAAATGTCAGATAGAAAAGGACAAATACTATATGATCTTGTATGAAATACCAAGAGTATACAAATGCATAGAGACAGAAGATTACTGGTTACTGGGGGTTGGGGAAAGGGAGATGGAAGTTACTGCTTGATGAGCCCTGAGTTGCTGCTCAGGGTGATGAAAAAGGTTCAGAAACAAATAGTGGTGATGATTGTCTAACACTGAATATAATTAATGCCACTGAACAGGACACTGAACACGACTAAAATGGCAAGTTTTATGTTATATATATTTGACCACAAAAGGGGGGTGCAGGGCCAAGGAGGAGAACATAAGGATAGAGCTGAGTGCATGCCTCTGATCGCCCATGAAGAGTTCTTATCTCAGCTCCACATGCCTCAGTGTCACTAGTGAGGTGACAGCTGGCTGCCAAGTACTGGTCTGCCATCCCAGTTACCTACATTCTGTGTTGGGGGGTCTCTGTGTCCTTGTTTATTCATAACAACTCTTCTTGGCTGGAACTCACCCTGGGGGCCATGGAGCAAACCAGATCAAAACAATACTGTTGAGCTCAAATTCTTACCATTGTTGTTGTCGGTTGCTGTCAAGTCAGCCTCAACTCATGGTGACTCCACGTACCACGGAACAAAATGCTGCCCAGTCCTGGACCATCCCCATGACTGGCTGCAGATTAAACGGCGGTGGTCCGTGGGATGTTCACTGCATCTCCAGGCCTTTCTTCCTGGTCCATCTTAGGCTGGAAGCTCCACTGGAACATGTTCACCATCACAGTAATTTACAAGCCCCCACTGACATACGAGTGCTGGTTGCATGTTAGGGGCATGCACCTGGAATTGAACCTGGGTCTCCCTCATAGAAGGTGGGAATTCACCCACTGAACCACCACTGCCTCTCAAACTCTTACTATAACATAGCTAATAAGAAAGTAAAAGCCCACACATAAATGAACCCAATGAACTCAGCCAGTGAATAGGCACTGAATGTCCACAGGGTTGTTGTTGTTAGGTGCCATCGAGTCATCTCTGATTCATAGCAACCCTGTGCACAGCAGAATGAAATACCACCCAGTCCTGCGCCAGCTCCATGATCCTTGCTACACTTGACCCCATCACTGCAGTCACTGTGTCAATCCATCTCGTTGAGGGCCTTCCCCTCCTTCATCATCGACCCTCCACTTTACCAAGCATGACATCCTTCTCCAGTGAATGGTCCGTTCTGATAACATGACCAAAGTATGTGGTATGTGAGACGAAGTCTGGCCATTCTTGCTTCCAAGGAGCATTCCAGCTGC
>NW_006921722.1:5333549-5335106 GCF_000298275.1 Orycteropus afer afer
CTCAAGGTCATATTTTGGCTCTTGTGGACTTGTTTTAATTGTCTTCAGCTTCAGCTTGCATATGAGCAGTTGATGGTCTGTTCCACAGTCAATGCCTGGCCTCGTTTTGGCTGAAGATACTGAGCTTCTCCATCTCCTCTTTCCACACATGTAGTTGATGTGATTCCTGTGTGTTCCATCTGGTGAGGTGTACGTGTATGGCTGCTGTTTATGTTGCTGAAAAAAGATATTTGCAATGAATAAGTCTTTGGTTTTGCAGAACTCTATCATGCGATCTCTGGAGTCATTTCTATCAAGGCTATATTTTCCAACTACTAATGATTCTTCTTTGTTTACAACTTTCACCTTCCAACACCAATAATCAATACATCTTCATTGCATATTTGGTCAATTTCAGACTGCAGAACTTGGTAAAAAATCTTCAGTTTCTTCATCTTTGGCTTTAATGGTTGGTGCTTACATTTGAACACAAGTAGTATTAACTGGTCTTCCTTGTAGGGATATGGATATTATCCTATCACTGACAGCACTGTATTTCAGGATAGACCTTGGAATATTCTGTGTGACAATGAATGCCACTTCATTCCTCTTCAATTTGTCATTCCTGGCATAGCAAATCATATGATTGTCTGATTCAAAATGGCCAAAACCAGTCCATTTCAACTCGTTAACGCCCAGGGTATCAATCTTTAGCATTCCATTTCATTTTTGACAACTTCTAATTTTCCTAGAGTCATACTTTGTACATTGCACATTCCAATTATTAATGGATGTTTGCAGCTGTTTCTTCTCATTTTGAGTCATGCCCCATCAACAAATGAAGGGCCCAAAAGCTTTACTCCACCCACATCATTAAGGTCAATTCTAATCTGAGGAGGCAGCTCTTCCCCAGTTGTATTTTGAGTGCCTGCCAACCCGAGGGGCTCATCTTCTGGCTCATTTATACCAAGCAATGTTTCAGGGCTATTGATAACGTTTTCCACTGATATATCAGACAGAGTTTCACTGCTATTCACAAGGTTTTTACTGGCCAGTTCTTTGAGAAGTGGATGATTCCTTCCTTCTTCCAAGTCTGTCTTAGTCTGGAAGTTCCACTGAAACTTGTCCACCATGGGCGGCCCTGCTGGTATTTGAAATGCCAGTGGCATAGCCTCCAGACTCACAGAAAAATGAAAGCCACCAGAGTATAATAAATTGACAGATGACTAGTGGCTAGGGCCCCTACACCATAAAAGGTTCAATTCCCTGAGAAGATTTTTTTAGATTCTAAATTTGTGTGCATCTAATAAAATTTCCTCAACATATATAAACAAAGAAATATAAGGAGACAAACTCACTAATATAATAGCAGACTCCAATGCTCTTCTTTAATAAGTGATAGAGTGAACAGATGAAAAGTTAATAGAAATATTGGAATATTTTAATAGTACTATTGACAAGGTTCTGTTGCCCGAAGGGACCATTCCTTGAAGAATATCATCATGATTGGTGTTCTGGTTCCCTAGTGCCACTCTGACAGGAAGTATACCACAAATGAGGTGGGCTTAACAAACAGGA
>NW_006921722.1:5335471-5341555 GCF_000298275.1 Orycteropus afer afer
GCAGCTACTCAGCTGCTTGTGGTAGATCCCACCATGGAGCTGATTGCCAGTCTCATCATGGAGAATAACTACCACCAGCTGCCCAGCCACTCAACCAGGTCCAGCCAAGTTGACACACAAACATAACCACCACAACTGGTAAAGTGGAAGGTCAGCATAAAAGGGGAAGACCCTCAACAACATGGATTGACACAGTGGCTAAAATGACGGGCTCAAGCATGGTAAGGATTGTGAGGGTGGCACAGCACTGGGCAGTGTCGCGTTCTGTCGTGCACAGGGTCACTGTGAATCAGAGGTGACTCAATGGCACCTAACAACAATTGACAAGTTTCAAATATCCGACATCTACGCAATCCTGGGGAGTCCCTGAGTGGTGCAAACAGTTAATGTATTTAGCTGTTAACCGAGAGGTTGGAGGTTTAAGGCCACTCCGAGGCTCCTTGGAGGAAAGGCTTGTTGATCAAACTCTAAAAGCTCAGTCACTGACAACCCTGACACACACGGGATCCTCATGAGCTGACACTGACTTGATGGGAACTGGGTTTTGTTGTTGTTTGTTTTTTTTACAATAAAATCCTGCACCCAATAGCTAACGACCACACATTCTTCTTAAGCTTCTCTGACTCTTACAGGCCCACATAGCACGTTTCAATAAACTTCAAAGAACTGATATGATACAGACCACATTCTCCGACCATGTTGCAGCTAAATTAGAAATCAACAAGAAAAAGATGGAAAAAACATTTGGAATGTGTAAACAAGCATGGAAGTAAATCACAGGTCAGAAAAGAAACCATAATGGAAATTAAGAACACCGAGAACAGAATAATAGTTAAAATGCACATTAAAACTTGTTGGGTGCAGGCAAGGTATTCCATAGAAGGAAACTGATAGCTTTAAGGATTATCTAGAAAAGAAGGCTGGAAATAATTGAGCTAAGCATCCAATTAAAATGCTCACAAAAAGCACTGGGAAAAGCACAGCAAAAATAACCTTAAAAAACAAGAACAAATAATAATGGCATATAAAACAAACAATGGCGTAGCTGTTCTTCAGGGCAGTGATACAACAGATATTCCTCAGGTGAAATTGGTGCAGAGCAGAGGAACCCGAAATCACTTGTTGTTGAGCCAACTGCAGCTCAGGTGCCTGCCCCCGCGTGGGTCAGAGCAGAACCGTGCCCCAGAGGGTTTACAGTGGATGGTTTTTCACAAACAGATCACCAGGGCTTTCCTGTGAGGTGCCTTTGGCTAGACTTGAACCTCCAACCTTCCAGTGAGCAGCTGAGCACGTTGACCATCTGCACCACCCGAAAGAGTGAAGGTGCAGATAAAGGATTTTAGAGATAAAAGCAACACGGAAGTAAGACCTTTCCTCAGGGCGCACAGCAAATCAGAAGTTCAGTCCAGCCTGGAAACGGGAGGTGTTCAACACTGTTCTCTAGTATCTACACAGCGCATGTGCGGGCTGACTCCATGGCCTGGGCCAGGGTGATGGTGGCCCGCGTGTCCGTGGGTTGCCCACGGGTTGTCTGTGTGTCTTGGAATGGCTTTGCAGGAAGCAGCAGAGAAACATGAAGCTTGCAGACAACCTTGGGAACAAATCAGTTGCCACTCTCCTCAGCGGGGCAGCTACATCCTTCAAACTGCCTTTCCTTTTATTCTGGGAGAAAAATGATTTGGGAAGAAAAACAAGGGCGATTCGGTCTATTTTTAAAGGTTCCTTATGAGAACTGGAAAGAGGCCCTTTTTTTTTTTTTTTTTTTTTTCCCTTTCACACACTATCAGCCTTTAAAAGCCCTAGCATCAATTTTAAAGACCTTTCCTGGGGCAAGTGGCAATGTCTGAACTATTGAGATACTTGGGGGTGGGGGCTGTGACTTATGTCTCTGCATTAGGTCCTGCCTGAGTCTGCCTAAATGTCTGGACCGTATAAGGCTGAGATTGCAAAGAAATGCATAAAGTCTACATTGAAGAAGTTAAATGCAGGTGAAAAATCCACTGCCTCAGAAGGAAAGAACTAAGAAAAAGCATGTGGGGGCATTGGATGGACACCACCCTGCCAATAAGCTCTCAGCACTCAGCCTTTGCTTCGACTTAAGTCCTTGGATCAGTGCAGCTGTGTAAGAGGCAATGGGGGTGGGCGGGGCTTAAGGGACTAATGGGCTCCCCTCACATCAGAGAACAGAGGACCACTCCCACTGAGCCAAGGTCCAGGCTCTCCACCTCCAGACTGTGGGCCCTGAGCCGGTGAAATGGACTAGACTGACATGTTGCCAGAGAAGCAGGACAGAAGCAAAATGAATGCAGAGCTTTAGCAAGGTGCCCGGTAGGCTTTGAAATGTGATCCCATGGGTGTCACGTGGTGTCACTGGTGGACCTGCCAATTTGCAGTGAAGACCCTTGGTCTGAATCTTCCTCGGCTGCATACGAGCAGTTGAACCCCTCTAGCTTCCAGTTCTGCCTCTCCGCGGCCAGGACAATGGCGCAAGGATGAAGTCAGTCCTGTGGAGGCACTCTGGAATCTGGGCAGCCCTTCCACCTTTTAAACTCTCCCAATACATCCTCTCCTATGATTCATATGTCAGATGTCAAGTCTATAAACATACACTGGGCACACAGTGCTAGCTGAAGACACAGCTATGGCTGCTTTAATCCCTGACAATTTGTAAGAGTGAAAACTATTTAGATCTATTCAAAACCAAAGACAGCAAGATAATAACAATAATAATAATAAATCCAGTCATCGAGTTAATTCCTACTCATCGTGCCCTATAGGACAGAGTAGAACTGCCCCCAAAGGGTTTCCAAAGCTGTAAATCTTTACGGAAGCAAACTGCCTCATCTTTCTCCCACTGAGTGCCTGGCGGATTTGAACAGCTGACCTTTCGGTTAGCAGCTGAATGCTTTAACCATTGTGCCTCCAGAGCTTCTAGCAAGGTACTAGCCCCACCGAACTCTGAGAGAGAATAGGTTGTTTTGGAGGCTGCAATTCCTGACTAGATGGAAATCGATTCCTGAATGGATCGTCTTAAGAATCAAATCAGGAGGCACAGAAAATCAAAAGAAGTAAGCTATTTGGGATGAACAGGTCTCCGATGTGCCTGACAAGCCTGCCTGTGAGTGGGGCACTTGGATGTTGCGACCCTTTCCCTAGATGGTTTGCGGTCACAGTTCTGAGCACACCGGACAGCCGGCTATGTCAGTGCTGTCACCGGTGAGGACACTGGTGGCACTGGTAAGGCTACAGAGGGCTCATCTAAGCCCTTAATTCACAGATGAGAAAGCTGAGTTCATTGGAGAAAGTGCCCGAGCCCAGGTCTCTGACTTCCCACCACCCCACGTTGTCTTTGAGGAGCTCCTGCCTCTCATAAGACCACCCATCCCCCAGAAAATAACCCCAGAGGGCTGCGCTCTTACAGAATCTGTCTGGATGTGACCCTACTGCTTTTCAGTCTCTTTTCTTTGACGTCAAGGAGCTCCAGTGGCTGTGAGTTGGAATCGATTCGATGGCAGTGAGTTTGGTTTGGTTTTTCTTTGATGTCACTGGTCATGTTCACTCAGCAAACCCCACTCAAGTTTGTGTACATCTTGCTTTCTAAGGCTCATTTTATCCTTCGTTTGATGTTGAAAGGTCTTCAAATATCGGGGTCTGTTGGCTCACTTGGGAAGTGGCCTGAGCAGCCCTGCTGCATGGAATGGTCCTCCAGGGAAGGACGGGTGACGAGGCACTCTTCCTAGTCCATACCTTACCCACTTCACCTGCGGAGTCCTGACGGTGAGACCACAGCAGTTTACGAGGCAGTACCCAGTAGCACCTGGGGATTACACAGACATCAAAGACCCCAGATACACTCACATGTCGTCTCGCTGGGGCTGCTGTGTGAGTCACCTCCCAGGCGCTTAATGTAAGACCGACCATGCCTACTGTACTGACACACCTACGTGTGGCCCTGGGAACAGTCCACACCTCAAAGACCTAAAATCCAGCTCAAGAGAGATGACCGCATCAGGCCCCAGAACACCATTAAGGTAGCAGAAAAGGCACCCTGACTCCTGCTGCAGTGTTTTGGAAGAAGGGCCTGGGGAGCTCTAGCGTACCCCGTTTTATTGCTTTTAACAAATTGAAGATTTTGACAGGTCTACCGGCGCCATTTTTCCAACAGCACATGTTTCACATCTCTGTGTCACATTTTGGTCATTCACACAATATTTCAAACTTTTTCATGATTTTGTTGCACACTTAATGGACTCTAAACACCAAAAATCAACCAAACCCACTGCCTTTGAGTCGACTCCGACTCATAGTGACCCACATTGGGTTGGTTTCCAAGGCTGTAAATCTTTTTGGAAGTAGACTGCCTCATCTTCCTTCCATGAGCAGCTGGTGGGTTTGAACCACCTTCTAGTTAGCAGGCAAATGCTTTACCCACTATACCACCAGAGCACCTTATTAACAGACTCCAGTACAGTGTAAATATAACTTGTGTGTGTACTGGGAAACCAAAAATTCATGTGACTCACTCTATTGTGGTATTTGCTTTACTGCAGTGGTCTGGCACTGACCTGCAGTATGTCTAAGGTCCCCTTGTCCTTCCCGAAGCCCAGCCGTTTGAAACCCTGTGGAACACTATTCTACTCTGAAACACTCGGGGTCGCTGTGATTTTTTTTTCTTTTTTGCCAATTCCTTCAGTGCAGATAGGACTTCTTCCTTTAATACCACTGATTTTTTTTTTCCTCTTATTGTTTAATTATTATTATTATTATTATTATTTTGTCTATTGGATCTCTCTCCCATAATGTCTGAGTGTCTGTGAGGAATTACTCTGTGTCTGTCTTCTATTGTTTCTGTAAGGATTGCAGGTATTAGTTGCTCTAAAAACGTGGGTTATGACGATAAATGTTAAGACAACATTTTTCTTGCTCAATTTACCTGATGACATTCAATTATTTATTTATTTATTTAAATTGGACGATGGTTTCAGTTCAACGGAAAGGCTCACCCCTGTGACCCCTGTCCATCGGAATCCATTTCTGGGTTAATTATTACAAAGTATCTGCGCTCCATTGTCGGAACTCAAAAGCACACACTACCACCCCCTGAGAAGGGCAGAAACAGTCCCGCCCACCAAAAGTGATGGGGTGACCAGGAACCACCAACTCCCAAAATGCACTGCTTGCCCAAAGATACCCAACAAAAAGTGGGACTCTTCCCACCCCGCCCCAACTGTCCACCGCCTGCCAATTCACTGGGGTGCACTCCGTAAGGCCGCGGACCTGTAGTCCCTCCCGCGGTGTCCCTGAGATTTCTCGGCGGGAGGAAATGAAAACTCGTTCCGATGCCTCCGCTATCCCAGCGTCCCTCGGATGTTGCTCTTTGTCCCAAAGCGGTTGTACCAAAATCGTTCCCCAGGAGAGCCTCGGCCTTTGTCCGCCTGCATTTTGGACGGGTCATTCAGGCAACGGAAAAAGTCATGCCGCCTTCAAAGGCTGAGTTCTCCCTTCTTTGCCCTCTGGAGACACGAGGCTCGTCCCAGACCTCTGCGTTCCCTCCAGTGAGTCTAGCAGCATTTCCAAGTTCAACCACCGCCCAAACAGAGCCCAGAGCGACGAGGTAGCGCTGAGCGCGTTGGTGATTCCTGGGAAGGGATGCATGAAGCAGCCTTGAACTTGGAATTTTATGGAAGAGACTTCGTTCCCACCTGAAACCCGAGCACCTCCCCGTGAGCTCGCTAGCTTTGCAAAAGAAAAGAACAGCATCTCGCCCGCCGCCCTTCGGAGCCCGGCATTCACGCTGGCCGTCTCCAAGGTGCCCAGCAAGTCCCCTTCTCCGCAGACCTCCCCAGGTGCTGACTCCTCGCCCTTCTCCCCGGCGGGAGCGGCGCGGGGCCTTACCTCGCTGATGATGGTGGCGTGGGACTGTGCGTAGCGCCAGCCGCCGCGGCAGGGCACGAGGGGCGCCGAGCGGTTGGGGAAGGCGGCGAGGGGGTCGGCACAGCTGAGCGCAGCGGGCGCGGCGCCGGCGCTCGTGTTGGCCGCCTCCAGGAGGTAGCGCTCGCAGCGGCCGTCTCCGCGGCCCTCGGG